>NW_028252012.1:0-422052 GCF_964263255.1 Lissotriton vulgaris | reverse complement strand
GGTAACAGGGTTTGGGGTTTGATAGCGCAGCCGCGCTATCACATGAAGTGGAACAAGCTTTATCCTACCTGCGAAGCGGGAAAGAGAGCGTCCTCGCAACACTGCCCCCGGTGTCCACCACAGCGGGAAAGAAAGCGTCCGTGCAACACTGCCCCCGGCGTCCACCACAGCGGGAAAGAAAGCGTCCGCGCAACACTACCCCCGGCGTCCACCACAGTGGGAAATAAAGCGTCTGCGCAACACTGCAGGTCTCGAAGATGTAACGTCCGGCTTCGTCAAGGAATCAGGAATGATTGACAAGCACAGTCCCTTTCAATGGTAGGTGCTTATATGCAGGCCGCCGTCTGCAACTTCCTTACCGCCAGGCCCCAGGGCGGTTCCCAGATGACCCATAACGATGTCCTTTTGCACTGGGATCTATCAGACCTAGAATCGCTACACCCCAGTTGAGAACACACCTGTCGCATGAGGGCTGAAACGATGGGGGTCCCTTGATCAGTTAAGATCTCCCTAGGGAACCTCACTCGCGCAAATATGGAGATCATGGCTATGGCTATGTTTTGAGAGGTGGGGTGACGTAGGGCTACGGCCTCCAGAAAACGGGTGGTATAATCAACTAATACTAAAGCATAACAACACCCGCTCCATGAGGGTAGTAGAGGGCCGATGATATCCATTCCCACCCGGCTGAAAGGGACGATTCATGCTATTTCGTTGGCAGACTGGGCATTCGCAGCAATAGGTCCGTACTTGCTGGTAAACCCCTGGTCAATAGAACTTCTCCACTATGGCCCGTTCTGTTTTCTCATTGCTGAAATGCCCCCCTAACAGGTGACTGTGAGCCAGAAACAGTACTTTATCACGAAAGAGACCAGGTATCAGTAGCTGGGGCTGTTGGTTGGGTCCACCTTTTCGATATAGCATTCCGTTTTTCTTAAAGAAATAGGGACCTACTTGTAAGGGGTCTTCGTTATCCTGGGCTTTCTCCCTCATTCTTGCAAAACTGGATCTTCCCTCTGGGAAGCTCTGAATTCACGGTCTGTTTCCCAGGGATGTTCTTCTGTCCTCACCGGGCAGACCGTGACATATTGTCATTTTTCTTTACTCTTTTGATTGCGGGACTTCCGTTCTTTGGAGGTGTACTCCTGAGGATTGGTATCCTGAGAAAAGGGAGCCTCAGTCCACCAGTGGGTTAGAGCATTGGTTGAGTCTTTTATGAGATTAGGGAGACCAAGATAGTCGCTTCCCAGAATAACCTGTTCTGGCAGCCTGGGGATTAGGCCCACCGTCAGGTCGGTTCCAGGATCCGAGGGATGTTGGATATGCACCTTCGTGGTCGGGGACTGCTTTGTGTCACCATGGACACACTGTATAGCGACGGTACCGGTGAGGGCCGGTGTACCAGAGTCCTGGGGTCGCAGTACACTTTGTCGACATCCTGTGTCGGCTAGGGCTAACACCTGTTGTCGTCAACGGTCACTTCACACCGGTATGGTGGGGGAATCATACTGGGGTTGACACATACATAGTTCTTTGCTAGGCCCACCTCCATGGGCTCTTCTCTTTGTGGATACATTCTGGCTATGTGTCCGTAGACCTTACAATTGTAATATTGCGGTCCGGGATTAGGGGGTCTGATGACAATAGGAGCTGACAATAAGGGTACAGGCTCTGGTTTTCGAGGAATGGGGCCACAATGGGGTCTATGACTGCTTGGGGTACCCGGTCTGAGGGTATGGTCTTCGTTTCCTCTCTGGATGTCCTGGGCTTGACTGAACGCACTGGTGATGTCAACAGCAGAGTCTAACGTGAGGTGGGCATGCTGTCTCACCGACCTCTGTGTGGCAGGATGCAGGGAGGTTATGAACTGCTCCAGGTAGATTTTTGACATAATCTCCTCCTTTGTGGATGTGGCGGGACGGAGCCATCGACCCGTCAAGTCCCTGATGCGGAAGGATAATGCCCTTGGCGTCTCTTGTGGTCCTTCTTTCGCTTGTCTTAGCCTTATCCTGTACGTTTCATCATCAATTCCCAAACGCTCAAGGATGCAGCGTTTGATGTCTTCGTAAGGGGTGGTTCCTTGTACATTCGCTTGCTGATAGGCGGACTGGAGTTCGTCTGTCAATAGAGGCCCCAGGTATTGGCCCCAACGCTCTATCGGCCAGGAGGCGGCTTGAGCCATTCGCTCGAAGTTAGTAAAAATAATAGTCTGGGTCCTCCCCGGATACATATTTTTGCAATACGACCGAGGGAAGGGAATTAACAGGCCTGTGTTGTCCCATCGCATCAGAGAGCTTACCGAGTGCCAGATCATGTGACTCCCCTTGGCCCTTAATTACATCATGTAGTTGTCCCCGGTCCTTCTCTGCCGCCTTAAGGAATCTTTAAATTATTCGTCCCAGTTGTTCCTGGGTGTCCGCCATTTTCGTGAACTCGGCCTCCATGCTTCCGGCAAATCCCACTTCTGACACCACCTGTGAACGTGGGGGGAGTGCGGGCCGGAAAGACAGGCGTGGAGGCCGTATCAGGTGAGCAATGTTATCAATGTTTTATTCAGGTAAATACAGAAAAGGTAGGGGGGAGGAACAAAGAGTCGGCATTCTGGAGAGGCCAAGTTCCGGATCTTCTTCCTGGGATCAGCTCTGCCCCCGCTTGTTTCGCCCACGTCTCCTTCCAGGTTTAACGACTCCGGATAGTCCGTGGAGGGCATGTGGTGATAAAGAAAGGAGTCGTTAGTCCGGTCGGACTATATAAACCTAGTACCTGCGCACCGAAACCCGGATGGTGATGGATTTATGAGAGAGCGACTGTGAGGGCAGGGGGGTTAAGGAGGGTGATAGAAGGGGAAGGGGAAAGAAGAGTAAAAAGATATCTACCACTTAGGTGTGAGAACCGTGCTTGGGGTTTCCTATTGAGTGCGTGCAGGACGGGAAATGGAAAGGATAGTGAGGCTTTGAGAAGGTGCTATATAATGAGTCGAGTGCAAGGTGAAACATTATTCGGGTGAATTATCTATTTACAATGTGGTGCTCGCCTCCCCTGATACCGTGATACAGTGCTTGCCCCGGTGTTACGTGTACTCACCGACTCTGCCTACGGACGCTCCCCAGCCGCCTCCTTTGGGCACCACCACCCCTCGCTCCACTCGTCCTCTCCTTCTTCTGTCTCCGTCTCTCGACCTCTTGCTCCTTCAGCCTGGATCTTCTGCCACTCCTTCGCTCCTCCTGCAGTCCTTCCGTCTTCTTGCTTGCGGCTTCCAACTTTCAGTTCCTGGAGGGATGGACTTCCGGGGTAGGCTCGGGTCACTTCCGGTTTCTATCTGACGGGTATTGGTTCCTGGAACGATAGAGGACACGGGGGCGGAGTCCTGGTTTCTACGGACGCTTCCGAGTCCGTCCTCGGGGAATGGCGACATTGCGCGGCCCTCGGGGAAGGGCGACATTGCGGGGCAGGTAAGTGGGCCGGATCACAGGCTCCCTATCCTAGTGTGCCTAGGGTGGGTGATGTTTACCAGAATCCCTTAGGGTGATCTAACTCCCCAGGTATCTGTGGGTATGTTTCATCTGGGAGGCCGTCTTGGTGTAGAGATGGGAACCATTCCTTTCAGGAGGTAAACACGATTCAGTTGGGCTGGAATTCCAGCATGGAGCGGCCCTAACAGTGTCAGCGAAATGCTCCTCTCACTAAACAAAGGAGTGATGTATTTCTATAATAAACTTCACCCATGTTGCCATGCGGAAGTCCCAGACATGTTGTCATTATTAATTCTATCCTTGCAGAGCTGTCACCAAGCGAACAATAACAAATATCAACACTTTGCGCAGTGAAGGTAGCCCTTTGAACAGAATTTTCAATGTTATGATAATATGCCTATGAAGTAAGTTAAATGTAAGCAAAGTCACTTCAGAAAATATTGCCCCATACAGGCACGTGAACAAATGTGTGTCAAGTGTCAATGTTCGAGAAAGAGGTCAACTTTAAATGTGAGTATGTAAAATGGTGACCACATAACATAGCTAAGTCAAGTAAAAGGAAATGTTGCCAGGAATAAGGTACCTTACGCCACTGCAACCACGAACAAGCATTGGAGAAGTTAATTGTTCTGTCTTTTAGTTGGGAATTATGCATACAGCATTTGTGCATGCCTGTGTTCGCATATAAAAGTAAGACATTTTGGCATTGTGTATGATATATGAAGCGCTCCAGCAGTCAAAATGAGAGTCCTAATTAAAACATTAAAAAGATCATGCTGCAGAGAAAACACAAAATGAAAAAGAATTGCTCATTTTATTCAATGCATACATTACAACAAATTTAATCGGTGATGTTTCAGAGTACTTTTGAGATGTAAAATAGTTTATAATGCGCTGCAGTGCAAACACTCAATAGGAGGTGGAATGAATCATCAGTCATTACCATGAGGTGAGAGAGAAATCCTCCCTTTCGAGTGGAGCCAAGGCCGACCCAATTAATATTTTAAAGAATTCATAGGAATAGATTTTAAAGACAGCTGCCCTGACCTAAAAAAAACAGAACTATCCTTAATAATCTTCATGCTCACCAATCACTTACATTTTGAATGACTTCATGGATCGTGCATTGAAAAACAAAAAGTTGCAAAGTTTTGTCGCAACAATAATAGATAATCAGTTAAAAAACTTTATTTCGATTAAAAATCACAAAAGTATGATATAAGAGTGGTGAAATAAAAAACACTTTAAAAAACAATGCATAACAATTAATAATTAATCATCAATTTCTACAATTTAGACAATTGGTCAAAATATAAATAAATATACACATGACACATTAAAACCATATTAAAACAAAGAAGAACCCTAATATGTAAACCGTTTACGACATTTAGTTCCAACAGGCAGCAATCCACAAATACTACAAATACTACATTCAAAGGGCACAGTGCAAATATTATAAAGTGCAAAATGCAAAGAACAGTTACAAGACAAAACTTATCATGGGATATTAGATTTTAAACAAATAACCCACACCCATCCCAAAAACTTAGCGACAGCGATCACTATCAGCTCTTCCAGTGATGTAGATAGAATCCTAACAGCCTCATTGCTCGACCTGGTTCCCATATTCTGACAAACAGGTTTCAACCATCTTTGCCTAGGTTTTTGATAGGCTGGACAAGCAATTAAAATGTGAATCACTGTCTCTACCACATCTAAGCAATGGGAACAGGCACTGGTTAAGTCATTCCGTTTCATTGTAAATGCCTCAGTAAGTAGAGAGCCCACCCTAAACTGGTGGTATAATTTTCTTTCATTGGGGGTGGTAATTAGATTCCAGTAGCCTTCATACTTAGCTTCATGTTTTAGGTCAAGAAATGCTCAAGACAGAGAAGGCCTATCAGAAGACACGTAGCGCCTAGTTACAACCATGTTCCAGTACGCTGCCTTGAACTCTGCCTTGAACGGAAAAACAATATCCCCTGGGTTGGTACATAATCTACTCATACCCATCTCACTGAGTGTATTCCTCACACACCTTAGCCATGAAAGTTTGTTTGAGACATCCGAATTCTTGACATCATTTAGTGGAGAGTGCATAGTGTTTTAACTCGGTAATCACCCAAATCCTCCTCTAATAAGCAATTGGCCTGAACTTTGCCACATCCCTAATGGAGTAGCAGCCCAAATCCAAAAACAATGGTAGCAATGGAGTGGACTGTGGTAGCCCAACAGATAATCACTCAGTAATCATTGTAAAGTCTACTACTGAAACAAATATGCGCCAATCAGACGGCAATCAGACGGCAAAAAAAATCCACATGTACGTTTGAAAGCAGAAGACGAAAGAGTACTTGTTTTACTAGAATCACAAACTCTTGAGCTGTGCTGATGTTGTGTTAGGTGAGATTCTTAAAAACAAGGAAGGTATGGAACATTCTTCAATTCCAACATTTCCGCTTAGAGGAGCGTACCAAAATGAGAACGATGTGAAAAAAGGCAAGCTTAATGTTCTGATTTGTTACCTTTGCCTCAAATCGTAAAGCGCTCTGATATCCTTCGGGATCAAGTTTGCGCTATATAAAACTTTATAAATAAATAAATAAATCTGAATGCAAATTACGTTTGAAGCAAGCACTGGCAAAGCCAATATGTCGGTATGGTTTTTATAAAATATTATTGTTATGGCCGCTGCCAGACACACGCCAATATATAAAAATAATTATTAAGAGCAATATAATATATAGGGCTCAACAAGCACACATTGTCATAGTAGTCTTTGGCACTGAAGAGTTGTGCACTAATTTGCTCCTTGTGAAAGAGCAGACTGTCATCACTCACAGTGAAGTTAACCAATAGCATTGCCCTGTGTTACTTTCTGTAGTGGGCAGAAGGAAAATGTGAAAGACACAACAGTGGGCGAGTAGACATAGTGGACTTGCTGAAAGCCCAAAAAAGTATATTTTATTGTACAATTTTAGTAAAATGAAAAGGTCTTGGCTACTGCCAGAACTAAATGTATCCGGAAACTGAGCAAAGTGAGACGCTCCTCCGTCTAGGCAAGGGTCAGTCACAGCAAACTAATATGAGGATATATTTACATTCCCAACATTTTCAGAATGCTTTATAGTTGGAGAAAGAATGAAAGTGGCAAAAAAAGACATAGCAAAATGAGAAAGTCTGAAGAAAATATAAACCTCTGACCTCTAAATACAATTGGCATCTAGCAGGCTTTGGCAGAGTACACCACCAAGTACACCACCGGGTAACCAGGTACTGGGGTACAGGGGTTCCCAATAACTTCTCCATGAAAGTCTCCTCCACATTTTCATCATTTTCCACATTCTTGTTGGGTCCTTCCTGCAACCGCACTGCACTAGATTATATGGTTATAACATTTGGATAATGTAATTATGTTATTCAAAATATACATAAATATGTTGATATATCCATGCTCCTAAGCTGACAATCACAGTGTGGACAGAAGCACTATACATATAAAACATGGGGCCAGTTTCACTAACTGCATTTTGTAGTGTTTTGTTGTACTACAAAACATACTATAAAATGCAATTCCCAAACTACATGGTTTTACGACTCCGCACTCCCCATATGTATGTGCGTGAAGATCTGCAGGCAAGGAGAACTCCGCACACAAAAGTATAGGGAATGCAGAGTCGTAAAACTCTGCATGTAGTTTGTGAATACCTAAAATTTGCAAACTGACACAAAAGTGTAAGTTTACCTTTGTCAATCAGGCCCAGTACATTTTGTCCCAAAATGTGGTCTTGGATAAATAACGTGAGTTTAATGGCTGCACAGCTCACTATTATAGCCTTCCAAAAGATAGTTCCCTAGCTAGATACCTTGAATATATATATGGTCACCTTCATACTACTTGCCACATACCCCTATATGGAAATATATTCAGCCATGAACTACAACCGCACACATCATCTCAGCCTGCCCGCTACTAAACCAAATTTACCTTCATCTGGACATGTGGTTAGCAAAACCTCTGCAGAATAATATGCCTATTATCTTTACAGCTAAGGGTAATCAAATACCATTCAAGTCTAGGAACTGGACTAGAATAACATATAGAAATCCCAACCAACAACACCACTTCAACACCTGCTTCGATAAAAGCCTAAATAGCATGCTGAAAATGCCCAGTCACATTTCTGAAATCACGAAAATCTAAGGATAACATTTAGCAATTGAAAGTAATGGGGCACCTGCCAAAACTTGGCATATGCCTTGTTTGCTCTCTTTCACATCCCTTGATTCATTGGGAGATTGAGGATGACATTATTTTGTGACGTGAACAATTGCCTGTTTTGTCATTGGGAAATTCCTGCAGCAAACTTAATGTTGACCCACATGGAACAAGATGGACTACTCTATTTAAACGGCCATTGCAACATAATGTCATCTCCTCTATTTTTCTCTGCGATAACTATACAGCACCAGGCTCTCCCGCATTCTGGTAAAAAAATCAACTTTGCAGAGAGTGAGGGGCATTGCATTTTTATTTCCCAAAAACAGTCCACTGGGGATGGGCTCCAGGAACTACAAAAAAAAAATCCGACCAGTAACCCTGGAATAGCAGACCAGCTGGTATTCATTTTTTTGCCAAAACAGCTCTTACGAGCTCACCTCAAGCAGTTTCAGTGAAAAGTAACTGACTCCTGACATTTACGTCTAAATACGATGGGCTGGGCACCGATAGGCCGTCGGAGGCAGTGCCTCTGTTACTTCTGACTTGTGGACGCTTGTCCGCCAGGCTCTAAATGAGGCTGTAAACCTTCAAGCATCTGCTAATCATGGGGACTTGTTCAGCACTCTCAAACACTATTGGGTGAAGTTTGTGCTCTATAAAAAGCAAAACAAATACATACACCTTGGTGCATTAGGGAAAACTGGTTGGTCTGACCATGAAATCATTCTATAGAGGACCATGCCAATTGCCTTTCAGGTACATGGCTGGAGGTTTTGCTTACCCCTTGAAACTTTGCACAGTATTCCAAACCCACACTCGCTGAGGCGTTCTCTAGAAAAGAAAGTCTGGTGGCTCGAGCAGAGTGTTGCTATCATCCGTCGTGAGGTGTACAATGAGAACGGACTATGTAATATTATCCCAAAAATAAACCACATTTCCAACCAGGCTATGAACTCTCATGTATTCTGGTCATGTGGCATCAATCTTGAATATTTGGGTATAACTTCCCATGTGGCCGGTGGCATATTTACAAAGCACTCATGATACAATGTTGCTGCAGCCAGGATGTTGCTCACGGATCTAGGATTGCCTTTGCAAAAAACAGTTGGTTCCTTGGATTAGATTGAAGGACATTGGCAAAACAGCAGCATTTCAGAACATCGCGTTTCTTAGAAGAACACACTTTGAAATATTTGAACTTTTTTGCAAACTCCTCTTAGGCTGAGGATTGTTGCATTTCACTTAGGGGTTGTCCCATGATGGAACTTGCTCATGATTTATATGAATTTGAAAGTGATCCAGCGCTACACTTTATCAGGGATCACTACTCACTAATATTTCATACAAATGGCCCATACACATTCACCCAACTCATAAATCCCTGTTGTGCTGGGGTCAAGTTTTAAAGACGTGAACATTGTTTCCTTCACAGGTTCATGTTTAAAATTCCTAAATACATAACTAGATCTATATATATCAACACTCTTTCCTCTTGGTCGTTGGACCAATTAGTTGAGTAGTTGATGGTAATAATAGCACTATCTAACTAGATAAAGAATCACAGACTCTCGGTAAGATTAATAAAGTTTATCTCAAATGTTTGTGAATAATTAACTCTCATTGCGTACAGGTTACAAATGCAAACAAAGAATCTCACAAAGGAAGAGAAAAACAATCAGCAAATGCAAACAGTGTCATACTCGTCATCAATTAACAACATACAGATGACAGAGTGGATAGATGAAGAGACATACGTTTCAGACACAAATATACATTTGCAAATAATTATGCAAAGTATGATAAAAAAATAATACAAACCCAGAGGATCTGTGAAATACCACCCCCCTGGCCACGGAGCTGGTGGGGTCTTCTGAAATAGAGTCAGGGGACAAAGTTTCCAGGAATCAGGAATGGGAAAAGGACAGGAACAACTAGGCCTTTCTGCAAACCGACGGACAGTCACAAAATCACCCCTCTCTCCTCTGCACTCGATCAGATCAAAGCTAAGCATAAACCACACTCCCAAAGGCACCCCAGCTATACTCTAAAACCTACATGTCCAACCCACATTAGTTGAAACAATTCACAGGATTCGACTTTTCATTGGTCGGATTGGGAGGTGGTGTCTCACACCACCGTGATTTCATTAACATTTCTACATTCTCATTATTCTACATCCTTTCTCATTACATAAAATTTTGACCAGTTTATTCAATTTAGTACTTGTTACATTTCATTATTTTCACATTCATTTCTCAGCCGCGTCCGTGAAAGTCGTCTTGGGTCCCACAGCCAGTCTCATCTTTTGGTAGGCGAACGAGGTTCTTTGAGCTGAACAACCTTGGACTTTTGGTCTTTCTTTGCAGCGTTTCTGTCTGTTTTGTCAGATCATTTTTGCTCATTTTCCAGCCCCTCATCTATCCAGTCAATGTAAGAAAGTGCAGGGCCATTCAGCTTACTGTGACGAATTAAAACATACACATTAATTAATTAAATGGAAATGCACTTTACACTGTTTACCATCCCCCTTTGCACGTATCCCCTGTTAATATTTTCTTAGCAGAAACTTAAAGCAAATGCGGCATTATTTAATATTATTTTTAAAGCAAGATGCGTAATGCGGCCTAGACATGCACCGATTTTATTTCTTTTAAAATGCAATTGTAAAATGCGGCCTAGTTCTTTTATGCATTGATTCACATTAGTGCACACATGCACAAAGCGATTCCCCATGTGTTTCATGTGATTTGCATGTTAGTCTTTACTGCATACTGTTAGTATGTATTACGGGGGTGTTATTTCGAGCAGATTTCTTTTTGCGAAATTCTGCTCCATCAAAAGCATAAAGTATGTGAGCTCTAGTACATTAACACAAATTACTAAGATAACAAATAGCAACTTAATAATGTTTGTTAATTACCATGTAGTGCCACAAAGTCTAGTTCACATTTTAACTCATCTTTCAAAGAAAGTGCATAATGACAATGCTGGTCGTAGTTATTAGTAAACATATATATTTGATGTACTCATTTCCTGTTTAATTAGCTTCAAGAATTACAAGGTCCACATCAAGGTACAGAGAGTTGGTTACGCAGAGCGCTCACAAAGGTATATCCATTCACTGTTACAGGTAAGTGCAAAATCTTCTTGGGTATAAATAATATCTTTCTGCTTTTACATATCCACTAAATACTGAAGACAACAATTCCCAGAAGAAGTGATGAGTCAGGGTGTAATCCAGTTTTTTTGTTTTCTCTCTCATCCCATTCCACTTTCCCTGTGTTCCACCCAAGCTGCAGTCACATTCTGCTTTAGGGGTAGGTCCCGAGGTGTTCACAAGCCCCTCTAGACACATCCATCCACATCCCTTCGAGAGTGATACGGATCACGTAATAGGTTTTGCATGACACTTGGTATATGTATGGGTGGTATTTGATGTGGTCTGGAGGTGCATATTTTTGGTATCCCCAGGAATGGAGGGAGGTTACCTCCGATATCTGCTTTATTTCATCCTTGCACTTCCGTAATGGGTGAGATCTCACAAGATTATGTGCAACCGGAGGTGAAACAGGCAGAAACAGCAGACAATTTGGCCCTTACCGCAGACACAGTCACTACTCCTACCATGCTTGATCTGGCTAACGCCTTGACCACTATTCAGGCTGAAATACAGGTTCAGAGGCAGGAAAACCAGACCCTTAAGAGTGAGCTACAAGAACAAGGGATCTCTAAGGGCATCCTTCTGGGGTGCTTCCTAAAACCCAGGAACCTGTCTTACAACCAGCTACATTCCAATATGACAGAACTCAAGCGACTGGTGTAAACCTGCCCATGAATTTCACTGTGGTGACCCCAGTGCCTGTTCCATTGGCTCCTTCAGAAAGATTCAATGAAAAAAGCAACAGATATAGTATTTTTATGAATCAATGTCAGTTTACAGTTATTATGTAGGCCCTCTTCTTTCCCGGATTACGTTGCTAAAGTACCTTTTATCATCTATTATTTGGTTGGTATCACAGCTAACTGGTCCATACCCTTGGTGGGAAATTATGATTTACTTCTGTACAGTTGTCCCGCCTTCAAAGAACAAAAGAGGTGGTTGTTCACTAAACATACTTTCATGCAGGCCAGCAACACTCAACTCTTAAACTTCAGGGAAGGGAAACATGATCTTCTGATCAGACATAATCAATTTCAATAGGTTAGTGGCTGAAACATGTTGGCCCCCAGAGAAGAGTACCTCCTTGTTTTATCGAGGGCTTAGGGACGAACTGCAAGACATCTTGTCACACATCGTCGATCCTCCAGATGAATGTGTGAATTTCATTGATTTAGCGGTTAAACAGGACCATCGGCTAAATGAATGCCGGGGAGAAAAAAGGAGATATGAGACACCCCCTGCGTTTATGTATTCAAAGGTGATAAGAAAGAGAAAACTAAGGTGACAAACTCCCCACAGTCCATGCAAATAAGGGGAATCAGAGGGCCACTAACTAAGGAAGAAAAAGATAAGCAGCATGTCTTGAATCTTTGTCTGTATTGTGGTAAAGGGGGACAGTATGCTTGTGAATGCCCCTCCAAACCTAAAACACAGAACACCAGGAAATCCATTGCACTCATCAACTATGTGGGTTACTCTATGAATTCTCCTGAAATGGTATTCCTTTTATTCCTACTACTAAGGTAACACCGGTCCATAGACATTTTACCATAACAATAACCATGGTCATATCAAACACCAATCGAAAAGTCATTCAGTTTTTGTTGGATTCAGGAGCAACAGATGTTGATGTGAGTGGACAGGGTACTTGGCAATTGCGACAGAGTAACCTCTACCCCAAACTCTGAAAAAGGCCATAACTGTGGTTTCAGGAATACATTTTTAGTAATGCTAACTTAAAAGTTGTTCCTCTTTTTCAGCCAGTGATAATATTCTGCTCTTCTATAATCAAACTTCACTATGGTCCATTATCTTGGCCTTTGCTCAAGTTCTATGGGCTCCCCTCCTGGGGATTTGAAAAAGTAATCACTTAGGCAGGGTATTCACATCATGGCATGGTGCTTGTTTTGCCTTGAAGGCTTTTGTATGGTTACGCAAGAAATGCAAGATTCCTGCTATGGATTTGTTACCCACCCAGCATAATACTCCTCTCCCTCCCTTCCACTGTTTTACTTGATAAAGTATGTATGAAAGGGAACCTTTCCTTTCTAAGTAGAGTGTCTTCATGGTAAATGCCCTAGATGCCCCCGACGTTCTCTGTTTGCCTGGCTTGGTACCTGATTTGAATAAGGAAGCAAGGTGTTTTCTAAGCAAACTATGTTAAAGCAGAATATCAGTGTTATTCCCACAAGTAACGTGTAATTATTGTAAAATTACACATTATTCATGACTTACACAAGGAAGGAAATTATTGTGTAGAAAGTAGAAGTACAAATCTCATGCAGGACACCACTGGCTCACTTCTATGCTGCAGCAAAACACTTAGGATCTTGATAAAATTCCATTGTTAACAAGAATGTGTCTGATGGCGTAGTCAGCATGCAAATATTATTAAATATGGTACCAAGTATTTTTTTACCTGTTTTCACTATGCAGCATTGCAGATTATCGGGCCATGCTGCACAGCCCAACATTTAGTACATCTGGGTCTTGGTAGGCCATTTTAAGGGCAACTGGAATGGTTTGAGCATTGAGTTTTCAATAAGTCATCTTTTCCCGAAGCTCCTTTTGCTTTCTAGTGGCCATCAACTGCAATCAGAGTCCTGGCAAATCATGTTGTCTTGTGAATAGATTTCCCCCCTACAAAAGCTTTCAGCAAGGTTGACTATCAGGCCAGATCCGGGGTCAATTGGCAAAGTAGGTTACTAGTAGTAAAGTTTATACCAGAGACAGAATGTTTTCCTGGAGGTGTCCACAGGGTTTTATGGATTTTTGGAAGAACATAAAACACAGAAGTCTGTGGACCTAGTTAATCAGCAAATCTGCTTCATTTTTCGTGATCCATTTTTGGTCCAGGACACCTTCCATCATCCGTTTGATCAATACATTTAACTCTGAAGTTGAATCCTTCATCAAAGGGGTGTAGTTGTTTCTCACTCCCAAATGGCGATTCACTTCAGCATCAAAGACAGAAGTATCCATAATCACAATGGTGCCGTCCTTGTCAGTCAGTCTAAAAGCAATCTGGGCATTGGACTGTAGACTCTTAATCGTGTTCCTTTCATCTTGCGTGATATTCTGAAAGTAGTTAGTTTTAGATTTCTCCAATGACGCGACCTTCTCCAAAACTGGCTGTTCAAATACAGCTACCTCAGGACCTACAGCTGACATGGGGTACAAAAGTAAAAGATTTTTGGAGATCGATGAAAAAAACCGAAGGTGGGTGTCTAGGTTTATAATGGAATAACTTCTGTTATTTTATCTTTCGCATAGTCTCCTGGAACTCTCCTTAGAGGGCAGCACAGCGAGCCTCTCAGCAGCAGCTTGTATTGCATTGCTATTGCTCTTTTTTGAATGAGGTGCTTGCCAAAATGAAGGAGTATGTTCGGGAAGAGTCCATTAGAATGGTGTCAGCTAGCAGGCAAACCATCAGCATGATGGCTGGTGATCTTCCTGTGCAAGTGTGTGGCGATGAACCACTATAAAAATCAAGTAGGACTAAGTTATTGTCTGTTGACTGCTCCTTTGTGACTCAGACAACTTTTATTAGAGTGCTAATGAATGTTCAGCTTTCACCATTAGTGCACGGTCATCCTATATTACTATGGTGATGCTGAATGTCTACCGCTTTAGGGTAGCTCTAGAATTCCTTGCCTTGTTAAAAAGAGGAACTGTCAGTCTCCAGTTCTCTAGGGGTCGATCATGTGAGCAGCAAAGATTTTCCCGAATCTTGGGATCAAGGCCTCTACTAAGGTGGTTTTGAGTATTTCCATTTCAGGGTATCTTAAAAATTATCCACTACCACCATCAACAATCTTGTTTACTGCAGAAGTCTGGACTCAGCTTCTATTAGAAATGTTCACAAAACGTTTGGTTTCATAGCTTGACACAAAATACATGGGTTATTTGTTTCTACAAAAGCACATCCACTCATGGGAACACTTGAGCACACTGTACTGTACCGTTAATAAGTAACCAAGGCATCACAAATTGTGATCCTATTCGAAGAAGCTCTTTCTCAGAAACTGCTGCAATACCCATTGGACAGGAATGGTGACAACCAGTTACCTCCTGTTAACCCATTGTTGTGAGCTTCCAGCATGTCCTTCCACCTGTCCTTGCTGTGTGCTGTGATAATTATGCACACTCCTTTGTGTTCTGCAGTGGCCTGGATTAATCCCTCAATACTGATTTTGATATTGATAGTTTTGGATCAAGCCCGTTGGGTCTCCATTCTGGAATGTTCCTTTGTTGTTTTCAGGTTCTCCTGATCCACTACCACCATCAGCAATCTTTTTTTAAGTTCAAAAAGAAATTTATTATGGAAAAAGCAAGGTGTCAATACAGAGTATAAAAGCAAGTCAAAAGAGAAACATTAACAATCAAGCAAAACATCATGTCTAAAGAAATACGAAATAATTAAAACTGTAAGGAAAACAGGCTTTTGTATAGGAAAAACAGAGGGTTTACAATGATTATAGACTACCCAGAAAAATGTGAGTAAAGGAAAAAGGGATGCAGGTATGAAAAATTACATTAATCTGGACCAAACTTGTAACCAGAACTCACGAACGACCTTGCATGAAAATAACATGAAATAGGGTAGCAGATGGGGAAGAGCAAGTCCAACAAAGGTCTGGAGTCGAGAAAAACCTTTCGTGAAGATCATATGGTGTGAAAAGAAGTGTATTATAAATGAAAAACAGAGATTGTGTCAAGGTGGCTGCTCTAGATGATTTGCAAAATTTAGTCCAGATCTTAGACCAAAGAGATAATGGCCAAGATGTGGCGAAGTCACATTCCCATTGTTCTTCCACCTTAGTTTTAGGCCTAATGGAATCTGTGGTATGTAGGTATTTGTAGATAGCAGAGGCTTTGGGTGTAGCTCGCAAAAAAGAATGGAGGTGAGTGACGAGATTAGAGGGTGCGGAGGGGGTACAGGAATGCGAGAGTCGTGCATAAGTTGACATGACAGCTTCCTTAAGAAAAAGATATTTTCTAGCAAAGGAGGAAGGTAAGTCAAAATATTGGCTAAGTGTAGAGAAAGATAGAAATGTAGAATTAGAGAACAGTTGAGAAACCCAGAGTAACCCTTTTTGCCTCCAGGACTTCCAATAAAAGGGCTTATTTTTAATTAGTAAATGCGTGTTATGCCAAATGGTAGAGCTAAGGAAATCAGCAATTGTAGTGAGAGGAGGAGGTGGAGAAGAGAGAAGCAAATTGGTGGTTAACTTATGTAAGGGAGTGGAGAGCGAGCGTGGTTTGCGAGAAAAAGATAAGTATTCAGTAAAAGAGAAGGGAGATGATGTAAGACGCTCAACCGTGACCCACAAAGGACAAGGATCTGCAGGATATTGTAGCCAAAAAGAAGCCTGCCTTAAGAGAAAAGCTTTCTGATAGGCTGGAAAATCCAGAAAATTAACTCCACCTTCCAATTTTAGTCTTATTAGTCTGGCAAGACACATCCGAGGCTTCTTACCATTCCAAAGAAAGGAAGATAACATTGAATTTATTTTCTTAAAAAACTTCGAGGGGATGGCCACTGGGATATTGGATATGGTGTAGAGAACTATGGGGGATAACATCATAGTAATCGTATCGAGCCGGCCCCACCATGACAAATAAAGGGGATGCCATCTGGACGTTAAATCCGATAATTTCTGAATGCACTTGTTCAAGCGGAGAGAGATTGTGTCCGAGATGGAAGGGGTAACATGCAGGCCTAAATATTTAATGTGAGAGGAACTCCAAGTAAAATTAGAAGGGCTAAAGTCAGGTTTGAAGGTATACTTTGTTAAAGGCAAAATCTCACATTTGTCGTTGTTGAGTTTATAGCCCGAAATGAGAAAATATTCACGTACCACATCAAGAAAGGCAGGTATGGATTCAGTGGGGTTAGATATAAAAAGCAAAATGTCGTCAGCATATGCAGCCAATTTGATGTGAGAATGTTGTGTTTGGAAGCCATGAATGTTAGGGTGTTGACGAAGTTTGGAAAGGAAAGGCTCCAGAGCTAAATTAAAAAGAAATGGGGACAGGGGGCAACCTTGACGAACCCCCTCTACCTAGGTCAAAAAAGGAAGACACTAGGCCATTGGCACAAACAGCCGCACGTGGGTTAGAATAGAGAAGGGAAACTAAAGAAATTAATTTGGGGCCAAACCCAAACCATTCGAGGGTTGAGAAGAGATAGGTCCATTCAACCCTATCAAATGCCTTCTCGGCATCCAATGCAATCGCTGCAAGAGAGTGCTGTGAGTGCGAGGACTTCGACAAGACATTTAATAGAAGTCTAGTGTTATCGGTGATATAGCGTCCCTTAACGAAGCCAGACTGTTCAGCTCCTAATAGGTCAGGTAATAGGAGATCTAATCTGGCTGCAAGCGATTTAGCGAAGATTTTGTAATCGATGGTAACTAAAGAAATCGGTCTGTAATTCTTGCAATATTGGGTATCCTTCCCTTCCTTGGGAATGAGGCAGATGTGAGCGTCAGAAAAAGAACCTGAGAACTGCCTAAAGTAACAAATGTGTGAAGCAGGGAGTGTAGTTTTGGTATGAGAAATTTCGAGAAATGGAGGTAAAATTCAACTGTGAAACCGTCCGGTCCAGGAGCCTTGTCCTTTTTAAGGTGCTGGAGTGCAGAAAGTAATTCTTGCTGGGATACATCTGATTCTAAAGAGGTGAGATCAAGAGGAAAATGTTGAGGTTTATGTATACTGGAGAAAAAATGTGATAAGGATTGGGGAGAGGGTTGAGTTTCAGAGGAGTAAAGGGTGTTATAAAAGAGTGAAAATTCAGTTAAAATATCCACATCCTTGTGTTTAAGGTCCGAGTTATTATCATAAATAGATTCAATGTTCACCTTGTTATGCTTAACTTTCAAATAATCTTCTCAGCCTTGTTTCGACCCCCATAAAATTACGCACTTGACTTCAGTAAATATAGGGAAGCATCTTTTTTTGTTAAATTGCATTTTGGCCTGAACAAGAGCTGTCAAACTGTCTTGGGAGTGCGAAGTGTAATAGGTGTGTTCCAATCTCTTAATTTTCTGGAGAAGATCTTCAGTGAAATTGCGAGCATATTTCCTCTTCTTAGCGACATATCCAATAACAAAATCTCTTGCAGAAGCTTTATAAGCATCCCATATAGTGTGTTTGGCTATGGAATGAGTATCGTTAATCTAAAAAAACTCAGTAAAAAAATCGGTAAAGGAAGTCGTGAACTTGGGGTCTAAGAGAAGAGAATTGTTAAAGCGCCACCTCCTAGGTCCAGCAGTTTTAGGGATGATGTCGATATTCATTAAAACAGGGGCATGATCTGATAATAAAATGGGGCCAATTTCAGCATTCGTAAGAGTTTGGGCAATGTTATGGGAGACAAAGATATAATCAATCCGCGACTGAGAATGGTGTGAAGGGGAATAAAAAGTAAACTCTTTCGTCGTCGGATTGCAAAGGCGCCAAGCATCAATTAGCTTGTGTTGTGAGATTGCTTGAGCAAAAATTTTGTGGGACTTATCTGAAATGAAGGGAACCTTAGAGTTCCTGTCAAGGAAAGGGTCAAGAGGCTGCTTACAATCCCCTGCTAATATAAAATTGTCGTCCACAAATTTAGTGACATGCGTAGAGAACTCACGCCAAAAAGCAGGGTCGCCACCAGTAGGGGCATAAATGTTGAGGAGAGAGATTGGAACACCTCTTAAAGATAGTTTGACATGGACCCATCTGCCCTCAGTATCTGAGTCTTGTGTTACTAAAGAATGAGAGAGAGATTTTCAACATAAAATTATAACCCCATTACGCTTGCCATCACCAGGAGAATAATATACCTCACCTACCCAACCCCGGTTAAGTTTGGCAGACTCTACATCTGAGAGATGAGTTTCTTGTAGAAATGCAGGATCAACATTCAACTTGGCAAGATGAGATAAAATTCTTTGTCTTTTGGTAGGAGAATTAATACCCTTAACATTCCATGTAACAACCTTTAACGACATATAATAAAAAACTGATTACGACAAACAACTTGCACAAATGCATGAAAAAAGCCCAAGAAGAGAAGATATAAATCAGACATGATATCTAAAGAAGAACAAAGTGAAGAAAAAAAGAAGGAACAAGTAATTATATATAGAAGAGCAAAAGATACGACAAACAAGTGGAGTAAAATAACAAAGAAAAATTACACAATGAGATGAGCTCAGAAGGAGAAGGAATACATAATTAGAAGAAAATGAGAAGAAAAAGAAGAATACATGAAAAGATAATACATTTCCAAAAAGAGTGAATAGAATCAAAGAAGTAGGGGGAGAAGAATCAAAGGGTAATAAGAATATACCAAGGAAGAAGAACAACAACGTCAGTGAAGAGATCACATGAAAAATGGAAGATCAAGAAAGAGAAGATGGAGAAGATAAACATTAAGAGACACCTGTATAAGACAAAAAGCAAAGGAAGAAGAGGAAGGGGAAAAAGGCATACCAGAGAAATGACATGTGGAAGGAACGAAGATTAAACATACCTACATAAGGGTAAAATGGGAAAAAAAAAACTATATAATATAAAAAGGGAAATGGTGGAGGGAGAATTTGAGAAAAAAAAAAAAAACACTATATAATATAAAAAGGGAAATGGTGGAGGGAGAATTTGAAAAAAAAAAAAAAAAAGAAAAAATAAAGGATTGTTTGTGTTGGCTGAATGATAAACAGGGGACACGAAGATTTATTCGCAATATAATTGGTCTCATTTGAATATAGTAAATGGGGAAATGGTGAGGGGGGAATTTGAAAAAGTAAAGGACTGTATAAGTAGGCTGTATGATAGAAATGGGGGACATGAAGATTTATTTGTAATTTAACTTGTCTCGCTCGAATACAGTAAATCGGTCAAGGGCACCACATGGGGGCTCCGAAAGGCGAAGTCATCGCCAGGTATGTTGGGGGGGTTCCTCAGGGGGGGGGTGTTCAAGGGGCGGGGGGAGTCGGGGGGGGGAAAAATAAAAAATAAAAAATCCTCATATATAAATAATTGCTTGATGTATAAAAAAAAAATAGATGGGTGCGTGAGTACATCAGAACTATGACCAATTTATATAAGCTTAAGGTCCTGTCATGGAATATTAATGGTTTAGGGGAAAGAATAAAACAGAACAGAATTTGTGAATTCTTAAGAAATTCGGACGCCCAAATTATAATGTTACAAGAAACACATTTGGAGGCAATAGTATGTGATTCTCTTTTTAAAAAGTGTAGGTGGGTACAGGATATAATCAGTTCCAGGCAGTTAGGTGTCACCAGGGGGGTTTCTATTATAATTCGATCGAACAGCGGGATAAGTTTGAGAAGTTTTGAGACGGATCAATCAGGGAGGTGGCTAGTTGCACAAGTATACATTCAAACTATCCCACATACTTTCGCAGTGTACTATGGTCCTAACGAGGACAATCCAGCTCCGCTTTCTAAACTAGAACTAGCTTTATTTACGACAACTGGTCCTCTAATTCTTGGTGGGGATTTTAATCTGGTCTTCGACCAAAAATTAGACAGAACTTCTAAGGCCAAATACCATGCTCCCTTAAAATCACTTGCCATCTTGGATG
Source organism: Lissotriton vulgaris (assembly GCF_964263255.1). Taxonomy (NCBI): domain Eukaryota; kingdom Metazoa; phylum Chordata; class Amphibia; order Caudata; family Salamandridae; genus Lissotriton; species Lissotriton vulgaris. The sequence continues at coordinate 401,596 of NW_028252012.1, read as the reverse complement.
TTTTAATGAAAGACTTCACTCTAGTGGATGTCTGGAGAAAAAAGTACAAATCCCAACCAGGTTTTACTTTTTATAGTAAAAAATACAAGAATTATTCTAGAATAGATCATTTCTTGGCTGACCAACACCTTCTTAAAGATATTAGTTATCTCTCTTTCACACCCTCTGGATTATCGGACCATGCAGTACTAGAATTGGAAATTAAACTGAATATAACTTTATCAAAACCAAGGTGGACTCTGGAAAGATCCTTTTTATTGGATAACCAGATAAAAGCAGCTGTTAAAGACAACACATCAGAATTCTTTTTAATAAATTCAGGATCCTCCTCTCCCCAGATAGTATGGGAAACATATAAGGCTTATCTGAGGGGTGTTTTAAGTACTCTAATATATCACAAGAGAAAAAGTATAAAAATAAAAAGAAAGGAAGACCTAGCAATAATATCTAGAAAGGATCTTGAACTACAAAATGCAATACTAACAAACTCCAGAGAAATACTTGCGTTAGAGAAGGAACTTGTTGACTTGCAGCTCCAGTTAAAAATTTTGGATGAAAGAATCCTTAAAGAAAAATGGGAGTCCAGCAGATTAAAAAATTTTGAGTACGGAGAGAAGTGTGGAGCACTCCTTGCCTGGAAAGCTAGAGAAGAGAGAACGAGAAATAACATTAAAGCGTTGGTACTTAGACAGACAGGTAATCTGATAGAAACAGACGCAGAAATAAGAGAGGAAGCTAGGTCCTTTATGAGGAGTCTCTACACGGAAGATAAAGATCCCACGGGGGCGGATTTAGAATCCTGGTTGAGTATAAAGCATCTGCCACAAATGTCCGAATCAGAAAAAGCATACTTGGAATCTGAGATAACAGATGGGGAAATTCTAAACCAGTTGAAGAAAATGAAAAAGGGGAAAGCTGCAGGCTCAGATGGGCTGCCAGTGGAGATTTATACGGACAATAAAGATCAATTAATAACTCAATTAAGAGAACTTTTCAATTTTTTATTGATCCAAGGCCATTCTATACCTTCTTCGTGGGGAGAAGCTATCATTACGCTTATACCCAAGCCTAATAAAGACCCGAAAAAAATAGAGTCCTACAGACCTATTTCGTTACTGAATTCGGATATGAAGATTTACTCAGGCATCTTGGCCACCAGATTATCAAAGGTAATAAAATCCATAATCCACCCTGACCAGAGAGGCTTTATCCCGGGGAGACAGTTAAATGAATTAACGTTTCAAGCTATAGGGGCTGTAGATTATTCTAATGCTAAAAATCTCCCACTGGCGCTGGTGGCCATAGATGCGGCTAAGGCCTTCGACCAGGTCAATTGGAAATATCTTTGGGCCACAATGGCGGCCTTCGGGCTCCCCAAAATTTTCATAGAGGCGGTCAGATCCTTATATCACTGCCCAAAGGCTAAGGTTTTAGTTAACGGAATTTTATCTGAGTGGTTTGACATATCACGAGGCACTAGGCAGGGTTGCCCTCTGTCCCCCCTTCTGTTCGATGTTTATATGGAGCCTTTTGTTTGCGGGATTAGAGAGGACAATATTATTCAACCATTCCAGCTTGGAAATTTGCTTTTGAAGGTGGCGTTGTACGCTGATGATCTTCTTTTATATACCTCTGATCACTCGGAAGCAATTCCAAGGTTATTTTTTTTATCTGAGGAATTTGGGAAACTGTCCGGGTACCAGATTAATAAAGATAAAACAGAGATCATGGGGTGGAATAACAACACACATATAGCTGGTGCAAAACAGAGTATGAGGTACCTGGGAATCCACTTAACTCAATCTTTAAATGATACCACTTCTCTCAGTTGGCAAAAGGTGGTTAAAGATATTAATAAAACTTTAACAAGATGGGGGAACTTGCCTTTAAACATCTACGGTCGGGTCAACCTTATCAAAATGACAATTCTTCCTAAATTGACCTTTTTATTTAACTGCATCCCCCTATCATTTTCACTGAAAGACATCAACATTTTACAGGGCAAAATTGGATCCTTTATATGGGCCTGCAAGTCAACAAGAATTGCATGGAAGAAATTGAGGAGGGGTTTAAAAATAGGAGGGCTAGCCCTCCCTGACATTCTCTCATACTGTCATGCATTCCATTTTAAAAATGTTAGGCTTCTTGCAAACAAGCTGGACGCATCATCACAGGGCCGCCTGTTTCAAGCTTTGTTAACTGATTTACCCTATGACCATGATTACTTTACTTTCAAGTTTGGAGACCAGAATTTTTTTTAAAAAATCCGCCTTAAAATCCTACAGACTGCATTAAAAAATTGGGGTTTCATGAGGAAGACATTTAATATTTCCTATTATCACACACACTCCCCGATTTGGGATTCTCCTGGCACACCTCAATGCCTCCAGGATCAACTATCACAACCCCTGAAAACAGCTGGCTTCAAAAAATGGGGAGACCTCTGGGCAGACTCGGGCCTAATGAGTTGGAACACGCTGGCACAGCTTACGGAGGGACAGTTGACTAGGTTTAAATATTACCAGCTGTCCGCTTGGTGGTCCAGTCAAAGTATGCAAAGGGAGGAAGATACAGATATTCTTGAGGCAATTGGCAGAAGGGGGAAATGGGTAAAAGAGTTATCTTTTTGGTACAATTCAATGGTCAAAGAAGAGGAGAGTGAACTGTACCCGGAGATAGTAAAGTTATGGGGAAACTGTATAGCAGAGCCCCCTGAAGAAGTCTGTAAGGCATGGTTAGACTCTTTTTCCCTTTCACAGAGGCTAATTAAACCCGCTAATTTAAGGCGTAATCACCTGTTTACGGCTCACAGAGTCTATTGGACTCCGGCCAAACTACACAGGATAACACAAAACAACTATTATTGCCCCCGTTGTAACCAGAACGCCGCTGATGATATCCACATCTTTCTAGAATGTCCAGCCATTCAAAACTTCTGGAAAGCGATAATGGATTTCTTGGGAGATGTACTTTCAACAACTATTGCATGTTCTCGCAGATTAGTCTTTTTTGGCTTTCTGAAAGAATATAACATCAAGGATCTGGATACTCAATTCATTTTTTACACAATAATTATTGCAAGGAGACAAATCTGTATGGAGTGGAAGTCAGCGGCTCCCCCTAGATTTGCAGTATGTTTGAAGTACCTAATGGAAGTGTGTAAAATGGATCAGGCTGGCCGCAGCGAGAGTTTGGAGAATGTCTGGTCTAAACTGATGGTCTGGATAAATAGGTGAGCAGTCCTGTGATTATGCCAGAGGTTGTGTCGGTCCTGTCCTCCACCAGGCCTAGGGTGCCTAAAATAGGTCTGGAGGAGTAGGATAAGGAAAACAGCCTACCTCTGGGAACCCCTGTTTGCTATGATACTGTTTTCCATGGTGGACCAGAAAGAAAAACAACAGTATAAGAGGCAACAGCGAGACCCATCTAGAGCATATATATTCTGGTGGCATATATGAGGACAAAAAAAAAAAATAAGGGTAAAATGAGGGATCACAACCAGGAACAAACCAGAGTCGAGGGAAGGGGGTGTGGAACCACATAGGGCAGGCAGGGCATCCAGGGCCAGCGGGGTGCACAACCGGGAGGACACCACAAGATGTTGGCCTGACCTATAGGGAACATGAGGAAAAAGGTGAGGGAAGAATATAGAAGGGTACAGGAAGGAACACTAAAATTATCAAAGCAGTAAAAAATGGAAGTAATAAACAAAACACAGGAAACCGGAATCACTGTGTAAACACTTCAACATTGGTCAACAAGTATGAGAAAAAAAAACGATACAAGGAAGAACCATGAACTACATCAGGAGAATTGGGGGGCATGCATAGGGAAATAAAGTGAAAGAGAACCACAAAAGAAAGACATAAGACTCAGGGAGGAAAGGTGGAAAGGAGGAAGAAGCATTAGAAAGATCCATGTCAGCCGTTCTGCAGGAGTTCAGGAAACTTTGAAGACTAACAGGATCCTCGTACGCTGTAGTCATGTTGTTGTAGGTGACCTTGAAAAGACAGGGATGAAATAGTCCATATCTAGCTCCTATGGCTCTCAGATCAGCTCGCATGTCCAGAAAAGCCTTTAGTCGGTTCGCTGTGGCCTTAGCATAGTCCTGCGCAAAGTACAAAGAAGATCCGGACCAAGTAAGTCGAGGAGAAGCTCTGGCTGCTGACAAAACTTTTAAGAGATCTGTATATTCAAGGAAATACATGATAACTCCTCTTGGTCGTGATGGAGTGGTATTGGTAGACGGAAGACAGCCCAGTCTGTGAGCTCATTGGATATTGAGCACAGTGTCCTCTGGTAGATGCAAAACCTTAGGGAGAAAAGACTTAAAGAAGGCAATGGGATTGTTCCACTCACAACCCTCCACCAGGCCGTAAATACGCAAATTATTGCGTCTGTTGCGGTTTTCAAGCTCCTCCACCTGCTTCTGAAGTGAAGAAACCTGCAAATGTAAGTGAGACACTTTAGTAGACGTTTCTTTAAAAGAGGAAATGCCCTGCTCTACAGATGAAACTCTTGCATCCATTTGCGACCAGTTGTCTGTCAGGACTTGTAATTTGGTATTGGTTTCCTCCATGAAAGGAAGGAGAGCCCTTATTTCCTCTAAGAGATGCTCCATCGAGACTGATGACACCAACTTAGGTGGAGAGGGGGGATCCTCTTTTAGTCTTTTGGAATTGCTTTCGAGAAGATTGCTGCCACTGAAGATTCCATCGCAGACTGCTTAACCGGAATCGAGGGCAGCTGAAGAGCTTCAAACTTGGCAAAAAGAGTAAATAGTTTAGAATTCTTAATGAAAGCGTGCCTTGAGCTTGTAGAGTTAGAGGGTGACGCAGTTCTGCTCATAGAGTGAAAGAACCAAAGAAAGTAAATCCCGATGTGAGAAAAACAGACAGCAGAAGTAAACAAGGTCAAAACTGTCCATCCTATGCCATAGAAAATAAGCTGCGCAGTAGAAAAGGCTAGTTCACAGGAAAGGCATTCATAAATTGTCCATTAGCAGTGTCTATGCAGATAAAAAGAAGGAAACGCTGCATCAAAAACAAGAAATAGCAAAAAAAGTTAACCTGAGGCGAAAGCGTCTTAAAATGGCCGCCACATCTGAGGAGATACTGAGCATCACGAAGTCACTGGGAAAAGCAGCCTGGAGAGAGTAATTTAGCATGGGTAGAGAAGCTCAGGTATTGAATAATGCCTGTGAGGCCTTTAAATGCAGCAAACCGCCATGTGTTATAGCAGGAATCAAGGGAGCCAGTTCGAGCGTTTTACGGGAAATTGCGGAGAGAGAGAGAGAGAAGAAAAAATTGGCTGCCGCGACCGTCACAGAATCGTGGCCGAACTTACTTTGACGAAATAGGAGTGTTAAATGCCGCAGCAGGAGTTAAAGAGGTTATCCCAGCATACTCGTCCCCTTCTGACAGCAGGACCCATTCTCGGTGGCAGGAAAGAAGTCCTCAAAGCGCGACGTGTCTCCCGAGCCGGTGGAGCGCTCACCCCAGTGCCGCCATGCCCATCGGGCGCCAAGCCACACCCCCCATCAGCAATCTTTCCCCGTGTATGAATGTCGTATGTATGTTAATTTTCTTTCAAGTCTCTATTCCTACTTGTTAGTACATGTTAACGAGAGGTTGATTTGGGCAAGTTTCTTTTCTTTGAATCCTTGCTCCATCAACCCCCCTCTGATGGCATTTTTGAGCCATCATAAAATATCATTGCCAATTTGATTTTTGTGTCTACATTTGTTTTTATATTTTCTTTCTTTCCTTTATATTCATCTCTTTCATTCTACCAAGCAGATTGTCTACCATACAGATTGTCTGTCATTTCTTCTAATTCAATTTCCTCCCATTTTCTCTTTCTTCCCATTCTTTTGTTATTCATTTCAATCATTGACTTTGTCTTTAATTTTCTCTCGCAACATTTATAGGTCATTACTATCATAAATATCACTAATCCTATTGCAATCATTCGTATTACTATTTTCCCTAATAACTATTTCCAATGGTGGAAAACCAATTACCTAATTTAGAAAGACTTTTACTAAATCTTTCCCATGCACCGTCAACCTCCAGTTGGGTCAAATCATTATGAATCTTCGAAATATTCTTGATATATCCTTCAATACCTTTACTTTTATCTGTGATATATGTACAGCAGTGTTGAATTTTCAACATGCCACAGAATCCACCCTTTTTGGCCAAAAGAATATCAAGTTTATTTTGTAGAACCATAGATCTGATCGCAACCATTTCAGTATTGATCATTAAGAATCCCCCAGCAGTATCAGTTGATAATCGGTCAACTACAGTGGACAACAGACGTATTTTATGAGAATTTAATGTGACTCAAACAGACGGTATCAATGCACCAAATATATCACCTACTATTATGGTAAAACTTGCTCTCTTATTTCTTGTTAGTCCTTTACTTATATCACTCATTTCATTGTTGATAGTAATGTGATGTACCTTCGGGAACACAATGGCAATGTAACAACTGTCATACCATCTTGCAGGTAACCTGTAATAGGCATTTTTCCCGCACACATAATACATTCCTGGAAATATAGGATCAGTTTCTCCTTTTAGTCCTCATCCCCCCATTATTAGGAAGGTATGTTTACATTCACTAGTACCAATGAATATACTATGATACTCAATTCTTAATCTATGAAGACCGAATTTCCCCAATTTTGGCAAGTCCAGGGACATTGCAGCATGAGCCTCGCCTTTCTTATATTCTCCTTCTAAAGATACCCATAGAGGTACATTAGAATTTTGCTCAACTACTTTCTTTTGAAAATCTTGCCTTCTTTCTCCCACTAAATTCAGAAAATCTGTTTCTTCGTCTCGCAAAAGGCATGTTAAATTATTTCTATGTGAGTATGTTATATCTATGGGGTTTGTAGTTAAAAAAGGATTCCCCCATAAACTCTGCATTTCTAGCACTTGGGGCTCGATGTAGGTAAATCCCATTTACCGATTTTGAAATACCGAATCCTACCGATTCGGTATTTCAAAATCGGTAAATGGTATGTAGGTCCCAACATCTGGATTCGTTACCGAATCCTTAACAATTCTTTAATTACCGATTCGGTAAATACCGAATCGGTAATGCCCATTCATTCCTATGGGCTTTGAAGCCCATAGGAATGATTAGGCATTACCGATTCGGTATTTACCGAATCGGTAATTAAAGAATTCACAAGGGTGCAGGGGGTGTCACTTTGACACACTCTGGCACCCCCAAAACAGGCACAGGTGCCATGTGGCAGGCATACCTGCCCTAAGGGCAGGTCTGCCTGTCACATGACATAGGTGTGCATGCACACATGTGCATGCACACCGGAATCGGTATTTTACCATGGATTTGTATTCCATGGTAAAATACCTATTCTGTAAGCCATGTGCAGAAGGTACATTGCCTACCTACATTGCATTTTCGGTAATTTTACCGAATCGGTAAATATTACCGAATCGGTAATTATTTTACCGATTCGGTACATATTACCGAATCGGTAAATTTACTGATTCGGTAATGATACCGATTCGGTAAAATTACCGAAAATGTGCCCCTACATCTCAATAGCCTTTTACCGATCGGAAACGGCCGAAAATCGGTATTTTCGGCCGATTCCGATCGGTAAAGGGCTACCTACATCTGGCCCTTAGTACTGTATTCATATTTCTTCTAATGGGAATTTCAGAAAAGACCAAATCCATGTTACTATAAAAATATTGCAACTTACCAATAACATAAAACAAACTTGTTACAACACTACAAGACACAACATAAGTTAATGGAAGGTGGCGATAGGTTACACCTTCCGAGACAGAAGTAGGAAGTTTCATACAAACATAACAATCACTCACATCCATTGTCTCCAGGTAGTGGTAGAGAAGTTTAGTGAACAAATTTAATGACGAATCACTATTCGATTTGTCATGGTAATATATACTCTTATCTGCTTGTGTTAATTCTGTAGTTGTAGCTTTCTTAGTAACCACATTTACTTTCTCACACACATTTGTGTCACTCTTAGAATTAGTTATCATTAGATCAGGTATTACAAGTGTTAATAACAACCTCATCAATATTAATATTGTAATACTACACAGACAACATTTAACTCACCGTTGTTTTAGGTTAGATTTCAGAGGTCCAGTCACCTTTCCGTCTGCCATTTTAAATTTCTAAAACTAGTTCTAAATTTATTTTCTTTATAAATAGCAAGTAAATCCTTTGTGTGATCCCACACTTCAAAAACTTTCCGCCTTTGCCTTTCTTTCACGGTCCTTGTTCAATGTCTTTAGTAGAATTTGCCTTTTGTAGAAAGAAATAAGTCTTTAAGGTGATATTAATTACCTTTCATCAGACCCTTCAAAATTTCCACTTTTTGGTTCTTTATATAGATCTAGATTTTCAAAATCTTCAAGAATAATGTATGTCCACTCTGGAGGCTTGTAATTTCTATTTGGAACGCTTACTCTCTTTGATTAACTTAATGTTTTTCTTCTTGATTGTTCGTGGTTAAACTGACTTGACACTTCATTTACTTGTTCTAGTTCTTTCCCTGGCTTTCTTCTTAGAATGTTTCTCAGTCTTTTCACTCCACTTGGCCAGCAATCTTCTTTTCTAACTCTTTTTTTTTCCTATTGCCCTTTCACATTACTTGCCTTTTTCAAGTGTCCTTTTATTTTCTCTTTCTTTTTGTTTGTTTTGCCCTGAATTCCCTATTTCTTCTTCTTCTTCTGTTGTTTGTTCTTTTTCTTGACTTTCTACTCTCCTTTCTTCTTCTTCAGACTTACTCTGATCTAAATTTTCTTCAGCTAATTCTTTCCCTTCTTCTAACTTGGCTGAATTCGAATTTTTAGTATCAATCTTCCCTACTTTTTCTTCTTGTAACTGAACCTGATCTAAGTCTTCTGCAATGTGTTCTTCTATTTCTGCCACAGATTCTTTTGGATTTTTCTCACTTTGTTTTGGTCTTTCAAGTTCAAGCTCTCTTCTGGTCTTTACAGAAGTTTCTTCAGTCTCAGTAACTGGTGCCCACTCTATTTGACTCGTACTGGGTTGTTCAGAGTCAATGCATTCTTCAGAGTCTGATTCTCTGATCTCTTTGACTTCACAACTCTCAGCTGCTGGTTCTTTACTTTGTTCTACCAGTTGCTCCGTTGGTCGATCAAGTAGGCTTGGGACTCTTTGTGTATGACTTGCGTGAATCCAATTCAGAATCCCAGCACACTTTACTGCTGTTGTCGTGACCAATATGACTTGATGTGGTCCCTTCCACCTAGGTTCCAAGCATGATTTCCCTGTATGTTTCTTTATCACGACCCAGTCTCCAGGGCACAAATCATGAGCTTGATTTGGCGTTGCGGCGTTAGGATCTTTTCTCACCTGGTGAGACACAGAACATATCAAATCAGCCAGCCTTTTGCAATAGTTCAATATTAAATAATCTGTTATATTCTTCAGTTTGTTTCCAGGTATAAATGCTTGTCTCATTGCTCTTCCCATGAGGATTTCGTGAGGACTCAATCCTGTTCTTCGATCAGGAATGCTTCTAAGGCTCATCAATACAATAGGCAAAGCAGGAGGCGATTTCAGTGAAGTGGATGCACACACTTTTCCTAACCTGGATTTTATTGTGCAATTGAGCTGCTCGACCACTCTAGAGGCTTCTGGTCAGTAGGCACAATGTAACTTCTGTTCAATTTGAAAGCTTCACAAATTAGATTAATTATCTCATTATTAAAATGAGGTCTTCTGTCTGATTCTAAAGTAACTGGCAATCCGAAACTGGGTATCAGCTCTCTTAACAGTAGTTTAGCACCTGTTAAGCTGTCATTTCTTCTCATTGGATAGGCTTCCACCCATCGAGAAAACAGACAATGACAAGAACATATTTTTACCAGTTGAAAGGTGGCGACTCAATGAAGTCTAGTTGCAATCTTGTGAATGGTCTTTCTGCTTTCCAAATTTTACCCCAACTAACCACAGTTTTCCTTCCTGTGTTTTACAATAGGCAAATTAAGCACCTTTGGCAGAGGCTTTTTGCAACTTCCTGAACTTGGGATTAAACCACATTTGTCTAAACTGTCTGATCATGGCATCCCTCCCAATATGTGCAACCCCATGATACACCCTAGCCATTTCTGACAACAAGCTATCTGGCATTATTGGTCTACCATCTGGGCACACCCATACTTCATCATCAGCTCTTCTTGTGCAGCCTGCTTTGATCCATTGTCCCTTCTCTTTCTTGTCTGCCTCATCCTGTAATTGTCTAACTTCATCCCATGTTTCAAAAGCAGAGAACAACATTTGTTGGTAATTGGTAACTTCCCTTTCCATCTCTCTGTTCAAAGACATTTTATTTCTTGCACAACATTGTGTTACTTGGTCTGCATACCTATTACCTAATGTCACATAATCATTTCCTGACTTATGTGTGGTACATTTGACCACTGCAATTTCTTTTGGCAATTGTAGTGCTTCCAATAGTTATTTAACATCGTTGCCATTTCGTATAGGGGATCCTGAGGAAGTCAGAAATCCCCTTTGTAGCCACAATTGGCCAAAATCATGTACCACCCCAAAACCATATTGACCGTCTGTAAATATGGTTACTCTCAATTTGTTTCCAACTGTGCATGCCCTCGTCAATGCAAACAACGTAGCAATATGAGCAGATTTGACTCCTCTCACACATGAAGCATCTATAATACCTGACACAGTACATATAGCATAACCGGACATCAGTTCTCCATTTTCTCTTCTCAGACATGACCCATCCACAAACAGCGCAAAATCGGATTCTTCTAGGGGAACGTCAAGAAGGTCAAGCCTGGGCTTGGTACACGTCTCTGTCACATCCAAACAATCATGATCCATTTCTTTTTTCCCTTCTTCACAATAAAAATCAGGCAACAAAGTTGCTGGATTTACCATGGTACATCTTATCACACTTACTTTCTCAGAACCCAAGATTACTCTTTCATACTTAGTCAGCCGACTAGGGGTGAAATGTTGAGTATGAGTCCTTGTTAAAAGGATCTCAACTGAATGTGGTACATACACTTTTACGGGATGTCCCATCACAATCGATTCACTTTGCTTCAAGCACACACAAGTAGCAGCTACTGCTTGCAAACAGCCAGGTGATGCTGCAGCCACTGGGTCAAGGGTAGCAGAAAATTATGTTACGGGACGTCAAGACAATCCATGTCTCTGGTTTAACACTGAAAGTGTACACCCTTCTCTTTCACAGCAAAATAATGCAAATTCATTTGTGTAGTCTGGCATTCCTAAGGCTGGGGCCTGACACAAGCAACTTTTCAGTTTTATGAATGCCTCTTCACTTTCATCATCCCACTCAATCGGATCTGTCATCTCTTTTTGGGTTAACCTGATTAAAGGTTTGGCCAATAATGAAAATCAACTTATCCATTGGCGAGAATATCCAACCATTCCCAAAAACATTTGCACTTCTTTCTTAGTTTTAGGCATACTCATTTGTCGAATCACTTTTATTCTATTTCATGTCACCATTCTGGCTCCCTTCTCAATCTTATGTTGAAGATATTGATCTTCTTGTTTACAAAATTGTAATTTGTCCGGGGACACCTTGTGTCCTCCATCTGCCAAGTGGTTCAGTAAAGCTATTGTGTCAGTGACACAAGCTTCTTTTGTCTTTGAGGCTACCAATAGGTCATCAATGTACTGAACCAAAACGGAATTTCCTGGCATTACCAACGTCTCTAACCACTTTTTAAAAATTTGATTGAATATCGAGGGACTTTCTGTGTACCCTTGAGGAATTCTGCACCATGCCAAAACTCGGTCCTCACACCGGAAAGCAAAAAGATATTGGGTTTCCGGCCTTGTGCAGTGGAATTGAGAAGAATGCATGACACAAATCAATCACAGTATGCCAATGAGCATCCCATGGCATCTGATAAAGAATCACTGTTGGGTTTGGTACTACAGGACAACAAAGTATCACTATTTTATTAATTTTCCTCAAATCCTGTACTATTCTATATTTTCCACTAGGCTAAGTCCCATGATTGGCGAATTACAAGGACTGCCTAATATTTCTTTTAAGATTCCTTGTTCAATCATCTGATCAATTACTTGGGCTACTCTTGCTTTCACTTCAGGGCTCATTTTATATTGTTGGGTGATTGGATATATTGTTCCTTCCTTTACCATAACTTTGACAGGGTCTACCTTAACCACTAGACCAATGTATTTTCCTGCAAAATTCCACACTCCTGACCTCACTGTATCTCTCAGCTCATCAGGCAAGTCTCTTTCAGTAAGAAGTAAAAACATCTCATCCACTTCTTTTCCCTGATTAGCTAGCATCATTTTAAATGCTACGTCCTCATCCGCTGTTTGGAATGCTACACCATCAGGCGTACAAAAGATGGTGCAATTCATTTTGCACAATAAGTCCCTACCTAACAGGTTTACTGGACTCGAATCACATACCACAAATCAATGCATGTCTCTGAAATTTCCAATATTCACTTCTATTGGTTTCGTGATCTGGGTCCTAATCTGATTATTGAAACTCCTACAAGTTTCTCCCAAGAGGGGTAGGTTTGGGATTTCTGCTGTTCTCACAGTGGAACGGGTAGCACCAGTGTCCACTAGAAAAGTGATATCATTGCCCTCAACCTTCCCATCAACAAATGGACCTGACTGATCTACTGCCAAGAATGTGCCAAGCACGCACTCTTCCTCCCCACTCACGCCCCGTCATTGTGCTATTCCCAATTCATCCGCATCACTCTGCATACAAAACTGTTGAACGGTCTGTGCATTCTTACCACTTTCTCCTCGTAATCTGGTGTTCACACTGGATCTCTGCACCTGAGCATTCACATTGTTGGGCAAAGCGGCTTGAGGCACCTGTAACTGAGGAGTAACTATCTGCTGCCGTTGATGTTGGTTCACAACCACCCCATTCTGCATCTGTGGATTTAAAATATGATTTTCCCCATTATTCTGTTGAAGGTTTCTACACTTATTCTTCCAATGTCCAAGCTTTCCACACCCATGACAAGGATATTTCTTTCTCGCTTCTTCTCTACGCATTCTTTCCTATTCCTTTACTTTCATTCACAATTTGACCACTCTGATTCTGTCTGTTCCTCTGATTATCAATCTAGGAATTTGAATTTGCTTCTTGGCGTTCTGCCATCTTCACTTGAGCCCACATCATTTCTTCACATAACTTTTTATGCTTTACATCAATGTCATCACTGCAGTATTTTGCATACTTCAGAATGTCATTGATCGTCTTGCTTTGCCAACGAAGCATATGCTGCTGAATCGTCTGACTTATTTCTGTTCTTAATCCGTATATAAATCTATATATAAAATGTCCATGTCTTTATCACCGATGTTCTCAAATCCACTATATTGTTTAAATACCTGCAGTAACCTTTCGTAGTAGGCATACACCGACTCTTTATGTTCTTTTTCTTTTTTTTTTAAATATCTTTTTATTAATTTTTGATAACATAAACAAAATTTCGGCATATCACATGGGAAGAAACAAAAGTACTAGTTCATATGGCAAATATTCTGGGAATCTAGGTAATTACAATAATACTTCACATGGGTTGGGATGCGCATCAAGGGGACAAAGATTCATCTTCAACGGGGGCTGTTGGTGCGACACAAATATCTACCCTGCAGGTGTGTCACACCTAACGAACACCGAACCAGCATGTGATCCTCAGGCGTGAGGCGAGCATGATTGAAGCGTCTTGTTTCACACCCCAAAAACTACAACTCCCATGAGTCCTGCTTCCAGGTAGGCGTGCGTGTGCTATGAGGACGCGTCTACCCAGAAGCCTCTTAATCTGGGCGGTGATGCGGTGCTGTGAATTCTGACATTGCAAGACGCCGAAGAGACTGAGAACCATGCTGGAAGTAATCCTTGGAATTCGGACACTCACTTTTAGGGCGGTAAGGGTGACGTTGTTACCACTCATGGGCATGTATTGTTACTTCACGTGGAATTGATCTGGGAACACTTTGCTCACTATTTGTGACTATGACAATCAGGTGGGGGAACCTTAAATACCTCCAACTTTTACACTATATGTAATATCAGTTCATGTTCATTAAGCAGGGGAAGTGATTCATTATTGGAATCTCCACTCATGACATTTGCTGTGATTAAACAGCCAAAGAGTGCAAGGCATGAGAGGTCAATGCTGGTACAGGTTATTTTCGTTTATGATGATGTGTATTACTGAAGACTTTAAGTGGCTCTTGTGATCTTTCTTCCTAGCAGGGGCATATGGTGTGAGTTGAGTATCAACCCCACCTGTGACACAAGTTCCAACAATCATTGTGGTGGGTAATGTATGACTAGGCTTTCCTGTTTTCAGTTTCTATTTTTGGTAAATTCTGGTGGTGTTTTTTCAGTGTTTTCCAGTGATTTCAAAACTTCAAAAAAACAGTGCTTTTCAGTGGTTACTCATTTTCGCGCCATTAAAAACAACTGAAACAGTGTTTTACCGGTGTTTATGGAACGCTTGGCTTTTATTATTGCTTGCTTTATTCATCAGACCCCAGCCATGGTAAGGACCACACTGTATGACTTTTAAAGTGGATAAGAGGGCGATCATGATGTGTGCTAAAGAGATGAATGCCAGAATGTCACAATCTGACCAGACCAAGCAGTGTATATAGGTACAAATTACAGAGAATCGTTTGTGGCAGCCAGCAACTTCTCACAGTTCGGATAATTTTTCCTAATTTACCCTACAATATCACTGGGAGCTTCGGACGACGTGATTTACAAGTGTTCATATGTGTCACCAGAATGACACTCTACAAGCATAATACAAAGTTACACATTGGATGAGCCAAACAGAACGTGTATTTAGAAAGTGTATTATCGCCCCGAAGAGCAAGAGCACCACAGTGCTAAATAACTTATATTTATTGTTTCCCGACTCTATGGCACTCGTCTTTTCAACCTCAGACGATGAAAGGCTGAGTGGATGGATGTGTCAGGATTTGAACTAGGTTCCATTAAGTCAAACACGGGTCCCTACAATGGGTGTATTAATCCACGGAGCAACCAGCCATGGATATTTTTTATTTTATGTTTTTTTTCTACATTTTTATATTTGATAAACATTGATGATATGCATATATACCTCTAGGGCCTTAACCTTAAAAATGTTTTTAGTTTTTATTCAGAAATTGTATATTGCTCTACATTTCAGAATATTAATACAGTCATGAAATACTTTCCATTGTCCTTTGATTCTGCAGCTCAGATTTAACAAGCATTTGCAATGCAATACGTCTCGCATTTATGCAAGTGTAAGCTATTGGCACTGTATTTAAAAACAAAAACAAAAATAAAGGGCATTGTTATTTGCAATGACAATAGCTCAAACTTGCGTAAATCCGAGACCTATTGCATTGCAAATACTTGTTTTAAACGAAAGCGTGAATTGGTCACTCAGCAAGTTGAAAGTTACAGTCTGTGTTCCAGAGTCGCCACCCCTCTCCTGCTCAGAGAGTGTCGCATTGCATTGTATCATCAATATAGCGCCCTCACACGACTTGTGTGCGCGAAGCACTGTTTGGTACTTCATTTGGGGCCATATGTATCAAGCAAATTAGCCTTTCCAAAGGCAGAAATTCACAGAATTTCGGCCTTTTCGAATGCGAATTTGCTAAATGGTATGTATAAAGCAAAATCTGTTGCAACCTATTTTGCAATTGCATTTAAAGAATCGCAAATTTTGCGTTTCCTAAAATGCAATGTATGAAGCAAATACATTTGCAAAATGTCCTTAAGGAATCGCAAATTACCACCAACTTCTAGTTGGTGGTAAGTTGCGAATTCCTTGAAAAATGCAAATTTTAGCATTTTTCAAAGTGCCATGTGATGCACATACATGTCCTTAGGGCATGTATGTGCGCCACATGTGCACCCATGCATATTTCAGGGGTGCAACAGGGTGTGCACCCTTGAAATTATTCTCAATTTGCGATTAGCAAATTGCGAATCGCAAATTGAGAATAACTTCCAATTCGTTCCTATGAGCCTCCTGGCCCATCGAAATGAATGGGAAAGTATTCCTTAATTGCGATTCGCAATTTGCAAATCGCAATTAAGGAATTTTAAGAAATCGCAAAAAAAATGCAATTATGTACATACATACCTATTTGCGATTCTCGAATTGCGATTTCTTAAAAATCGCTATTTGAGAATCGCAAATCAGGTTGGTGTCTTTCAAACTAATGGCTCACAGTGCATATATTGCATTTTCTGGGTTGTTTATGCGTGGGTACCATTGGCCAGCTGTGCCATAGGATCCAATATCTAAATATGGTGCCCCAGCTCACATACAGCCACAATACCTTCGGGTTGAGTTCCTGCCATATCATACTGCTGTGGCTGCTGAAGTTAATGGAGCGTGAGGTCTATTGCAACTGCGAGGTGTACATGATCCGTGAATGTGCATAAGGCTTGCACTGCTGTACTTGAGCTGTGCCTCTTTTGTGCATGCAACGGAAGGTGCATGGCTGTGCTGTTCCTATTGTGTGCTTGATAGACGCTTGCACTGCTGCTGTCTGTTATTTACCGACCCTAGGCGGCAGAAGCTTGCTCACCTAATGAGTGAACTGTTTCAGTTCTAGTGCCTGTTATGTAGCTGTTCTGTGTGCTCAACTCGAGTGACTTTCTAGTGTCTCTCCGCTGTAGTTTCTGCTTGTGAAAAGAAAGTGTGCTTTGAAAGTTTTATCTGTGTGAGGGACGCTAGTTCAGCGGCAGCCTGTGCTTAATATCTGAGCCAGTGTCTTTCGGCGCTCGGCAGAATTGTCAACATCGCCTCTTATGACAGTCTGCCACGCTGTTAGTCTAATTTAGAAATTAATACAAAAGTGTATTATTACATGAGATACATTGGAAACGACTAATACCTCTGCTCAATCCATTCTAACAGCTTTTGGTATCTGGAATGGCCTGACTAGTCGCACTTGTAGCAGTGTTATGTTAATAGTACTGCTGGTACTGTCATTGGCTGGACTCGCAGGGGCAATAAGGTAGCTCAAGCTACAGTGGCCTCCTGACAAAGCCCTGGCACTTTTTTTTTTTACAAACTAAGCACTTCTGCCTGCGCTGTATCTATTTACAGAGGTTACACCGCTCCTGCCTGTGCAGTGCCTGTTCTCAGTACCCCGTGTGTAAGTAGGTCAGTCGGCTCCGAAGGTTCCAGTTCATCTTATAAACACATTTTTTTTAGATGCCTTCGGTTCTTCACAAAAGCTCTACCCAAACAAATTTGATGATGAAAAAGCATGAATGTGGCACTTTTTTTGTGAACAAGGTCGGCATGAACAGTTCATTGTGCTCATTCGGCGCTTTGAAGCAGCAGGAAGGAAGCATGAGGCGTTTTAACTGCAGTAAATAAATACATCAGCAATACTGCACACTGCTTCCGCGCCCCTTCTCACACAGGGCTAACATTAAGAAATGCTACGAGGAAGAGGTTTACTTCCTAATTGTTTAAAAGCTCTGTCATTTATAAAAGCGCAAGCAATAATAAAGATTTGACTAAGACCAACGATAGCAATTATCAATGCTAACACTGGTGACTCACCTCTTGCACGTTTACAGCAGGCGCTGCCATGTGGTGTGATCCCCCCCCTATAAAATCGTCCGAGGTGTTAATTTTTGAATCTCTTTTGAATCTCGGGTGAAAGAACAACAAAGCCTTGCGAAGTGTTTCAACAGGGGGTGTAAAGCACACCTCGGCACCTCCTGCTGTGTATGTAGCCAGTTCCTCCTCAGGGCGCAGACACTGGCGGCGAGTCACAGCCCCACAGTTAATACAAAAGGCAGACCCCGTGGAACTGGAAGGAGCGGACGCCCTAGGCCGGCTTGAAACTCTGGGCTTTGGAGGAAGTTGCACATTTATGTAGAAGACCCGCCTTCTTAAATAATTGAGTTGCAGAACAGTCCCAAATATTTAGCACGAAGGGGATGATAACTTTTAAAAATAAGGCTCACAGCATTGTTACTTCAATTAAAACCAGGGCACTGCGCTGAGATTAAAGGACACTGGCGCTCGGGGTTTAACTTAAGCCCCGGTGGAGACATACACTACAGCGGGGAGGGGCACAGAATCATCACCGAGTGCAAAGCGCAGCGCCCACTTCAAGAGCACCACGCTAAAAGTAAAAGTGTGCTTAAAGGCCATAAACAGCGGGAGGAGGCTGAAATGTTTCATGAAATTACCGATGCCTAGCTCGGATGCTGGGTTTATACTGCTTTGGCTCCCTCAAGTGGTCAAAAGGTGCAAATGGCCAAGTGGTCAAATAAATTTGAAAAATTCAGCGATACTCGGTTTAAACCGGGTCAGCTGATTTGCAGTCGGTATGGTAATATCGGGCAGACTCGGTTTTAACCGAATTCCGAACAGCCTATGTATGACGTGAGAGTAGTGTGTGAGTTGTGTATGCCCATGGTGTGTTTGATGCAACCAACTGATCCTGGGAGTTTGGAATAAAACCTTGACCAAATTCGCAGCCCAAGAATTTATTCTCTCCTGATCGGTGGTGTGTTGATGATGGCCACCTTAGAAGATGTAATGACAGCCTTGGTTATAGTCCAGCAGGAAATACCTGCCTTTAGAGCAGAAACAACGGTCTTACAAGACCGCGTTGATAAATTACAGAGAAATCGGTTTGATGTGAGTGCAGGGAAAGAGGGGGTGTTGCTACTTTGTCTTCGGGTACCTTTGCAGGAGCGGCACCACCGTTGTCGGTGGAATTTCCCACATCTATACCCTCGGCGGCCCCTGAAAGGTTTACAGGGTACAAGAACAAAGTACAGGTCTTTATGACACAGGTGTTGTTGCACTTTACCTGTAAACCCCGGGCATTTCCTCCTAATCAAGCTAGAGAACCCTTCCTTATTATTTGGCTGGAGATGCAGCTTTGTGGACGGTACCGTTGGTACGTAATGATGATCCTCTGTTGTATGATTAGGATGGATTTAGAAAAGAGTTTGAGAATATTTTTCGATAGACAATCCCATAGTCTCTCAGCCAATAGGGAGTTATTGGAAATAAGGCAAGGCAATAAAGATTTAGTAGTATATTTAAATACGTTTCTTTCAGCGGTTAATATCAGAGACTGGATGGCCTGAGGATAAGAGAGCAGCTTTGTTTCACTAGGGATTATGAGATGAGCTCAAATATGTGATAGCCCAGGTAGATCCTCAACCAGCCATGTGTACTGATCTTATTAATTTGGCCTTGAGGATAGACAGTAGGATAAACAATCGCAGGACCAATAGGAGAAGAGCTGATACATTTTTTTCTAGATACGAAAAACCTAGGTTTCCTAAATCTAGCACGGCCAGAGAGCCAGAACCCATGGAGATAGGAACGGTTAGGGCTTCTTTATCGCAGGAGGAACGAGAGCAAAGGCGTAAGAATGGGCTATGTTCGTATTGTGGCAAGAAAGGCCATTTTGTACAGGATTGCCTGGCTAAACCCAAGAATAAACCAGGGTGGTAGCGTGAGTGCACCCGAGCCTCCTAAGTCAGAAAACTAGAATGCTCAAAGGTAACAGGAGGGGGCTTTTTGAGGAGTTTAGTAATCCCTTCAACACAAGACATACAGGTGATCAAATCTGGACATTTTAGATCCCTATCCATATTCAGTTGCCAGAAGGGTGGAGAGAGCTGAAAGCTATGATAGACTCAGGGGCAACTGGGTTGTTTATGGATGAGGATTTGGCTGCTGACTTACAGTTGTCATTAATTAAGAAAGAAGTGCCTGAAACAGTTTGGCCATAGATGGGAGGGAATTGATCACGGGACAAATTAGTCTCTCCACAAGTGTATTATTAGTACGCAGGGCACCTTAACATTTGGAGTCCCTATGTTTCAATATAATACGAGCACCACAGTGTGGCATTATTCTGGGGTTACCCTGGTTGATCAAGCACATTCCTTCCATAGATTGGGTTACCAAGTCTGTTCTTTTTAACAGTCCAGGATGCAAAGAACATTGCGGTCATGAACACAGTGTTCTTCCAGTGAAGGCCTTAGCCTCCCTTCTTCACATCACTACCACAGTTGAGCCGACATTACCTTACCCGAGGAATATGAACAATACAGGGATGTGTTCAATGAAAAACAAGCCAATGTGTTACCCCCTCATAGGTCTTATGACTGTCAAATTGACCTGGTGCCCAGAGCCGTAGTGCCATGTAGCAGAATCTATCTAACAGTGGTATATATTGACAATATTTTGATATATTCTGATTCAGTGGGCCAGCATTTTCAGCATGTGTGTTTGGTCCTGCAAGCCTTCGCGACAATGGATTATTTTGCAAGCTAAGTAAATGCGAATTCCATGTCCAGGGGGTGGAGTTTTTATGAGTGATTATACCATCTAAAGGATTGTAAACACCTGATCGTAAGATAAAAGCTGTAAAAGATTGGCCACAACCAGTCAATGTGAAGAAGGTCCAATGTTTCTGGGGCTTCGCTAATTTTTATTGAAGGTTTTTACCCCGGTTTTCGAGGGTGGTAACACTGATAACAAGATTGTTAAGGAAAAACGGTCAGTTTGAATGGTCTGATAAAACTGAAGCCTCCTTTTCTCAGCTGAAATGAGCCTTTACATCAGCCCCTATTTTGGCCCACCCAGATCCTGAGAAGCCGTTTGTAGTTAAAGCTGATGCTTCAGACAGGGCACTCGGTGAAATTTTGTTTCAAAGGAATGAGAAAACAGGACATCTCAAACCTGTTGCTTACATGTCTCGCAAGCCAAATGAGGCTTCCCATGCGAACCAACGGAGGCCCGGTGACATACGTTCTGTGAAGAATTTCCAATTGAACCAGGCACAGACGCTCGGAGATTGCCACCTCCCGAGGGGAGGCAACCATTTCTTGACACTCTTCATCGTCAAGCACTAAGCCGTCCCTCCCCCAAGACTCATGCAGTTTATCAAGGGGATCCGGTGTGTTATTGATCAGCTTTTTGTAAGTTAGTGATAAGGCCTTCTGTGGAAGCAACCCATCCAATAACCTGTCTTCTAGTGTGGAGTACTCGGGAGGGAGGAAACCTTCTTTAAGGTTGTGACAAGTGCATGGCGGACCTGCAGGTAGCGTAAAAAACTTGGGACATATTATCAAGAAACGCCGTTAAAATTATCGCTGCTTTAGCGGCAGGAAACTGCAGCTAAAACGGTGATAATGGGCTTGATAATATGCCCTTGTGTATTCCCATAGAAGCCCATGTTCTGGTGTAAACACGGGCTTCTATTGGAATTCTCAAAGGCATATTATCAAGCCCATTATCACCGCTTTAGCAGCAGTTTCCTGCCGCTAAAGCAGCGATAATTTTAACGCCGTTCTTGATAATATGCCCCCTTGTGTTCGTGAGCTCGAACTGCTGTTGTAGCTTGTCAAAACGAATCATGTCACCCTTCACCCAGAGGTCACCTATACGAATGATACCGATGAGGTCCCACTTGTCAAAACCCTTAGAGGAATGTAGGCTACTGAGCTGCTCCGAATCGTATAAGGGGGTTACCAGCGTCAGTCTAAGGTCCCGACCCAGACTCCTGTTTACCGTATGCCAAATATGGACAGAGTGCCTGGTGGGCCCAGTTAAGGGGAGTTTCCAGGAATTGGCATTCAGGGCTCTGTTGCATGTCCCATCCGGCAGCAGCCACCTGTCCATGGCAAAGCCCTGATCACCCGGTGTACGGTATGTACCTTGATTGATGGGGGCAAGGTGGGCTGCCCCATAGAATATTTTTTATGTCAGGGAGACTTCTACCACCATCGTACCAGTTGAGAACAAATTTGTTGAGTGCTATTCTTGGTCTCCCATCCCATAACAACGTCCTCTGTAAGCCTTCAATGTCTTTAAAATATTGCGCAGGACTGGGGCAGGATAGTTTTGTAGGGCATAGAGGAAGCGGGCAGGGACATCATCTTAAAAAGGGCAGGTCTGCCGAGCAGCAAGAGAGGGAGTGCCCTCCAGTTAGCAACATCATGCCGCAGGCGTTGCAAGGGTGGGAGCAGATTCTTCTCGTAGCAGAGCTTGGGGTCGGTGGTGACAAAGATCCCTAGAAAGCGAAACCCATCTGTCACCACTTATATTGGACAATCTCTGGGGAAAGACGGAGCATCGCCGGCCAGTGTGTAGAGGAGAGATTTATTCCTATTGATAGAGTAGCTAGAAAATCTGCAGAAGGATGTGAAGATGTCTAAAACACATCTGAGGTACTTCTTGGGGAAGGCCAAATAAAGGGGAATATCATCTGCGTAAAGCAAAATGAAATCCGACCACTCCGCCGACCACCGCAGACCGCGTATGACCGGGTCACGCCTAATCCAGGCAGCGACAGGCTCCATTGAAAGGGTGAAGAGTAATGGTGACAGCGGACACCCCTGTCTGGTACCCCGACTTTGACCAAAGGAGTCAGACCGTTTGTTATTTACTACTTACTTGAGCCAGAGGTGCCGAATAGAGGAGTCTGACCCATGATATAAATTCCGGTCCAAACCCCAACTTGGAAAGGACAGCAAAGAGGTAAGGCCATTCAATAGCATCAAATGCCATGTAGGCGTCCAGAGACAAAATCACAGCGGCCTCCCGGATGGTATCTGCCCTTCCCAGTACTCCATGCACTCATTACAAATTCAGGGCCGTATTGCGCTGGGGCATAAAGCCTGACTGGTCCGGGTGTACCAAGGCACTAATTACCAGCGACATGCGAGTGGCCAAGAGTTTGGCAAGGATTTTTGACTCTGTATTAAGCAGGGAGATGGGTCGGTAGGAGGCGCATCTATTTCCAGGCTTCCTCTCCTTTGGGATGATCACAGTCAATGCCAGACGCTGGTCAGGCAACAACGCTTCCACTCTCCTACTCTCTTCAAACATAGCCCTCAGATACGGGGACATTTTATCAGGACATAGTTTGTAGAGCTCGATAGGTAGCCCATTAGGACCCAGCGCCTTCCCCGGTCGAAGGTTTCTGATCGCCTGCGTGATCTTGTCATTGGTGATGTCACTGTCCAAAAAGCTCCTATCGTCCTCAGAGAGGACTGGGAGTTGGATATCTCGAAGGAGGTCAGGAGAGGCAGTTTCAAGAAGGAGCGATTGTGTATGATACACTGCGCTATAATGCTCAGGAAACTCCCAAGCTATTTGAATGGGATCCATGATCTTTACACCCATGTTGACCGTCAGCTCGGGAACAAGTCTGTTGGCCCTTTCCTTCTTGTCTAACAAGGCGAGTAGCTTCCCCGCTTATTCACTCCATTTGTACACCCTACCATCTCTCTCTTCCCCCCAGGACTTGGCCTGTTCTGTTGCAATACCCTTATAGTCATCTTTCTTCAGTTGCAAGAGATGCAGTGTTTATGGAGCGTACCCGTTGGATTGGTGTGGCTCACTGGTTAGAGGCGGCAGACCCGGGAGCAGAAGTCGGCCGGGACCAGGGTTCAATTCCAGACGCGGCAGGGTCGTGGACTTTGGTCAGCGGACTAGATAATTCTCGCTTCGGTGCCTACTCTAATCAGGGGTCCCACTCGGCAACTCTGGGCCTTGCCTAATCTCCACAACGGCCCCTCCAACGCCGGGGATGCTTGGCTCCACCTTGCGGACTCCCAGCAGGGCCCATCCCACAGGGAAAGCCAGGACGGGTTCCCCAGCGTTACACAGCACCAGGAAACCTCCGGGTAACAGTGCGCTTTACAAGCTCAAACATAATAATAATAATACCCCTTATCAGGGTCTGCTTCCAGTCGAAGGATCTCGCCCTCAACCGTCTTTAAGCTCTTTACATTTTTCTTTCCTGACCCCCGGTATAAAAGAGAAGGCCGTCCCTCTAATAACCAATTTGAACACTTCCCAGAGTATTTGGGGGGAGTCAACGGAGCCAAGGTTCTCCTGAAAGTGACAGTCAATGGCTTTCAAAAGGTCTTTGTGAACAGTAGGGCTTTGCAAGTACGAAGGATTGATAGGCGCTACCGTGTCTGCCCGCCGGTCCCCCAGAACCAACTTGGCCCACACGGGGGAGTGGTCAGAAATACCGTGCGCAAGGTGGCGAACCTCGTGTAGGTGCATGAGTTGGGAGGCAGGCAGGAGTAAATAGTCAATGCATGATGAGCTAAAGTGTGAACACGAGAAAAAGGTGTATTGCATGTTCCCGGGGTGGAGCGCCCTCCAAGCGTCCGATAGGCCAAAAGCCTCCAGGAAGACAGGGATTCAATTATTCAATGGGCTCACCTCATGGGGGGGTTGCGGGCCAGTGAACCAGATGCCACAGAATTAAAGTCGCCTCCCACCAGCAGCAGGCCCTCCGGGAGGAAGAGCAGTTGAGTACCTAGGTCCGTGGATGCTTTGCAGCCCGGGTGGGACATATACCGACACTAGGGTTAACGTGTTACCCTCCCACTGACCAGTGATTGCAACATACCTCCCATGCCCATCGGAGTGCGAAGATTGGACTGAGAAGGGGAAGGAGTTTTTGACCATAATTCTCACGCCCCTAGACCCAGAAGTGAAGCCGGGTGGGCCATGAACCTATACCCCCAGCTGTTTAGGGCTCTACACATGGTATCACCAAGATGTGATTCCTGGAGGAAGACCACATCTGGAGAGTGGCGCTTTAGGTATTGCAGGACTTGTCTCCGAGCCCATCCACATTCCAACTTATTACGGTAAAACAGTTATCCCAGTGCATTTCCATAACAGTGGATCATACGGGAGTCCTCCTCCCAGAGCCATATTAATCAGTGATGCAGATTGAACAAAAACAAACAAACAGTTCCCCCCAACCCCAACCCGAAACCCCCCTCCCTGCCCCCCTGCACTCTGGGCATGAACCAGCCCATTGAACGAACTGTGCAGAGTGCCTGTCGCCCCAAAAAAGATACCAACAGTAGTTAAATGCGGGGAAGAAGCTCTGACCCCCTGCACCTTCACCCACCCCCTAGAAAAGAAGAAAAAGTTATTCCCCAAGTGAGGCCACCACCAGTGTTTAAACAAACAAGAGAAATGTGTTGCTGGTCCCAATGTGTAGAGTTCCACACAAAAGCATTGACAACAGAACCTTTGACCTCAACTATCAGTGTCTGCCCCTCCAACTTTTCTGGTACACCAATGATGCGGACGTTGTTGCACTGAGAGCGCTCTTCGTAGTCATACAGCTTATCTTCAGCAAATTTCCTGAAGGTTTGGAAGACTTGAACCTCTTCCTGGAGCTGCAAGACGTCATATACAAGGATTTTGGTGGTTACTTTCAAATGCTTGACCTTTCTGTGTGTTTTGGTGAGGTCTGCCCTAATCAGTGTCATTTCTACCGTGATGGCATCGGTACATTGCTCCATTGAAGTCTGCACCCCAGGGATAGCTTCCATCACGTCTTTTAGGGTCAGTTCGGGGTTCTCACCTTCTGACCCACTTGCAGGCGGAAGGGGCGCTCCGGGACAGAAGCCCTGGGGCAGGTGTACCTGTTCAGCTTGCTCTGCTGCGTCAACTTAGGGCTGTTGCAGCCCGACAAAATGCCCTCACTGAGCAGGGTTGGGCAGCCTTGTGTCTCTCTCCGCTACAAGGGCCCTGCCAGCTGCCTCACAAGGTATCCAGACAATTCCAAATGGGGGTGGGCGCCCACACTGGCAGGGGGTTTTCACCACCCAATTCTAGGTGGTACTGCAGAATGGGGATTAGGCCCCCCCCTCGGTCTCCGCAGTGTCCGGTCACACCACTGCCAAGATGGATGCACCCGGAGGGGCACCAGTGAGCTGTAGGCGCCTGCCTCTTCAGAACCCACCATCTCCTGCTGCCAGCACTGTCTCTTTGGAGGGGGAGGCAGACCACACAACTGCAGGGCGGACAAACTCACCACAACAGGATTAAAGCACTGCAGGTCCTCGGGGGAAGAGAGAGCACTCTTGCGTCCGTCTTCGTCAGGTCCACAACTTGCAGACGGGGCCGCAAGTTGTGGTGTAGATTTACTGCTCACCCCCCCGTTTGGCATGGCCTCCGTGACCTCAGGATTCACTTGAGGTCGCGGCCTCTAGCAGCGGGCAGGCCCCAAGTTCCGGCGGGCAGCGCTCTGTTGGCCCGAGCTCGGCTGGTCAAGGAAGCAGCTCGGTCAGGTCCTGAGCACTTCGGACAGCAGTCCCAATCTTCGGGACACGGATTAGTGAGGCGGATCGGTGGGTTTCGAACAACGGGTCTGGAGCTGTCTTAAAAAGTGGCCATCACGCTGCCGAGCATAACCACGCCCCAACTCTTTAGGTTCTTGAGTTCTGTCTATTTTAACACAATCTGTTTCCTTAGGGGGGATTTTCCCTTTTCAGAAAAGTGATCTCCTAATTGTACTTTTTCATTACCTCCTATTGAAGGTGCTCCTGTTCTCGCATCTCTAGGATATTCTTCGGTGGGCCAATCAACTGTAATCTTACATTCCGTCCACAAATCTGTTGGTACCACTATATCAAACAAAACATCCAAATCTTTCAACAAAACCTTTGATACTTTAACAAATCTCTCCTCCTGTTTGTACCATTCAACAGGTTTCTCTCTCAATCTCGGGAAGTCATTTGTAAAAGACAAAATATCCTGTCTGCTCCATGGAACATGAACATATTCACCACCTGGAACTTCTCTCATAGGACACATCCTTTCAACCTGCTCCACTTCTCTGATCAGAAATGCAGATAACTCCTTAGCAATCACTTCCTCTCTTTTCTTAGTCCAACTACTTCTCCAATGATCTACATCTCCCCTTTTCTTCAAAAGGTGCATCAATTGCTTTATTTGCAATCTCCTTCCTGGCACATTTAAGCTCTCTAAATCCTTTTCAGTAACTTATGCTCTAAAGTGCTTCTGCAGTACCTTTGATTTTTCTATTTCTATTCCAAATTCTAAGGCCACTTCCACTATCTTCTCATGCAAATTCTTTGCCCTTCAGGTTATACATTTACATAGGAACAACAACTCTTCATCTTCATATGAAGCCACTCTATCAAGACCAATAGTACCAATGATTTTTCTTCCAAACCCACCCTTAACTTACTTACATCTATAGTTTTGGGTTTCTTCTTTTCTAATCCTTTTGCCCATTCCTCTAGATCTTCAGGAGAAAATCCAGCGGAACCTCCTGCCACTGGAGTGACAGTTGTACTTTTCCTCTCACAATCGTGGGCGAAATTCTTTTTGGGGTTTCTGTCACAGCTTTAATATTTGGGAGATCCATTAATGAAACATTCGACTCACACTCACTAACTTGATCGTCTATCATAACTATCTCTTTTCTGGCCTTATTCAGCGAAGAAGTTGCAGTTTGGGATTTTGGCGTACCTCGTTTGTCTCCATACAATGGAATAACAGGACCAATAGTTACTGGCACTGTCAAAGCTTCGGCATTTAAACCTAACTGATTTATTTTCTGAATTATCTCTTCTTTTGTTTTATTCAAAGCATCACTTTATTTTTCTTGTGAGGCTCGAATAGCTGTTGGATCATATAGAACTTGTGGAACCAATGGTGTTCCCATCATCGGGGCACCTGGGGCCTCATTTATGAGGCCTTGCGTCAGTTTTGCGCTGCGGATGCGTCACTTTTTGTGACGCATCGGCAGCGTAAAACATGCGCCTTGTTGCGCCATATTTAAAAAGTGACGCATCTAGGTAGATGTGTCACTTTTTAAACCCCTGCGCCACATTATACCTGCGTCAGGTATAATGTATGCAGAGGGGGCGTTCCCCCGCAAAAAGCCTCATAATAGTGACACAGTGAAATCTATGAGATTTCACTGCGTCACTTTTAGGATGCTGTTGCGTCAAAATCTTGCGCCTGCCTCACAGCAGGCGTAAGACTGACGCAAGCCCTTTCACATGGGGCTTTCCCCATGTGAAAGGACGCATTGCTGGAGTTGCGTCACTTTTGTGACACACTCCAGCAATGCGTCACTTTTGCGCTTACAGATGCGTCAGAAATACTGACGTATCTGTAGGTCCTTGCGACATGATGCGTCATACATTAAATATGACGCATCATTGGTGTCGCAAGGAGTGCGCAGTGAAAAGTGACGCATCGCTGTTTTCACGCAGCGATGCGTCACTTTTCATAAATGAGGCCCCTGGAGTGGTATCTCTAGGACTTTCCTGTTAAGGCGGAGGTCTCTTTATTAATATGTTCTCTAATAACTCATCATCAGATTCATTACACCCTATCCCTGTCGTAGCCATATGCTTCGTCTTTTCCTTACATTTACTCCCTTCTTGATCCTCAGCCATTGATAGGGGATATAAAACCTTGGTTACTACAGCCCTTATTAATCTTTTCATCTGTTCTCCTCGAGTGCCAAATGGGTATGTTGGTAAAAATCCTCTGTTGATTCTCATACCTCCTCTATATTTCTCCCGCTCAAATGCCTCAACTTTCCATTCTTCCAACGCCTCATACTGTGTTAACCTAGGATTTGGTTCCAAGGAATTCATCCTGTTTCTTAAATTCTGTAAAACTCTTACATTAAATGACCATGTTCGAGGAAAGCTAAAGCACCATCATCCTTCGTATACTCTACCCAAATTTCCAGCCGTACACACGTATGATATCCACTTTCCATCATCATATAGGAAGCCGGTGTATTAGGAGGTGGCATAAGAATTCCTTCCCTAGTTATTACGTGCTTATCCTTCTTAAAGGACTTCATTTTTCTTTGTTCTCTTCTTTTATTCACTTGTCAAAATCAAAAAACTTTTCCGTATTTTACTAAATCTATTATTCAACACTGGTCCAATGCCTGCGCGACTCAAACAAACCAATCGAAGCTTACTACGTATTTTCTTCCCCACCCAATACCAGCACTCTACTGGTCTATGGACCAATCAGACCTTCCAACACACCTACTTGTCTGACCAATGCCAGCGCGGCTTTTGTGACGTCAGTATTACTCCGTCTACTGACCCCCCTTTACAATCTGCAGTTTTCTCACACCAGCTGTTTCAACCAATACCAGCGCGGCTTTCTGTGATGTCAGTATGGCTCCTGCTACTGACCCTCCCTTCACAAGGTAATACAACAATGTCTGTTTTCATCTTTCGTTATAAAATTCTTGTTAGTAACAACGTGAAAACAGCACTGTCTGCTCCATTAAACCAAAGCTAGTTTCTTCACTCGCTACTAAGAAAAAATTCCTTCCTGTCACTACGAGTACAAACCACTGTTTACTCTTAACTCAAGCTCAGGTAGGACCTGTTACTCCTGTAGGGATACTCCTCCTTCGGGTAAGGCCAAAGTTTCACAGGCGGGCCCTCTTCTATAAATCACACTCTGCTTTTGTACGAAATAGTCCCTACTTTTATACTGCCAGCCCTCCATAGCGTCTCAGTATTACGACAACAGACGAGTAACCTTCTGCAGTGTGATTTCCATTTACCACCCACTTCTACATTCCCGGGATTCCCAGGTATCTCTGTACCTATGCTTCTAGACAACATAAAACAGCACACTAACTCTTAGTGTTAACATATAGTCAATTTGTCAGAACAATAGCCAATAATCAATGATCAATATTTACCAAACTAATCGATAATAACCATCATTCTGCTACCAGAAAAACTGATCCAGGAAAAGGCCAGGATAAACTTTTCACACATCAACGTATCACTTACAATGGGCCCATATACGCATTTTAATTTCCTGACTGTTTCGCTAGGGGTGAAGTTTGGTTTTCTTTGATCTGAGTTAGTGTATGCTAACTAAACTTCACAGATCAACACTCTTCCTTTGGTCAATGGACCTGTAGAAGGGACCATGGCTGGAGAAATGCGTTCACCACAAGAGCGCCTGGATCTGGCATCCAGCTGGAGTATTGGGGCAGTTGGAAAGTCAATCTGCTCGCAAAAAGGTCCACATCGAAGGGGCCCCATAAATGAAACAGAGAATTGAAAATGTTCACGGTGAGTTTCCAATCGCTGAAGTCTTGAAGAAATCTCGAATTCCAATCCGTGGAAAAATTTGACTTTCCTGGGAGATATTCCGCCTTCAGTGAAATTTTGTGTTCTAAACAAAACATCCAGAGTTTCTTGGCCAAATCTGAGAGGTCTGCTCACCTTGTCCCTCCAAGGCGGTTGATATGAGAGACTGCGGAGATGTTGCCCATCTTCAAAACGACGGATCTGCCCTGAAGTGAGTGTTTGAAATTCATTAGGACATAAAGACCAGCACTCAGCTCTAAAAAATGTATATGGTGAGAGGACTCGGCTTGAGACCAAACACCACCTGTGTCTTGGTCGAGGAGGCGGGTTCCCCAACCATGAAGGCTGATGTCTGACTCCAAGACAAAGTCTAAGAGTCGACCCGAAGATAGCTCTTCCATTCCATGCATACAAATTGTCCAGCCACCAAGAGAGTTCCGACCTTGCTTGTTGATCTAAGGTTACAAGGTCTCCGTACCACAGACCGGAACTGAGGGCTTTGGCTTTCACTCTCTGGAGGGCACGATAATTGAGAGGTACGAGAAATATGGCCTGAATTGAGGAAGAGAGTAAACCCAGAAGTCTGGCCAATTTTCGAAGATTGAGGGAATGTTGTTTTAGAGCAAACCTGATCTCTTTCCGAATCTTGGCGATCTTCTTGTTGGGAAGCAGGAGGAGACATTTCGAGGTGTCTACGGTGAAACCTAGGAACTCTAGAGATTTGGAAGGGGTAAGAATGGATTTTTCCCGATTATAATGAAGCCAAGATCCTCTATGAGATTCATGTTGCTCCTGAGATCTTCCAAGAGTTGAGAATGAGTCTGAGACATGATGAGAATATCGTCTAGATAGACAATGAGGCGGATTCCTTTTGCTCTCAGGAGAGAGACGATTGTCCTCATGATCTTGGTGAAAAACCAAGGAGCGGAAGAAAGCCTGAAAGGGAGGGCTTGAAACTGAAAGAGGTGATTGTCCCATATGAATTGAAGGAAGGTTTGTGTTGTACAGTGCTTAGCTCTCTTCTTAGGCTGGCACTCTAGATCGTTGTGGGGGTTCCTGGTTCTGGAGTTCTCATGTGCCTTGTTGGCAGTTGGAGCTCTGGTCAGATGGGGGATGGTCATACTTGCTGTGTGCTGCATTAAAGCTGATTTCTACAAGTACTTACCTGTTGGACCTCGTTTGTACTTACTACATTTGGCGACTTGGACTGGCGATATAGCATCTGGCCACAGCTTTGCTATTTGGTTCTGCAGCTGAAGAAGGATTACAGAGGAGTAGCGTTTCCATTGCCTTACGAACCCTTTGCGGCGAGCAGTGTGGAGTTAATCCTCTTACCGAGAGGGTAATTGCGGTACCTGAAGAATTTTATGAAGATTTCATTTCCCGGCATCATCGTTGTCGAGGAGGATGACGTCAGCCTAAGGATGGAGAAAAATCTCCTTTTAAATTAATGCGTGGGCGTGCACCGGTATCAAGATTGACTCCTGCTTGGTTAAGGTGTTTGGATGAGGAGTCTTTACCTTCTGGTGATGATTCTTTACCTATTTCTGTGGGTGATCTAGTTAAAGTAAAGCCGGGTAGGTGTGCTAAGGGTCCTAGCAAATTTAGGGGTCCCTTTAGAGTCAAGAAAGCTTTTCCACATTTTATTGTTTTGGACAATGGGGAAAGTTGGAATTATAGGAGGGTGGCTCTATATCAAAGAAAGAAGGATGTTTCTTCTGATGGGTTGGTGGGTGGTGATTCTGGGAGGTGTAATGGGTACTTGTTAACTTCTTGTGGT
The DNA here is from genome assembly GCF_964263255.1 of Lissotriton vulgaris. Taxonomy (NCBI): domain Eukaryota; kingdom Metazoa; phylum Chordata; class Amphibia; order Caudata; family Salamandridae; genus Lissotriton; species Lissotriton vulgaris. The sequence goes on along the minus strand of NW_028252012.1, from coordinate 369,797 downwards.
GGTTCTTCTTCCTCCTCTCAGTCTGCTGTACGGGGGGAGGTGGGTAGTGGTGATGCTTCCACTTCCTTGTGTGTGCATGGTTGTTCTTCGGTTGATTCTGTCCCGGTTGATTCTGTCCCTACTTCTTCTTCTTCCTCCTCATTTGAGGCTAGGTTGAGGAGTCCTCGTTCTCCGCGTCCACCCACTTATCTGGATGACTATGTACATTGATCTTGTTGTTTCTCTATTTTATTTTTGTTTTCTTTTCCTTGTTAAGGGGGGAAGATATGTTGTACAGTGCTTAGCTCTCTTCTTAGGCTGGCACTCTAGATCGTTGTGGGGGCTCCTGGTTCTGGAGTTCTCATGTGCTTTGTTGGCAGTTGGAGCTCTGGTCAGATGGGGGATGGTCCTACTTGCTCTGTGCTGCATTAAAGCTGATTTCTACAAGTACTTACCTGTTAGACCTCGTTTGTACTTACTACAGTTTGATGTTCTTCTGTCATAGGGATGGTAAAATAGGCATCCTTTAGATCCAGCTTGACCAGCCAATCTTCCTGAAGAAGTAGGTCTCTGAGGAGGTGAATGCCTTCAATTTTGAAGTGTCTGTACACTAGGTATTTGTTTACCTCTTGTAGGTTTATAACCGGTCTCCACCCTTTCTCCTTCTTTTGGACTAAGAAAAGAGTGCTTGCAAATCTTTTTTGAGACCAAGGAACCTCGATAATAGCGCCTTTTTGGAGCATAGAAGAAATTTCCTCCTTGACAATTTCTAGATGTTCTAATGGAAGAACAAAGGGATTGGGTGTATGTGTTTGACATGGAATTTCTACAAAATCTATTTTGAACCCTTGAACTGTCTCGAGAACCCACGGGTCTTGAGTAAAGGATCTCCAAACGTTATAGAAGTTTTTGAGTCTTCCCCCGACCCTGGAAGGGGGAGAGGAGAGAGAATTACTTACTTGCAGGGTTGCTGTTGGGAGTTTCTCGGGAGGAGAAACCTCTGCCGCGAGAACCTCTTCCTCTCTGGGGGTAGAATTGTCGGTTGGAGGGGAAGAAACCTCTGCCCGCAACACCTCTGTCTCTACTGGATGAAAAGGGCCGGTAGTTTCCGCGGCCAGAAGAACGGCCCCTTCTTCCGTCTGTCCAAAAAGTTAGTACTGAAGACACGCCTCATATTATTTTGGGCCTTGTCTAGGGCAGTGAAAGTGGAGACGTACTTCCCTATAGACTTAATCATATCGTCACCGAAGAGGAGACCCTTGGGTTTGTTTGAAGGTTCATTTTCGGCAAGGTCACCCAGTTTTGGATTCATTTTATTGAGGCCTTTTCAATATTGAGACCCGAATTAGCATTGCCAAGCAGGACGATTGCTCTTTGGCTCCAGCCTCTAATCAGGTTAGTGTCAAGGGGTGAATTGGAGATATAAGATTCTTCAGCCAGATCAAGAATCTTAGTAAGTGGCCCGAGAACATCAAGAAGACGATCCTGGCAGCTTTTGAGAGCTCTCTCAAGGCCTTTCCTGGGGTCCTTACTCAGTTTGAACAAAATGAGGCCAGGATAGAGATTGGGGGTCTGGCAGACCTTGTCTTCGATGCAGGGCCTCGGGCATTGAGATCTTAGGGTATTACGAGTCTCTCTCTCCAGAGAATTTCTTAGCCATCTGGTAATACATTTAGCAACATGATCGTGGGGAAACTATTTAGAACTATTAGGGTGGGAGATGTTGAGTGGGGAAAACATTTAGCCACCCAAGGGGTCAAAAATGGCATCTTTAGAAGAGGGGGGAGAGTCAGCCTCAGAATGGATATTAAAATCCACGTCATTCAGATCCTAGTCATCCAGGTCAAGGATGAACTCATCATCAGGATTGTTGAAGACTTCGTCTTCGTCCGAATCAGTACCTGCATCATCACATTCACTATTAAAATTTGTGTCGCTAAGGACACCCACCAAATTTGTGCCGCTAGGGACACTTATCCTATTTGTGTCGCGAGGGACACCGGTATCTTTTGAGGAGTGGGGGCCTCCCAAGGAGCGCGAGGTGCTAGGACCTCCCAGGTCAAGTGAGGTACCACGACCTCTAATAGTGCCTTCACAATGTTTCATTTTTTTGTGCTTTTAGAGCGTACAGCTTCAGGATCACGAGGAGTGTCATCATCATGTTCTTGTAAGAAGGGTCTCTTGGATGACATGACCTCCCTCAAAGTGTCCATCATGCAGGACCTCATCTCCCTTTGTAAGAATATTTTAAAAGAATCATTAGTGTGGTTAGGGGAGCTAGCGATAGCATCGTCTGACTCCATGTCAGACATGATAGGTAAGTAGGGTAAGTATTAAAGGTTATTGAAATGGAATAGGATAGTTAAATCTAATTTATCAAATATATAGTGGGATAGTTAAATCTAATTTATTAAATATATAATTGGTTCCCGTTAAAATATATATATTTTTTTATTATTCAAAGCAGCAGAATTAGTACACAAATACACGGTAAGTAACTCAATTTAAATTGGACAAAGTAAATCTGATTATAAACAATAATATCTCACTCCTGGAAATATTCCCTAAATGTTCCCCATATACTAAAACCAATCTTGCGCTTCTTAGCCCCTTTCAAAGAAAACAAACCCCATTCTATTTTACAATAATTGTACATTTTTGCACGCCACAGTTCAAACGCTGGTGGTTCTTTCTGGAGCCATTCTTTAGCTATACATAATCGTGCTACGGTCATTGCAAAAAAAAAAAAACAATTCTATGTACATACAGTGAGTTATCACCATTGTTCCCAATTACCATCATTGCCGGTGTAATAGTAAGCCTTACTTTCAAAACTAATGAGAGAAAATTTTCTACATCTACTATTAATCTCGACAACTTATCGCATTTAAAAAAAATGTACACTATCTGCACTATCTGTCTATTACATTTTCTTATTGTTATTATGTCTTTTTTTTCTTTTTTTTAAATATTTCTTAAATCAAAATATTCACCCTCCTTTTTAAAAAAAAATATTTTTTACAAGGTGATAAGGTAAAAGAATGGCAGAGGGGGTTGGGAGGGGTTAATTTAGGCAAGACAATAGGTTGTCCCCATGGTTAGGTTGCTAAAAGGATAAAATAGCTCCTTAAATAAAGATTATGGGCAGAAGAGGCTTTAGATGGGCTTATTCGACCAGCCCAGCTGATCGAGGCAGGTCTCCGGCAGCGGCTGGCAAGCGCGATGTAATTGACGCGCTCGAGCCAGCCGCCATAGAGGAGATCAGAGGAATGACCGTTAGCAGGCGGGGGACGCGACGCCACCGTTGCTAAGGTTCATTCCTTGCCCAAAGTCAGAGGACGCGCCCGCGAGGACTGCTGAAGCAAGCGCGTCCCAAGGGCACGATTTTGGAAGAAAAGGTGGCGGAAAAGAGCCGATCATGCAGGAGCTCAGAGAACGTGAGTAAGACAGCCCCAGAGTAAATATAAGACTGCACAATGATTAAGGTGGAGTGCCCACCCTGACTGACGCTCCAGAGAGAGGAGGGGGTCGGGGCGAGATCGACAACCATAAATTGGAAGTCGGAGGGAGGGGAGGGAGGGAAGAGTGTAAAGAAAGCCAAAGAAACCTTCCAGGATAATAATAAAGCGGAATCCGGTAAAAGTAAGAAAGCAGATCCTTTAATATCCAGCCAGATCAGCAGCGTACAATTTGAATGCCGTTTAACTGCCCAGCAATGCTATTTATGTAACTCACCTAACATTCAAGAAACAACCACAGACACGCGACACACATCAGCATGCACACCGCAACATTCAAAGAACAACATACTGACACGCGGCACAAATCTGCATACACACCGCACGCGAACACAACACGCGACATACACACATTCAAACCATTACAACACACTTATTGTTTGTGAATGACGCGCGTGCATTCACGCGCGTCATTTCAAACAATAACCTTATACCACACACCTCCCTCCTTTTTTTTTTTTAAGTAAGGACAAAGTCATTGAACCTTGATGGAATTTTGCGATACCTCGAACTTCTCAATAACCCTTGCGTGTTGGAATCACAATTGGTAGAAAGAGTAGGTGATTCGGATGACTTTGAATTGTCTGCATCAACATCCAAAAACACATTAAATGAGTCATCTTCATCCGAAACCACATTAGATGAATCATCTTCAGAAATTTCTTTGCTGATGTTAAATTTTGAAACTCTGCTAAAATGCCAAACACTTCCATCGAATACCCTTACAGCATTCTTAAATACTTCAACAACCTCAACAGGATCAGACCACTTCGCTAGTCCTTTATGTACATAACTACCTTTTTTTAATCTCACAAGATCTCCCACACGAACGGGCACACAACTCCTTGTTCCCACTTTTGACAGATCCTTTTTCATTTTTTCCTTATAAACATCAACTTTCCTGCGAATTTCTCCAAAATCAACTTCTGCAAAATCAATACGACTACTATCCTTGTTCTTTAACCACCAAGGAACCAAATTAGTACTGGGTTTACGCCCTCTCAACATCTCAAAAGGAGATAGCAATGTAATGGCATTGGGTGCAGTCCTGTATGATAACAGCATGGACTGTAATGCTTTGTTCCAGCACAAACCACCTTTGACAGCTAATTGAATAGCCTCCTTGACCACTCTATTGAATCTCTCTATTTGACCATTGGCTTCAGGATGGAATACTGCTATTCTTCTGTGAAAAATACCACATCTATTAAAGTACCTCTCCATTTGCTTACTGACAAACTGTGGACCATTATCCGTTACTACTTCTTGAGGAATACCCTCTCTGCAGAAAACTTCATCCATAAACTGTATAATAACATCACTAGTAACTTCCTTGACCGTCTTTATTTCTGGCCATTTCGAAAAATAGTCTATAAGTACTATACCAAAAGAATGTTGTTGTGGCAATACGCCAAATGGTCCAATAATATCAATACCAATCTTATTCCAGGGTGATGCAGGTAATTCAACAGGTTGTGGTACACTGGGTAAAGCTTTAGCTGTTTTATCACTTTTAGCACACAATTCACACAGTTTTACCTGTTGCTCAACAAAATAATCAATACCCGGCCACCAGAAATTGTTCTTTAAACGTCTTCTAGTGATTGATATTCCAAAATGCCCCACATGAGCTAAATCCAGAAATCTTTTCCTAAGACCAAAAGGTGGAATAAATTTATCATTCCTTAATAGGATGCCATTTTCTATTGCCAGTTCATCCTTAATTTTATGATAACTCATTAAGCCTCCTGTAAAATTCCTTCCTTCAGGCCAACCCTTCAGCACATATTCCTTAACTTCTTTGAGTTCTAAGTCTTTGTTCATTTCTTCATTCCATGTCTCCTCTTCTACTATTGAATTTTCTCCAAACACTAAATTAACATCACTATAAACATGTGCTACCTCACATTCATCTTTATCAACCACATCAGAATCTCTGCATGCCAATGGAAGCCTTGACATGCAATCAGCATGAACATTTGATTTTCCAGGAATGTATTCTAAGGAATACTGAAAATTTTGTAACCTAGATGAAAGTCTAGCTAACCTAGAAGAAAGCGTATGTCCTCCACCTGGTGATAATATATGCACTAAGGGCTTGTGATCAGTTTTAATGGTGAATTTCGTTCCCCACAAAAAAGGTCGAAAATGTTCAGCGCCCCAAACACATGCCAAAAGTTCTCTTTCAATCACGGAATAATGACGTTCAGACTCTCTCAACGTTCTTGAAGCATATGCTACAATCCATTCTTTACCCCATTCCTCTTGGATCAGCACGGCACCCAAAGCACAATTACTTGCATCAACCGTCACAATACACTTCTTCCCAATCACAAATGGTTTGAGACAAGGTGCCTTAATAATCATTGACTTTACAGCGTTAAAAGTTGCTGTCATAGTTTCTGTCCATTCAAATTTTGCATTCTTCTTCAGGAGCATCCTGAAAGGTTCAATCACACTTGCATAGTTCTGGATAAATTTTGCATAAAATTCCACAAGACCTAAAAAGGCAATTAACTGTTCTTTGTTCTGAGGAACAGGAGCTTTGCTAATTTTTTCCAAATGTGAAGTTTTAGGTCTAATGCCAATTGCACTAATACAATGTCCAAGATATTCCACTTCTTCTTTCCTGAATTTGCACTTGGACGCACGCAGAGTTAAACCTTTCTCCGATAAGGCGTTCAGTACTTTAAATAAGTGTTTGTCATGTTCAATTATATCCTTCCCAAAGACCAAAATGTCATCTTGGAATGCAATTGCCCCAGTTAATCCAGTTAGTGTATCTTTCATCAACCTTTGAAATACTGCAGCTGCGCTTGCTAACCCAAAAGGCATCCTGCAAAATCTGTATAGACCTTCAGTTGTAATAAAGGCAGTTAAGTCTTTTGAATCTTCATGTAGGACCACTTGATGATACGCACTTGCTAAATCTAGACACGAGAATATCTTAGCATTATCTAAAGTGGAAACCATTTCATGCAGATTGGGTAAAGGGTGTGAGTCCACACAAATTGCATTGTTCAAACTGCGTAAATCTATGCATACACGAAGATCTCCCCCAGATTTGATCGAAATTACAATGGGTGAAACCCATGGAGATGATTCGATGGGTTCTATTATTTTCTTTTGACACATATCATTTAGAATTTCTCTTAATTTTTCTCTATAAGAAAGAGGCACATTCCTGACTTTATGACGGACAGGCAAAGCATTCGCATGTACTTTTATCCGATGTTTAAATCCTTTATATTTTCCTAAAACATCACAGAATAATTTTGGAAATTTCTCTTTAATTTCAGAAATCAAATCTTCTCCACTTTTACTTTGTACAGATTTGCTTGGTTCAGAGTCGATAGCATAAACAGGAGGATCAGCATTAGGATCAAGTTTCATTCCCAATTGTTCCGTGTGTGGCCAACCTAATAATGAATCACCAGATTTTGTAATATACACCTTCCCATGTGTAGAATGGTTTTTGAATTTGAGTTCAGCAATGAAGTAACCAATAAGTTGCAATCTATGGCCTGTATATCCACTTGGTGTGATATCTGGTTGTATCAAATTAACATCAGGCCAATTAGACTTAAATAAGGTGTCAGGTAGAATAGTGTACCATGAGCAAGAGTCAACAAATACTTTGGTAGAAACTCCATTAACGGTGATATTACATGAGGGATTTTTTTTTACTTTAGGTTCCTTAGTTATGCACATTATAGTATTTACATCAAATTCACAATCACTTGAACCTTCATGTTCCTGATCTTGGACTAAACTGACTCTCCTTGGTGCAGATCTGCAAACTTTTGAAAAATGCCCTTTTTTTCACATCTTGAACATACTTTGTCCAGTGCTGGACATAATTTCGAATTCCCTAGATGGTAACCACTACCACATCTAAAACAGTACATATTGTATGTTCTTGAGTCTGCTCTTTGCCACGTATTCATCCTTTGATCTGATCTTTGCCACATATTTGTTCTCTGATCAGGTTTTTGCCATCTATTTCTGTTTTCATTTTTATACTGGTTATCATTCCTTGTATTAACAGTTTTCCCATATTTTCCTGAATCTTTAAATTTCTCATTTTCTTTATTTATAATTAGAACATCAGGTTTATTGTTGCTCTGCGAACAAATTTCATCTACAAATTTTTCAGAGTGTTCTATTGACTTTGCAATTTCAATTGCAGCATTCAAGGTCATATCAGAAGTTGTCCATTACCTTTGTTGTATCTTTTTGTTATTAGTTCACATAAGAATTTGATCTCTTAAAACTTGATCATAATTAATATGTTCGAAATCACATGTGACTGCTAATGCTCTCAATGTAGATACATAGTTATCAATGGACTCATCTGTTTGTTGTTTTCTTGAGTAAAATTTAAATCTTTCCATGACCATATTAATTTCTTTTCCATATCTAATAGCTAATTGCTTAGTAGCAATCTGATATACATCCAAATTAGAATTATCACTTAAGGGAGGTAGACTTTTAAATTCTTTAAGTGCTATCCCTCCAAGGCAGTGCTTTAATAGAGCTAATTTCCTTTCTGCTCCACAATCTTCTTCCTCTAAGACTTCAACATATGCTAAAAACATAGGTTCCCAAATGTCCCATTCAATTGGAGGATCACCTTTACTGGCTAAAAATGAAGGAGGGGGTTGAATCCCTGTCATAGTTAATGAATAAGCGATCTAAACAGTAAATATAGATAAATTATTTTACAGTTGAAATGTTTGTGACTCACAACAGTGTGTGCGAATCACAGATGTCACTTACTGTTTATTTTCTTCTTGTAAATATTCCTCAAAGATAGATTTATTCAAGTTGTTCACAATCCTCAAGTCAACTGAAGAAAATAAAGTGTTTCCTTTTTTTTTTTTTTTTAAACGATGATATCAAACAACATCCCGTAAAAGGAGCTCTTATAAATCCTTTCTTGTATTATCCAATAAAAATCATTATGAAGCATCCAATAGAAAATGCCAATGGAAAAATCTTCGAGAGAAACAGCCAATGAAAACGATTTATGCCGAAATGTGGAAAATCTTCTGAAAATGTACTCGTTGCACGCATGGAAACGTGTTCCTGATCGTCGCCAGTGTAAAGAAAGCCAAAGAAACCTTCCAGGATAATAATAAAGCGGAATCCGGTAAAAGTAAGTAAGCAGATCCTTTAATATCCAGCCAGATCAGCAGCGTACAATTTGAATGCCGTTTAACTGCCCAGCAATGCTATTTATGTAACTCACCTAACATTCAAGAAACAACCACAGACACGAGACACAGATCAGCATGCACACCGCAACATTCAAAGAACAACATACTGACACGCGGCACAAATCTGCATACACACCGCACGCGAACACAACACGCGACATACACACATTCAAACCATTACAACACACTTATTGTTTGTGAATGACGCGCGTGCATTCACGCGCGTCATTTCAAACAATAACCTTATACCACAAAGGGTCATTAGGGACCGAAGATAGGAATCAACCAAAAAGCAGGCAGTAAATATACGAAACTATGAATAAATCCAGGATATAAATATTAAATAAATATCAAAATGATCAATATAAGCACAGACAAGGCAGTCAAGGCAGTAAAATATAGGACAAGTAAAAGCAACGTATCTGCTTGCGAGGCGCATTTAAAAGAGGCAGCTCTGTTCTTGCTCATGCCTTATATTGTTGTCACGCTGTCACTGCATTCTAATTCTTCTTTCTGTGATGTAAGCGGCTGCTTGTGAGTTGCAATAAAAGGATTAATGCATAATGTAGCCTCCTGTCTTGTAATGAAATTCTTAATGCTTGCATATGAGAGGAGTAGGCCTCACAGAAGTGAGAAACAAAATAGGCTGTTTGTCACTAACAGGATATACCACACAATAAAGGCACATGTCCTAGTGTTTACTTACACAGCACCCTGCCAAAGGGGCTACTAAGGACTACCATAGGGCTGTCCTATATGTAGTAAAAGGGGAGATTCACGCTTGGCAATTAGTTTTAAATGAAAAGTCATTGTGGCAGGTCCGGAAGTGACAGGCCTGAGACAAGTTTGAAAGGCTACTTCTGTGGGTGGCACAGGCAATGCTGCAGGCCCATTAGTAGCATTTAACCCCTCCCATGCTCGTGACGGAACCGTTCCGTCATGAGCCTCGGTTGGGCTGTGCTGGTGACGGAACGGTTCATCGCGGCCCGCTCGCCACGCCTGCGTGGCGCGAATTCCGCGCCTGCGCTGACGTTCTGAAGAGTGGGCGGGCCGTGACGGACCCGTTCCGTCACAAGCACAGCTCACCCGCGGGCCGTGACGGAGCGGTTCCATCACGAGCACGGGAACGCCGCGCGGCCCCGCCTCCCCCTTAGCGCTGCAGCGGAATAGCCGCCGCAGGGAAGGGGTTAATGGACAGGAGCTGGGTATGTGGGATACCACTTGCAAGTAAATTAAGTATGCTAAACAGATGTAAACCAATCATACCATGTTAAGAGGAGAGAACGTGTGCACTTTAGCACTGATTAACAGTGGTAAAGTGCCCAAAAGGCCTAAAACCAACAAAAAGAGGGTCAGAAAAATAGTATAAGGAAGGTATAAGGTTTGGGGATAACCCTATAAAAAAAGGCCAGGTGCAACAGTTAGTTTGGGTCCAACTTTTATAACATTCTCTAGACACACAGGGGATGTGGATCCACGCTTCCAAACTTCAGAAACAGTTTATGGTGGTTCTCTTTAAAGTGTACTTCTGAGATTGCTCTCAAGACACATCCTTTGTGTAGTAATGCTTCTCTCAGCTATCTTCGAACTGGAAACCCCACAACATGGGCACAATGAAGTTTGCGGTTTCAGCACCTGGCTCTTATCAGCCTCTCCGAAGCAGTAATCAGGGACAGATAAAATGGCAGGCCTGAACTAGAAACGTCCTCACTTTGATAAAAAAAAACTGCAGTCCCACCCTTTAACCCTATTAACAACCAAATGCTACTGCTCATGAAAAGCAAATATGAATCCCCTTGCTAAGAAACCCTACGCGGAATTTCTGAAGGTAGACCTGTCTCCATCCTCCAAATCAGAGTATAGATTTCCACTATCAAGCCACAAGTATACAGGCAATACACTTCCACTGTTTGCAGAAGCTGTCTTCATCCTCCATCTTGTGCCATGGTAAACCAAGAGCATCCTAAATTGATTCCACTGGTCTCAATATTGAGACTCATGCATACTGAATCCTACTACTTCAGTGATGCAAGCATACTACACATGCACTTGACATACATACAGGATGTCAGCATTAGGTTCTGGGTTTTTTCATAACAGCATAATTTTACAAGAGACGGGTCAGTACCTTGTCTTGTCATTGACACTGATAAAACGATCTGATCAACTGTATGAGATGATAAAACATGGTATACTGCCACCACCACCTTTTTTGCTAAACAAAAGACGAGGGTAGTAGTCCTCTGTCCCACTCTGATGGTATGCTTGGTTCTCCCCTTCAAGTCACAGCACACGTCCTGAATCTCATATTTCTATGGACAGATCTAGGCTTCTGCACACAAGCTAGAATAGTGTGGTGTAAGGACAAACAATGGAAGTCAAGGTCCCAAATACACTGGTAGCTCATCACTCAGGGCAAGTGTACACAGCCATATACCATGCAGGGGACATTCTTGTACCAACAAGGCATGTAGATCATGGATTATTTTAATCTATAGACCCCCGGGCCTGAGACTGGCCTTCCCCGCCTGTCTCCTAGAAATTCATGAACCATTTATTGACAAACCTAATTTCACCATCCTTGGCGATTTTAATTTTCATCTTGAAAATTCCAATTTGCCTGACACACTATCCCTTGTGGAGTCCTTGGCCTCCTGTGGGCTTTCACAAAAGGTGGGATGTTCAACTCACTCCGCGGGTCATACACTAGATGGGGTCTTTACTAATGACCCTAGGCTGTTAGTAGGCCTTCCCATTCCCCTTTCATGGTCTGACCATAAGGCAGTCCCCTTGGAGTTCACATCTGGGCTTCTGGATCTGCCTTTAAAGGACAATAACATCTGGACTCTGAAAAGGAATTTTAAAGGACTTAACAAAGAGGCCCTTAGCCCCCTTCTCGCAAACTTTATGCCCTCTTCTAAATCTGATACGGATACTGCCGCTCAGGAGCTTGTTAATATCATCACGGAGGCAGTTAATATTCTTGCCCCCGCTAAACCCCATTACTGTGCCAGGAAACGTCTGTCTGCCCCGTGGTTCTCTGACGCCCTTAGACTACGCAGGCAGGAGTGCAGGAGGCAAGAAAGACTCTGGAGAGCCCATCTTGACCCTGATGAAAGCACCAAACATAAGAACCTCATCATAGGATATAAGGTCGCAATTTTAACTGCCAAACAGTCATATTTTACTAATTTGACCCCCTCCCTCTGCTCCCCCAGAGATCTTTTTAATATTGTGGATTCCCTGTCTCTTATTCCATCTCCTGATCCCGTTGTTGCATCTCAAAAACTTTGTGATGAGATTTCCTTGTTTTTTCACACTAAAATCGGAGACATTTATTCTGACCTAGAAGCCCTTAATTCCATCCAGGACTACGCTCTGTTAGCTGACCTTCCTTCAAGACCCAGCTCGCCCTTGACTCCAAGAGGACATTTATCTGATTTTCCCCTACTGTCCCATGAAGTCTTAAATGGCCTGCTTGACAACCTTAAATCGGGATCCCCCTTAGACCCCTGCCCTCTCAAAGTCTTGAAAAATTGCAGAGAGGTCTTACTCTCCCCTTATCTTCATGTGATGAACTTGGTAATCACGAACGGCGACTTCCCTGCAGCCTGGATGCATCGTCATTGTCAAACATCTATTAAAGAAACCCACCTTGGATCCTGGGATTCTAAAAACTTTCAGTCCAATATCCTTCCTCCCTGCCCCGCTAAGATGCTTGAGGCCCACCTTAATCACCATCTGAGTGCCTTCCTGGATAAAGCTAGCCTTCTAGATCCTTTTCAGCATGTCTTCAGGAAGGCTCACAGCACGGAATCGGCCCTGACAGCGGTAGTCAACAACATCCGTGCTAAGGTCGACAGAGGTCAATCTACTATTCTTATCCTGCTCGACCTTACAGCCGCGTTTGACACCCTGTCCCCCTCCATCTTGGCCATGCGACTTGGTGAGATAGGAGTGGAAGGACCATCTCTGGGTCTCCTGACATCCTTTCTTAACCAGTGTGCCCAAAAGGTCAAACTGGGTGACTTCCTTTCCCCGGCCAAGCCTTTGCATTGTGGGGTCCCGCAGGGCTCATCTTTGAGCCCCACACTCTTCAACATATATGTGGCCTCACTTGCAAGACTTGTTAGATCTTTTGGACTGGAAGTCCTGTCGTACGCCGATGACACTCAGATAATGGTCTCCTTATCCCATTCTGTGGAGTCCACGGTCTTAAATTTTAAGAACTGCATGGAAGCCGTGGCAGGTTGGATGACATCGAATTTCCTCAAACTCAATGGGAAAAAACTGAGGTCCTTGTCTTTGGGGGCAAGCAAGATCTCTGGTCGGAGGAGTGGTGGCCGCCTGCTCTGGGTTCCTGCCCCAAGCCTTCCCTTTCCGCTCGGAATTTGGGGGTTACCATTGACACCACTCTTGCTTTTGACAAACAAGTTGGCAAGACCGTCTCCACCTGCTGTGGGGTACTAAGGATCCTCAGGAAACTCGTTCATTACCTCTCGCCTGATGCTCGGAAACAGATCTCAGTGGCCCTCATTTTCCCTCTCTTGGACTACTGTAACGCCCTCTATCTTGGCATAAGTAAAAAGCTGATTCATCGCCTCCAAATTGTCCAAAATGCTGCAGCCAGGTTTGTTGTGGATGCCCCCAGACGTGTTTCCATCTCGGGGATCAGAAAAAATCTCCACTGGCTGCCTGTGCAGGCAAGGATCAATTTTAAGGTTCTTGTCCTCACCTACCGTGCTCTTCACGGTCTGGGTGCTGAGGACATTGGATCTCTTGTATCCTTCTACACCCCTGGCAGGGACCTGCGATCAGCTCATAAAAATCTTTTGATTACACCTCGAATTGCCAAGGCAAGGTGGGGAGGGAGAGCTTTTTCTCCCTTGCCCCTAAATTGTGGAACACGCTTCCAGCCCACCTTAAGTGCCCAGCCGTCTCTTGCTCTCTTTCGAAAAAGTCTAAGAACCTGGCTTTTCTCAGAGTCCTACCTGTAAGCTGTCTCTCTTGGGATCCCCCGACCATTCAGCTGTTTCCATCATATTTGCCTTGATGCCTCCGGGTTAAGTAGCACCTTACAAATTCACATTCATTCATTCAGTTTCAAGCTACTGACCCCACTAAGGTGTCAAGAAAGAAAAAATATATAACCTGTGTAAGACATTGGGTAAGTGGTTGAGGAGAGTGGAGTGAAACCCTACTCAAGCAACAACCACAATTCTTGTAAGGGTAAAACACAAGAAAACCCCAAATTAACCTGTGCTTAACCCTCTGGTAGTTTGGCAAAAAGCAGTCAGGCTTAACTTAGAGTCAATGTGTAAAGTATTTATGCGGCACTTCCAGCAGTAATGAAATAAAGTAATAAGGTAAAGACACAGCACAAGTAAACTCCCACCCTAATTTAGAAAAATAGAATATATTTGAATAAATATTTTATATGAAAATAACAAACATTCATTTAGTAGCACCGGAGATATGTAAAGGTTTAGGTAAAGATAGTGCCCAAAAGCACAAAGCATCAGCAGGGATTAATAGATCAGACTGAGACAAAATCACAAGTTCAGGCAGACGGCGATGGATAGCAGGCCAGATAAAGGGACCAGGTTAGGACCACTGAACAAAGTACTTTGAATCCTGGTTGTGGAGGGTTGCACCACACAGCGGCGGTTCCGGACAGTGATTCGAGATCCTGCATCGAGGATGCATCACCGCGCAGCGTTTCCAATGGGGGGAGGGCTGTTATAAGAAGTCCTGTTTCAGAGATGTATAGGACAGTGGCGGATCCGGTGAGCTGCGGTTGTGATGTGAGGTCCTGTGTCGGAGATGCTTCGCACAGCAGTGGTGTTGAGGCTGTGATGCAAGGTCATGCCATGGGAAGGTGTCACGCATCAGCGGTTCCGATGTGGGGCTGGGAGGAGTTGCTTTGCGCTATGTTGGTTCTGGAAGAGACCCCAGCTAGGTTGGCTCAGCACCTTCAGGCCCATTTCCAAGGATCCAGGACTGGTGTTGAGGCTCTGCCCCGGAGTCACTCTGGTGGACTTGAGTTCAAGATGGAAGTCGAGTCCTCCTCACTCAGGCAGCAGGGCAGCAGAGTAGCAAGGCAGCAAAGTAACAGTCCTTCTTGCCGCAGAGCAGCAAAGTAACAGTCCTTCCTCTGAGTCTTCCACAGGTCCATATGTGTACTGGATCAAAGGGTCCGATATGTATACCTGGTGCCAGCTTTGAAGTAGGAGTTGTTTCTAGGGGCTTCCATCCTCTGAGGTGTCTGAAGCTTACTCTCTCTCTGCCCAGGCCCCAGCTTGTTGGGGGCACAAAAGAATAAAGTGGTGTATCCCAGCATACAGGGAAATATGCTATACATTATGTGAATATTGCAAGTCACCGAGTAGTTGCATGACCGTATAGAGTAAAGTTGTTGAAGAGCAGGTTCCTTTATACGACCGTAGATCTATCAGGTGACTTGCAATATCCTTTTACCATGGATGAGGGTATGTTGTTCCTTATAATACAAAGTCACACCATTACTCCAGCCCCAAAAAAGGCCAAGTCCTTGGCCTCTAACTCCTTCAAATAAACAAGAACTGCTGCAAATATGTAGAATAAATGTAATGAGAAATGAAACACCAATTTACAACTAGTAATTGGTTGGCAAAACATATTGGTGTAACATACTTCAAAACAGCTATCATTCATAATGCGTGGTAACATGGCGAAAGATCACTTCTTTTGAGTAATGAACTACAGATGTGCAAATATAAACATGCTGCAATAAATGGCTCCTTTCTGCTAATGATTTTTAAATTTATTAAACACTTCAGAAGGTCTGAAAAGCCATTTCTCGTTTTCACAGACTTGCTCTTCACATACTGTTTGCTGATACTGGCAGCAGCGATTTCAAAACTCAAATGCAGCTAGGTCATTTTCTTATTACAGTTGACTAATGATGTCACTACACTGAAATATCTTCTGAAACTCCAGACATGTAGTGTAGTAGTATTAGTAGTAGACAAATTAATTATAGAAAGTACGTATTTCATTTGCTAAGTGGATTTGATATAGTGGATGGGCAAGAGTATATTGAAATATAACGGAGCATCAGTCATGCGAACGGCTGACTGCCATCTAGTGGCAACGAATATGAATCGACCTCTTTGGAGAAAGGATAAGAAATTAATGCAGCTATGATGGTTCATAATAAACGCAATTCACGTTGTAGGGAGGTAGTTTTCTAACCACCTTTTGGATGATGAAATAAAGATATAAAATGAAACATATGCTACTAATACACATGTAGGCCTCAGCATGGTTTTGAATATATTACACATAGCTGTTTATTAAACAACATTATGCGTAGGTTAAATGGAACCAAATTGTGTCTTGAAGAAGTAATGGCAATGGAATCAACATTTAAATTGCAACTATGGTGTATCCAAAAATAATTACATGAAGCTGAACCCTCTGGTGTCACCAGGGGCGGCTTCTCCATTAGGGCGTAGGAGCGTCGCCCCACTGCTGTCTCGCAGTGCGAGAAGCAGAAACATAAAATGGTATTTTAAATACCTTTTTATGTTTCTGCTTCTCACACTGCGAGAAAGCAGAAAACAGGGTATGCCTGGGTGGGGCAGGGGGGAGGGTTTTCCTGGTTTGGGGCGGGTATGCCTGGTTGAAGGCAGGCGCATGGGCGGGTCCGGGAGGAGTGGCTTGCCCACTGTTGTGGGCCCTGACTGTTTGGTCAGCCCTCTGGGGCCGACCAAACCAGTCGTGTGCACTCTACATTTTCTCTATGTAGGCTGCATGCAGCCTACATAGAACAAGCATTGGCATAGCCAATAGGTCTCGCCTTTGGGACCTTATAAGTGTTTAGCCTTGCAGCACATCATCACACACTGGGCAGATTTCTGTAATGGAACTAGTCCTTATGTAAAGTGCTTTGATACCTTCATTCGCACTACATAATGCAAAAAATAAAAAGGAATGAAAGGAGAAGTGCTTGCAGATTTCTGAGGTGGGGGAGCGAAAAGATGCACTCTGTAGAGTTACGCTGTGCCCACCTGTTGTAAATGTTTGGTTTTTCTCCATAACAGTTAGGGTAAAATGCTGATTGTTAACGTTCTTCTGTTTTGTTGAACCAGAAGCATGATCATCCGGTCAACAAATGGTTAAGCATCACAATGTAGCTATTTACTGAAACCCCACGAGGATCGTTCCCCTCCTCCCCAAGATATGAGTGGCCTTTAAGGAGCGTATACTACTGAAGAAGCAGCTTGTTGCCTTCCCGGGTAGGCTTGTTGGCCAAGGCCCGCTAATTAGACGGTGCTGACGGTTCCGCTGAAAAGTAAAATGTCACCGTAATTGATTTAGTTTCTGCTCCTTTGTGTTTTAGAGAAAATGAAAGCGCACTCTTGTGAAGGTGGGGTTGAGGAGACACGCCTTCTAATGAAAGAGGCATGGTCTGGACATGAAACCTAACCCAAAACAGATGGCAGCCTGTGCGCCGCCTCTGCTGGCTCCTATTATATAATGCCAGTAGCAAATCAGAAAGCAAGCACAGTATAGAAAATCAGGAGCTGAAATGAAAGGAGGCGAAAGTGAGTTATCCCAGAGTGCAAGTGAAGGCGGGGCTAGAGTATGCTGCATCTTGGTGCAGAGTAACAGATGTTTATTGCCAACCAAATGAATGTTAATTAGTTTGTCGGCTTCTAGTAGGATGAAAGGCTGAGCAGACGAGCTGGGGTTCGAACCTGCGGTTGTGAGGTCAAACATAAGATTAATAGGGTGCTTGCCTTAAAGTTAAGATTGCCTTCCTCCTTCTACATGTCAACAGCAATGGGCCTAACATGACAGCAAATGCACAAGTTTCTCATTATAAACAGAGCATTGGCAGGGCTGTGCATGTGCATGTGGCATGTGAAGGGAGGGTTGGTTAAAAAGAATGACTCGAGAGAGAAACGGGGACGAGTGAGCACGGTAGCGTAGCAAACCCGCTAATCAAAAATAGATAGTGACATGACCCCTAACAAATGGCGCCCCTGCTCGTAACTTTTGCCCAATTGCGTGCTGTCTTTTTAGAAAGACACACAAAGACCAATTGAAATAATGCAGAAAAAAAAATGTGTGGAAAGTCCAGAGTGATTCCAAGAGGTCTTTTTCCTAGTGCATTGCATGCGCGCTATGCTAGGCTCGACCTAAAAAAATGGCCTCCCTAAAGGCGCCTAGATGGGCACTGTGTGCACCAATCACAACGCTGCCATTGCAGCATTGTGATTGGCTTAGGGGTGTCGTGCCTTCCCCTCAGCGTGTACAGTCACCTGCATCTGTGCTTCTTCTGTGTCCTTTTTGCGTACTACAGTCACCTGCATCTGTGCTTCTTCTGTGTCCTTTTTGCGTAAGCCTTGCTGACCCCTTCAATGGTGACGGTGTGTTCTTCACGTCATGGTGTTCCTGGGGGTGACATGGCATGTTGTCTTGTGGGGAGTTCAGACATTTCAGGTTGTTGGCCTGAGGTGTGTTGCTTTGGACAGGGAAGGCGGCCTTTGCTTCCACTGTATTTTCAAGTGGTGGACACCGTGACCGTTGTCGGTACCAGGGCTCTGTTGGTTTAAGTGATCGTCCGGACATGCTTTCTGAGTCGGTTGACGACGCACTCCTGGAGTCGACGCTGTCGAGGGGACGCTCCTCTGGGTGCCTCTTTTGAAGTGTCTTTTGAATGTGTGACCGTTGTCGGTACCAGGGCTCTGTTGATTTAAGTGATCGTCCGGACATGCTTTCTGAGTCGGTCGACGACGCACTCCTGGAGTCGACGCTATCGAGGAGACGCTCCTCTGGGTGCATCTTTTGAAGTGTCTTTTGAGTTATTGCTATGGCGGGGCTGCTTGCTAGCCACATATGTGCTTCCTTGGTTTGGTCTTGAGATGTTTGACTCTTCTCTGTTTTCTCCAGATCACAAGTGGCTTGAGCATATGTGTCTTGAGTTGTTCTAGTGTACGTGTGTATCGGTTTCTGGGGGTGACGTGGCTTATCCCCTCGCCGGTGTTTGGTTCTTTCTTCATAATTGTTGAGTCGACTGTCGTCGGTCTCCTCTGTGCAGTCTGTGTCTCTGCTTGATGGTTCTCTGGAGTAGTATGTTGGTTTCCGAATATGACGTGACTTGTCCCCTTGCCGGTGTTTGTAATTTTCGTTGAGACTATTGGGTAGACTGTCTTCGGCCTCCTCTGTGTGGTCTGTGTCACTGCTTGATATGTCTCCAGAGTAGTGTGGTGAGTGACTTCTCGGCATTATGCCACACCGGTTGTCACGATTCCTGGTCCTTTGTGTTGGTGACTCAGGGGGTTTCCTGTCACTTTGTCTTTCGTGATGTCTTACTTCTAGTCCGCTTTCACCCTCCCTCTCTCGGGTCTTGTTTGACTCCTGGGCTTTCCTCGTGGACATGGGGAATGTCTCCTTTCTTCTCTTTTTGATTCCTGCTTCCCTGTCACTTTGACTCTCACGGTATCTTGCTTCTAGTCCGCTTTCGCCCTCCCTCTCTCGGGTCTTGTTTGACTCCTGGGCTTTCCTCGTGGACATGGGGAATGTCTCCTTTCTTCTCTTTTTGATTCCTGCTTCCCTGTCACTTTGTCTCTCACGGTATCTTGCTTCTAGTCCGCTTTCGCTCTCCCTCTCTCGGGTTTTGTTTGACTCCTGAGCTTTCCTCGCGGACATGGGGAATGTCTCCTTCCTTCTCCTTTTGTTTCCTGCTTCTTGATGGAATTCTTTGGGCGCTTCCCTCGCTGTGACCCGCTCTCCAATTTCAGCTCTCCTGATGATCTCTTTTAGCGAGAACCACCCTTGAATGATCTTGCGCTTGGTGTCGGGTTTTGAACAGCCTTCAATCACCCGCAGTCGGATTGCATCTTCATTTGTGAAGGTGTCGAAGTGACAGCATGTCACTAGACGTTGCAGTCGGGTAATGAAGCTTGGCAAGGGTTCTAATGGTTCCTGCCATGCTGCGTTGAAAGCAATGCGTGCATGATCCACGTCTTCCTTCGCGTAGAAATAAGCGAGCAGCGTCTCTCTGAGTCCCCTATATGTCTCTGTGTCTTTTGCTAGGAATGTTTTGATTAAACGTCGGCCTTCGTGACCCACCAGCTGAAGTAGTAGTAATCGACGTCTGCTATCCCTCCACTCACCGATCGTTGTGAGGAATTCGTCCACCGACTCCAGCCACTTGGACCATTCAGGACCTAAACAGTGAGCGCTGGTCTGTGTCACTGGAGGAGGTACTCTAATGCAGGGATTGGGTTTATGTGTGTCTTTCCTCATAGGCATGATGGTGTAGTACACAGTCTTCAGGTAGATGGACTTGATTTCTTGAGATCAGCTTGGTTGCCACTTGGTCGTTGGCGGTATGATCCTTTGTTCGTGGTTGTTGTGTTTGGTCGTTCGTGTTTGCTTGCACTGGTCGTGTGTGCTCATTAGGGCTTGTTCTCTTGTACTTGCCAATGCACGTTGTGGTTTCCCCTAGTCTTTACCACTGATTGTTTCCTGCGGTCACTTGTGCTTGTTCACTCTTCTATCTCTTGTGTCTACGCAGTCTTGTTTTATTTATTTGTTTGTCGTGTGTGTGTGTCAGTCTTATTTCGTCACTTGTATCTTGCTTGTTTCCTTCTTGCACTTGCCTGTGCTTGTTTCCATGTTAGGCCTCTTACCTTCGCTTATGTTTTCTGTTGATTTCAAGGATTGTATTTTCGCTTATTTTCCTTCTTGCACTTGCCTGTGCTTGTTTCCTTCTTGCACTTGCCTGTGCTTGTTTCTTTGTTAGGCCTCTAGTCTTTGCTTGTGTTTTCTGTTAACTTCACGAGTTGTGTTTTCTCACACTTGTTGGCAGATTCCACGACTGCCTGACTCTAACATGGCCGACACATATAGTTTAATGGGGGCCTATGGCTGGCGCCTGACTCTAAGATGGCCGCCGCTCGAGACAGACTGCTTGCATTTTCTTTGAGATTTCTTTGTGTAAGTGCTGGGTTTAAAGTCTCTGATTTATTTATTTTGGCTCATTATGTGGGAGCGCAAATGCTCAGGACTCACCCCAGGCTCCTCTGGTGCTGTCGGCAGGCAGTCTCGAGTCCGGTCCTCGCTTTCTCTTTTTTTTGCGCTCTTTCTGAGCGTCGCGTCGGGACCCCTGCAGGCTCTCAAGTGTCGGGTCACCCTCTGGAGGCACACGGGTAAGCGGGTAATACCCTCTGGAGGCACACAGGTAGGCGGGCAATGCTTCCGCTATGTTGATCAGCAGTTTCTTTAGAGCAGCGCTGCTCTTCGCGCTTTGGGCGGCATTCGCGCGTACTGGTAGATGTGATCCTGGTTCCGAGCCCCCGCAGGCTATGCCGACACAGGCTGCAGACTCACCGTGTTCGGCGGGCAGCTCCTTTCTTTTCTTTTAGTTACCGGTTGTTCATAAGGCAGCATTCAGGCGCGGCGTGTGGAGCATTTCATCTTCGTGCTCCTCACGCGTTGCGCTGACACGGGCTGCAGGCTCTCTGTTTTCTTGGCCGTCCGGGCGGCAGGGGTCTTAGGCAGTGTGGGGCTTCCGTTGCCATCCCATCCTCGTCGCCATTGTCGTGCCTTCCCCTCAATCATCACAGGAGCCGGTGAGTATGGTTCCATACATCTTTATTCCTTCATGCTCTGTTCCTGACTGCCCCGATCTCCTGTCCCTCCCATTCCTGTTTCCGGTTCCCGGCTCCGCCCCCCAACTACTAGACTGCCTCACGACATGACAAGGGGAGGGGAGGGAAGATGCATGCTTCCTGTTCCAGGACACCGCGGGTCAGGACCCAGCCAAGAACGGAGGCGACGCGGGTCCCGGTATGGTACATTTTTGTTGCTGTTATTTTTTCCCCTCCACACGAACTCCTGCGCGCCCCTCCAGCCAGCCCCCCACTTGCGAGTCATAAGAGCTGCGCAAAGGTAAACTTACACTTTTGTGAAAGTTTATTACTTTTCAATATTCACAAAGGTGAACTTAGACCAAAAGTCTGACTATACTATACTAGTATTAACTTACCTTTGTGAATACCGAAAAGTAGGAAAATTTAACAAAAGTGTATGTTTACATTTGTGAATCAGACCCCTAGAATGACTAAAGGCCTGATTTAGTTCTTGGAAGACAGGTTACTCTGTTACAATGGTGACGGATATCCTCTCAATTGAAATATATATCCCATTATCTCCCATGGGATTTATATTTCGGTGGACGGGATATCCGTCACTGTTGTGACAGAGTAACCCGTCAGCTGAGATCTAAATCAGGCCCTAAATTATTTTCTCTCACCTATTTCATGTGGAAACTAGTCCTTTCTTTGCCCCTTCTACTACCAGTACTGACCTCTGGGGGTTTCCAGTTTCCGGTGCAACCTGTGATGTTGAGGTGCATCCACAGCAGGGATTACAGCTGCAGCAAACGCTGTCACAACAGCAAGCATGGCTTCTGCAACAATAGTGACTGCACATAGTTGCCACCATAATAGGGACAACAGAAGCACAAAACACCTGCTAGAAAGGCAGTAAATATATCAGTCTCTAAGCTTGTAACCAAAGAAGAGAAACAGCATCAACACCAGGTAGCTCAACTGCAGGAACACAGCACTGGCAACATGCACCACAATAGCAGGGACCAGAGCATCAACCATAACTTTAACCACAACGGGATCTACTCCAGCAACCATATCTACCACCCAAGCAATCGAAAGAGGTCATAACAGCAGTGACCACAGTTGCCATCATGGCATGGAAAACAGCAGAAACCAATAGAATGTACAGAGTTCCCCAAAAGAAGGGTAATGGGTTAGAGGAGTAACTCTCTCACTGAAAGTTGTGTAAAAGCGTGACAGGGAATAAAGGTAATCCCTTATCGGAACTAAGGATGCCTCACACAACTAAAAGGCTGGACGACTGTTGTCATCCTACCTGATGGTTGTTTTGTATCATCATTGGCCTCCTGCTCCAGCGACAGGCTGGCGGTGAAATGCTTGACGGGTAGCACAGAGTGCTACTCTTTGGTGGAGTTCTTTTGTTCCTGGCCAATAGATGCATGCGTGTGAGGGGCCTCGGAGGTGAAGTAGTGAGCGTGAAGGGAAGGTTAAAAGAGGTCAGTAAAGTCCACTTCAGATTACTTTATTCATGTGGCTCACTGCCTTGTTAAAATTGGTGAAGGGAGGGGGTACCGAAGCTCAAAGGTAAGGTGGGTTGGCTTCGTTCAACCCTCGCCTATGGTGTGGTCAACATGTTTCATGCCTCTGCGGCAATTCTTCAGGACCTAAGTATGCTCATCAACTAGTAAGAAAAATCTAACAAATTGAAAGAAGTTTCACATACAACCTGCGTGGTGGATGTACCAAGGCAGGAAGGAGTCCTGCGTGGGTTCCCGCCCGGAGTGGGAAAAGAGGAGAAAAGAAAGACTAAATCATTCCCTGCAACCTCAAATGGGATATATAGGTCAGGACTTCGCACAGAGGGATAATTTTCCAATGTTCGGTATGACTCAAAAGCTCACACCTATGGAAAACAGCAGCTATCAGCATAGGAAGAACCACAGCATCAACTACAGTTGTAGCTTCAGCAGTGACCATAACAGCCGCCATGGCACAGACAGCAGCTGCTGGTATGGCGTCTATTGCCTTGGCTGACCTGGTGGATGACCGTTGTGGTCCTGGAGAATCAGGGATGTCACCAAAGAGACAGAGAAAATGCTTTAAGCAAAGCCTCTTATAGAATCTGACATAGTACACCATGTCTACCACTCCGCTCCCATCTGGAAACATGTACAAGGCAAACATTGGTTACCAGCTCCTTCTCCAGGGGTAAACTCCACCAGGGCTGGCTCTCATGAATTACATTGAAAATAAATGTCAAGTGGTTCCACATAGGTCTTTAATCCAGGGAATGTACAACGCCAAACAGAAGCCTTTCATTTGAATGTATAAACATCAGTGATGCCAGGGAAGGGTATCTTTATGCGTGGTTACATCTATTTCCAGGATATATATGCAGCTTGATTCCAGAGTGTTTCCTTCCAGTTCTCTGACTTTACTGACCTAGATTGGTTCTTTCTGTCAATGCGAGGTGCACTATTAAAGCTGAAAGATTTAATTTGAAGCTGAAAGAAGAAAACCACTAGTGACCCAAAAACATTGTGGGAAGAGCTGTGGGACTGTTTATTGCATTTTTTATACATCTCATGTGACCCCGCTTCTCTCTCCTCCCGTAAGATAAATTATTGCATTTGCACATTAAATGTGATCGTGTTTCAACTCCCTTGTCATTGGTACAGTTTTCAAAGTTCAGAGTGGGTTCTCTTCATTACACCTAAGAATACTAGCACCCCCACCGGTAGACCGACGTATGACTTACATGGACATTGATCCACCAGAGTGCCCGGGATAGTGGACGTGACAA
The DNA here is from genome assembly GCF_964263255.1 of Lissotriton vulgaris. Lineage (NCBI taxonomy): Eukaryota > Metazoa > Chordata > Amphibia > Caudata > Salamandridae > Lissotriton > Lissotriton vulgaris. The sequence continues at coordinate 345,649 of NW_028252012.1, read as the reverse complement.
CACACACCCTGTGACCTCAATCTCATCTTAGAAAGTAACATCATATGAATTTTGAGCAAGAAGCAAGAAGTGAATGCCGCATGACCGTCATCCTGATGACATCTCGATATCTCTGAAGCCTAGGATATAATTAAAAGAGGCAATGTATTAATAAATCACAGGGATATTCACAAAAAAGAGATTACATAAAACAGTAGTGGTCATGCCTATTGGTAATCATCTCTATGGACCATATATTAATCACTTATGTGGAACAATCACACTTGTAAAGCTTAGCGGTGACTTTTAGACAAGGGGTTTCCCCCTGGCTCAACAATAGGCAGAAACTGATGTAGAGGTTTCAATTTGAGACTTTTATTATTCGTTTAAATTGTTAGATACAGCTATTCTTAATAGGAGCCCATAAATCTCTCACATAGTCTCCAACTTCTCAGCTTCTTATTTCTTTCTTTTTCCCCTTTTGTCTGTCAACCAGGGACATCTTCCAGCCAAATATGGGGTTTAGTCTCTCCATCGCCATTCCCCTTGAGTCAAACAAAGGCAAGTGTTACTAAGAAGGATCATCAAAAAAGTCCAGGGCAAAAATACAAAGAACCAAAAAGTTTCATGTATTTTCCTTCTTGTCATTCTCTAGACTTCGTTCTTTAGAAATGTCCTTGCTTCCAGCAGGGTTCTTTAAGCCCCTATATCCTGTTAGCTACCAACCTTTGAGAAATGTACACTTTATTCCCTGCATTTTATGTCTCTCTCACTTTTCTTTTAACTTGAAGAATATAAGGTAACTCAAAAAGGGTAGGCTTCTCCCTGCGGTGGTTTCTAAAAATAATAATCAAGTTGCTTCTCTTAAGTGTTAAAACAAAGTCCACAAATGTTACCAGTCTTTTCCATGTGTGAGAGCAGAAAAAGTTCCTATAAAAATTAGACACTAATAATGACAATGTGCCTTGGGCTTCAAAAATGAAAAATGCATTTTAAAATGACTTGCAGACATTTGGTGCTGAAAATACGAGGCTTTCGTATTCAATGCCAGGCCTTAATTTGAGTTTTTCCCTTTAATAAATAAATGCTTTAGGAAACACTGAACCATGCTCAAATATACTTAATATGACTGCTTAAAGATGTTGTACTAATTGTACAAAGTAAAACATGTGTGCAGAATTAACATGCAGTTTGTATTAAAGAAAAATGACATTTGATTGGGCAGAGCACAATAACAGCTGGTCAACAAATTAGATGAGAATGTGCTTTCCGACGCGCTTGAAAAGTTACCCTAAGCTTAGCCTTCAAAATAACATAGAAAGAGGAATGTTGCCTTTCCTTTACTTACACAGAGCACCATTCCTAATTGTCCTAAAGAGCTTTATTTTACTTGCTGTAGAGAACAGAAGTGTATTACAAAATGCATTGCAATTCTATGTTTCTAATGATTTCCTGCTTAATAATATTTTTCTTGTAGCCGTGAAAATGTTTTGCACAAGATTATTTGTTTAGTTTAAAAAAAATTGCTTTATTGGAAGGTTAGGAAAGTGAAGTCATGGAAGGAAATAAATGTGCAATGTAGATTTATTGTTGCAAACATAGAAAGATACAGCCTGCCACATGACGGAAAGACGTGTGAGAACGAGGAAAAAGGTGCCCTTTGGAGAATGCTGAATTCTCATTGGATGGAGACAAGAGCAGGCCACATGTTTTTACAACATGAATTACTGTCTTTTTAAAGGCTTTCCTAGTTTAGGAGCTCAGTTTGCAGCAGAGCAGGGGAGATATAGATGGGTTCAGAGCTGCAGCTGATGAGAGCAGATGAGGGGGAATTGCAGCAGATGAGTTCAGGAGACAGAGAGCAGCTGATGAGGTCAAAGCAGATCAGAGGAGAGAAGTCAGGCTAAGGCCTTTTTTACATTCCCCAAGCCATATACATACCTAACTAATTGGCTTTTTCCAATGCTTATTCACCCTATGCTGTTTTGAGATTCTACTGAATCTTTTGAGCCTTTCTTTATGCGAAAGTTCTTCAATTATTCATCTCACTTTAGCCTTTACTTTTGAACTCTTCACGTGTTCTGACTGACATAATTTTTGCCCCCTCCTTAGAATAGAGTACTCTTTCCTTTATGGAACGCGTTGAATGCATTATTTTATTAGGATTTGCTGCAACAACCATATTTTTCTATTTTTCAATTCTGTAAGCTGATTAATATTTGATTAATGAATAAAGACTCTGAATTTCTAAACTTTTATTAAAAAATAAAACCCTTTAAAACTACTCACAACTCTCATTATTGACAGAAATTTGGAATTGCATTTAACATTTCTTGTGATGATGAAATAGCTCTTTTGATCAAAATACGTTGGCAAAGATCCATCACCCAAAAGAGTAGAAATTGGAGCGGGAACGGGTCCTGATGGTGATTGAAAGGTTGCGCCACATTTATAAATCTGGCCCAAAAATTCTGTAATCACGCATGCTTTTACGCTTGCAGCCCCTCTAGTCTGGCACCCCCATGCCCACCTTTAGGCCCCTGGTAAGCCCATTTTCCTTTCCCACTTCTTATTTGCTGTACAGGGAAGTCACTGTCCTACCTCGAACAGTGGCTGGACTGTGTCACTAGGGGTGGAGGGTCAGTGTTCAGGCCGCCACGGCTCCTGCTTTGGTTTTGTAGATCTTTGCTTCCCTCGTTCCTGGGCCAGCATTAGCTGCCATAACCTCCATGGCTTGCAACACGTTGTGGTCCAGGTTGGGTTCTCCTCACACAGCTCGCTGTTATTCCAATACCCTTCAGAGTGTACACTGTCTCTCGGCATCCTGGTCTCCAGCAAGTTCCTCAGCGGTAAGGCATCCTCAGTTGAGGAAGTATAGGAGAGGAAGTTTGTTTCCGGTGAGGTTTCTTTATAGTCCTTCATTTATCTCTACTCGTTAGATCTTTCCTATCTTTCCTCTCTTTGCCTTCCTAGCCTTTTCTTGCTTTCAGGTTGTATCAGAAGTCTTACTTGCTTACTTAACCCTCTTTCTGTTTTCTTTTTTCAAGCTTTTATTTTCCACGCAGATGATGCAGGCATTGTGGAAGCCTCACAATTTCAGGAGGAAAGTACTTCTGGCCATATGCCATTTATTTTCAATCACATTATTAGGTATCGCTGTCAGACAGATTTAGCTGTGGTTGGCACTCTCAGGCATAAAGCATGGAGTAATGGGCCAGCCCATTTCACCCACTAGGCGCCTTGAGCTGTGAGTCGTGGCATTTTGCTTGATCACTTATGCATACCTGCCTTAAAAGAGGGTCTCTTTAATGCTAGGAATGGTGGGCAAATGATTTACTTTTCCGATGCTTTTTTCTTTCCATTCTTCATCCTTTTTTTGGCAATCCTTGTGTGTTTAAACTATTCCTTCAGGGTTTCTATTCCTATTTTAGTTAAGTACACTTGCCTGCCGGGAAGATCCAAACTTTTCTATTAAAATTATATGTGATTGTTATTTGTTTTTTTTTTGTTTAAAATTGCAAGTTTATGAAGCTAAATATAGGCAGCTGTCCTTTTTCCTTTTCTTTTTATGGCATATCCTTGCAGCAACAAAAAATAAAATATCTAGCCAGCTTGTCAAGGCCAGTCTCAATAAGGGAGTATGGCAACAAGTTTAAAACATGTATATTGTTTCATTTCTTCATTTTAGGATATTTTAGAAAGAGTGGTGCGCTACTGAATGCATATATAGAAAGTGCAATGTCCCAGGGGCTGTTGCAAACTGTAGTCATTGCTCATCAGGTCACTGTTTATCTTCTTTTCGTGCAAAACCTTTGTCTCAAGTATGGCAATATTGTTTAGCAAATGTGGAATATTATATTATAATGTGAAACATGTCATGTATTGTTATCCTACTTTCCAGGCACATCAAATAGACTTAAAATGTTTTTTGTCCCTTCTTTGTTGGTAAATCTGCCACGGTTCCTTGTTGGCTGTGCTGGTATTATAAATACAGTTGTAAGAAAGAAAAAAGCGAGCATTGTTTAAGAACTGATGATCTGGTCTGTCTTTAAGTCACTTTTGGGAATATCAGCTAGAAAATAAGAAAACCACAAATCCATGTAACTTTCTCAATGCTTGCCAGAAAGATTAAATTAACTGTTGATTCATTGTCCAAGAAACTAATCTCTGAAATGCCCTGATGCTGAATGACATGTTTATGAAAGAATGTGAAATGTGCATTGTTGTTTGCATTTCAATGGAAGAAAAGGAGAAATCTTGATATATTCCTCTGCAAATTTCTAGGAGGGTGAATGCTGCTGATAACGTAAAAGAAACACCATACTACGTACGAGAACAATGGGATTTTCAGAACTCTATTAAACAAAGTGAAGTGGCTAAGGGCCAATAATTTCTGGAACAGATTTCTTCTCCATAATTCCAAATCATGTTTTTCGTTTCTTTTAGAGCATTCTTCACTCAGTGGGTACAAACTTCTAATAGGATTATAGCCCTCCTGACTTGAGCTACACGGTCGTTAAAGGACTACTACTGCATTATATACAGGCCCACGACTTCAGCTTGGGCTTCTAATTAGATAAGAGGTCTTTATCAACCATTAAATGCCCTGTCAGTGGGTATTACTGCTATATTAGTGGTATGCCAAAGAAGGGTGCGGTAGTTATGGCTTGAAAGAAAATACATTGGTTCAGCCTATAGCTGCTTGGGTCTCTAACACACTTAACACATGGACTAATGTCTTCATTATTTCTTTCTGCCAGTCTCTCAAATTTTGAAATGTGCTGCCACTGTACTGTTCCAAAAGCTTTCTTTTTTGATTCAATTGTAGACCTGGACAACGATTGCCCGTTCATTATCCAAAATCCTCAGTCATTTATATATGTCCTATGAGACAGAGGAGGGGGGATACAACTATCTACCTGCACGACAAGTATGCAACACTATTTTGTCTTGGTAAGACTGAGATGTGGCATTGTGCACCTCCTAGTGGTTTTCCCAACTATGAAGTCTTGTCCTTCTGATCAGACCCCATGTCCTTGTGGCGAATGAAGTAAACAAAGCATGATGCACTTTCTATTGTTTTGTAAATTTTACAAGTATTTTAGGAGTTTTAATCTTAAACATGTATTTGTTAGATGTAATATCAGATCGTATAAAGCTGCTATGAAATATTTGATTGCACTATGCGAACCCTTTGTGTGATACAGTGTGGCCCTTTTTATCCTGAAAGCTATTCATCTAAGTAAATGCGTTTTGTATTTGCTAGCCCTTGATCTTAAACTATCTTTTGTATGGTTTTAATCAAATGAATATAAAATGGATCTATTTTATTGCGATGTCATTTTTATTAGGACTTTTTTATATAAATATTCTTTTATGGCTTTTTTCAACTAGCCGGATAAAGTTCATGAACCAAACCGATTCAATTGTAGGAAGTTTCAAATGTACACCTGAAGTAGCAAATATTATTCTTTTTCCGGAGTATTTTGACTACATATCACAATACTACATTTGTGGTTGGCTTGACGTTTGCTTGGATTTCGTGAAAAATGTGATTATTTCTTTGCCAGTTTCCTGAATATTCACTCTTGTTTTTTTCTTATTTGTAGTCAGGTTTTGGCTTTGCATGGTTTTATTAATATATTTTAAACAACCTGTACAATACTCAATCAACCTTCAAGTTGCTATCAGTACTATGTACACGTTTTGAAGCAATTTTTTACTCAAGAAATTCCGACGTCATACAATGACCCAGAAAACCACAAGCACGCAGTAAAAGCCCCAGTATCTCACACCACAGAACACAATACCTTTATTAAAAGAACACCTCATGCGTAACATCCATATAGTTCAACACATTATTTATTTCCAGTAGTACTCCTTTTCTTGTTAGGAAAAAATCAGAGGAAAGGGGGGAGGCAGTGTCCTAGATAACAATCCTCAGATCTTCCTGCTCTGAATCATGCATCTCCAAGCTTCTAGCAGGCATCCAATATACTTGTCTTAGAAAAGGCAGCTCCTTCTCAGCCTTGGATCACACATTGGTGACAAACCACCCTTCGCAACTGACAGGCGTTCGTCTGCCTGGACTGCGAATGGGAAACCCAAAATCCATAGATAGGCTCCCGGCCTTGTATCATCCCGCGTCTTCAGTCTCATCTATTCTGAGGACACTCTCCATAACACTGTTCTTTAACTCACCCCCCCCAGCCAATGCTTCATCCACCTTTTTTTGGCAGGTTTCAGTGTCCCAGTCTGAGGCCCTGATTTAGTTTTGGCCTGTCAGGTTTCACGTCCACAGTATTACAAACATCAAGGGCAATAATGAACCTGCAGATAGAACATCCACCATGTTTGTGACTGAGTATCCTATCCACCAAACTGTAAATGAGGGCCAGAATTTCTACTGCGGTAAGGTTTTGCTCAACCTGTGCCACTCATTCTAGGGAAGGAGATGTGGCCTAGGAGCTCGACCTGCTACCTTTGTAACACAGGGACCTAGGTTCAAATTCCAGCCTCAGCGCTAGACTCTACATCGGGTGATTCTGGGCAGAGCCGAAATGTGTGTAAAATGTATTTGTGTAATCCTCTTTTGATGTACACGATCTTGTCGATTTTCTCCTGACCCCTCAGGTAATGTAGAGCGCTCCATTGCTACACAGCTAGGTTTGTGCTATAAAAATACGAATACTTACATTAGGTGTCCGAGAAAAATGTGCAAGGCTCATCTCTGTGCTCTTGACTGACAGTTTATCGAGTCTGAGGGCTCACTAAGACCAGTAAAGATCACTTTAATAGACAACAAGAGTGACCTCTGACCCAGTGTGCCTACAGAGCCCATTGGAAGAGTTGAAGGATAAAGAAGGCAAGCAAAGTCTGTGCTCTTCCAGGGCACACTTGAGCTGCGGAGTCCTGCAGGCTCAATCAACGCACCCTGCTTGCTGGAGCCAGCATTAGAAAAGCTAAATTAGAAGTTATCGAGGTCAAGAAATGGCAACTATTGGATACTAATGTTCAAGATCAAAGGCCCTTTGTAAATGTAAATGTGCTGGACTTGTAAAGCGCACAGCTGCCCGTAAGCGTCCCGGCGCTTGCTTAGGGAACCCGTCCTGGTATTCCCCTGTGAGAAACCACGGCAGGGTGTCCACAAGGTGAAAGCCAGGCATCCCGCCGCGAGGGGCCAGTTACTGGGGGGAAAAGATGAGAATGGGAAGGGAACCTGATAGAGGAGATCTGAACAAAGGTTAACTTGTAGAAAATTATTTAAAATATGTTTTTTTCACTAGGCTCATAGGTCAGAGAGTATCTGACTAACATGTGGGGACATATATAAAAGATGTTTTACCCGAGGCCCACAGTTCAGACAGAGCTGAGCTAAGTTTGAATTTCCTAATCTGTGCCAGGCTGCTGTCCTCACTGAAACAAAAGAAGCAGGGTACATATATTTTTGACATGTCTCTTTTTTAGTCAAATGTCATTCACTAGTAATAGTGAATGTAGAGTCTGTCCGTCAGAAAATTTTAGAAGGTAAGGAGGGTACCTCCTTAGGTAAAGTAGAAAGAGCAAGGGTCTATGGGATCAAATAAAAGTATAAGGCTTTCAGGGGTAATGGCAAAAGGATAACACGAGGCAGGCTGATCTGCCCTTTGATGTCAGTGCAGCAACCAAGCAAGTATTTTGTCTCTCACACAGGTTGCCAATCTGGCTGTCGGTTGAGCTACGGCCCAACTGGGGCTTGCCCAACTGGTGTAGTAATAGGTGAAATCTAAGATTGCATAGTTGTTGCTCAGGTTGCCAGGCTTGAGCGCTCTTCCACTTACTACCCCATTCACTGGCTGTATTGTTCAGCAGTAAGCACTGCCCTTGCCTATAAAAAAAGAAATTGTGTAGCTACTGCTCATACCACCAGTTCCAATTCTTGAACTTTTTGCACCCTTTTAGTCATTCGATACCTTCGCTGCCTAGTGCATGTTGCCATATGGATTACTCATCTTTTTCAGATTACCCCCTCTTTTTTTGTGTACTTACATACAGTAAGCACCCAGCTGCCCTGATGGCCAGTTTGGAGCTGTGTAGCGTCCTTATATGTTTTTGTCCTTATTACAATTATAAGTTGTGCATATCACTCAGATACCCCACCCTTCACACCGCCAGGTGATGCATCCCATAATATAACCCACCCCATGGTCATAAAGCACAACATGAAAACACTTCCCTAAGCCCCTTATAGCTCCTGACACCAAGCTGGAGCTGGCCAGCCACAATGCCTAAATAATTAGGTACCCTCCCTATTTAACAAAAAATGCTTCCAAGAGCTTAAAAGAACAGACTTCTTATATCTCACCCAGAAACTCAAAATTCTGACCCCTACTTCTGCTCAAAAAAGGAAGTGTTATAAGTGATGCTATCTTTTATTAGAAAAGAAGAGCACAATGGAGGAATGCCATGTACTAACTGCTTTTGATCACTACATCCAGGAGAATACCACATGGGCTAAGACTCTCTCGGTAGCCCTCTCACTTACTTGCAATCATCACCACATATAACAATTGGATCATCGTCTGACTGTAATCTAAAAGTATTGGATGAAATATTCTCCACCATCAAAAACTTTGTGCCTAGAAATGAATCCCCCCTCCCAAGGCTGTCCGAGCTCTTCATGCAACCCACAGGAAACCCAAGCAATGTCCTAAACACCCTTGCCTCATTAAGCACTCCACCCCTTTACCCCCTTTATCCCTCCACAATGAACAACATACACAATACCATTTCTACTCCAATTCCTGCTGGGTTCTAGTCCCCCTCCATGATCCGACAATCTAGTCTGTGCCCATGCCGTACCACTGGAGCATCAGTCACTGAGTAACATAGCAACCGAAGTAACTCCATCACCCCGACTCTATCCTTGATCTCTGATACTACTAGCTTGCCTACATCACTCCCATGGCTCATTGGATGGCACCTCTGAAAGTGCGAACTCCCAGACCCAAACAGCAACATAACCCATATAACCCCTGCACTCCTACCCAGTAAGCTCACTAGCTCTACACCTCCTCCCCTCAAGTTGAACTCCATCTCTAAACTGCCCTACTCTCCATTGGCTCTCTCTAGCCAGCAGTGATCTAACACCACAGTGCTGAACACTGCCCCCCTCCCAGCCCCCTGATCCGAACCTCAAGCACCTACTCCTATAACTCACTAGAATCCAGACTAGATGAGATCACACTGGACTTACATCAACTTAACTATGAACAACAAGAGAGTGAGGGTTTTAAGGTTATCTGGAAGGAACACTCTTGGCCCCCCTGTGCAATACAATCAAAAACAATGAAAGAGGGTCCCTCTCAAGAGAGAGGAGGAGTGGAAAAAGAATCACAGTTGATTCTTTAGAAGGCCCTCACTCACCAACCTGGTTGGTGACATGCTTCATCATCGGGCCTCACCAGGAAGGTCTAAAACCAACCCGTTATGCTTCCACGCCAGAATGACTGCGGAGCTGGTTAATTTGTGTGTGTGTGACAAGTGATGTGAATTAAAAGTGACCAGCTTGTGTCCCAAATAAATTTTTATCCACAGGCCAACCCGGCACGATTAAAAGAAAAGCGGGCAGTTGGAAAGCTGGATCGATGTGTACGTTATGCCACGCTAAGTGAGGTCAACATGTTTCTGCCTATCAAGGTGCAAGTCGCTAGGCATTCATCAGGACCAGTGTGTAGACCCCAGAGGTATGAGCACGCTAAGGCTCACCCTGACCAGGTGGTCATAGTGTGAAAAAAGTACAAAAAGCAGGAAAAATATTAAGAACCTGTTGTGAGCAGGGTACTGGCAACATTTCGGCACCCAGCAACTATATGAGGAGCGAACGCTAAAGGCACCAAGGGTCTCTGGAGGGGGTGGTGGCTAGTAGGCACACCGCCAGCAAACCTCCAGGTTCCAAGTGGGTGCCTGGCTTTCTACAGCTTGTTCTACAGCTCACCCCCTCCCAGCATGGCAGACAAGGCATTTTAAGGGCACCACAGAGTGTAGTGTGAGAAACCAGGCAGTAGAAGAGTGAAGACTCCTTCCCTCCCCCACACTCACACTGCTTGTCTCTAATTGGGGGATAGGGGGCCCAGTCTGACCCACTGACAGGTCACCACAGATGTTCCTCAACACCCCCTCTCCAACTCTCCCCCCCACCAGACATGCTGTCGCTTTAAGAAAGGTTTTTAAAGTACAGAGTTGATGCACACAAACCTGCGAGATGTGGGTCTGCAGTTTAGAGCTCTGCTCCACGCTCTCGTCTCGTGCAGAGATGAGATACTCAGCTGTGGGGCGCCTGTGCTTGTCTCACTGGACAACAGACATGAGTGGACATTGTTTATTTACACTAGACCCAGTAATGGCCACCCCTGAGGTAATGCCTGTGTCTGGCGGGGGCGGCTGCGGGGGAGGGCAGGGTTACACTGGGGCAGACATCTTGCAGAATGCATGTGGGATTGTCAGGGGGCCCTACACAGCATAGTCTGTAGGACTCTGATCGCTTCCACATGTGACAGCCTGGGAGCTGGGAGCTGGGAGCTGTGTTAAGAGTGTAAACGTCTTAACTAATCCCAGTCAGGCCAGGATCAGACTGTTGAGGTGAGGGTAGGCCAGGCTGCACCTTGACGTCAATCACAGTCAGGCCAGGATCAGACTGTTGAGGCGAGGGTAGGCTGGGCTGCACCTTGACGTCAATCCCAGTCAGGCCAGGATCAAACTATTGAGGTGAGGGTAGGCCTGGCTACACCTTGACGTCAATCCCAGTCAGGCCAGGATCAAACTGTTGAGGTGAGTGTAGGCCAGGCTGCACCTTGACGTCAATCACAGTCAGGCCAGGATCAGACTGTTGAGGCGAGGGTAGGCCGGGCTGCACCTTGACGTCAATCCCGGTCACACCAGGATCAAACTATTGAGGTGAGGGTAGGCCGGGCTGCACCTTGACGTCAATCCCAGTCAGGCCAGGATCAAACTGTTGAGGTGAGGGTAGGCCTGGCTGCACCTTGACGTCAATCCCAGTCATGCCAGGATCAAACTGTTGAGGTGAGGGAAGGTCAGGCTGCACCATGACGTCAATCCCAGTCACGCCAGGATCAAACTATTGAGGTGAGGGTAGGCCTGGCTGCACCTTGACGTCAATCCCAGTCAGGCCAGGATCAAACTGTTGAGGTGAGGGAAGGTCAGGCTGCACCATGACGTCAATCACAGTCAGGCCAGGATCAAACTGTTGAGGTGAGGGTAGGCCAGGCTGCATCTTGACGTCTCTGAAAAGACGAAAGAGAATCGTGTGCTGTGATGTGGGGTGAACGCATTGTCACGTGTGCTGCAGAAGACCCTCTCTGATTCCATAGGGACAAAACGTCTCTGTACTTACTTCTCAGTTGGTCTGTCCATTGCTATGGGGCATCAAAGCGCTTTGAAGGCACACTGGAGGCAATCGGAGAGAAAGAGCAGCTTTAATACGAGACATGCAACATTACTGCTTATTTGTTATCAAGCAGTTTTACAGCACAAACCAGAACCGCGGTTTAGCGCAGTGCTGTTATATGTGGGAAACTTTCACTTGACCCATACAAAATGCATTTGAGGTGTTCTTCTGGCTTTTCTTTGATTTATTTCCCACCCCACTCTGCCTTTGTCCTGCTCTATACAAAGTCTCAAAGCTCCAAGAAGTGGTCAGGAAGGCGACATGATGGAACAACACAGAATATAAATAAATAATAAATAAACAGGGATGAATTGGTTTGTGATGTAACTCAGCTCTGAAAGCAGCAGAGCTCTGACCAATCAAAAGCTTAATACAAAGTTTAACAAAATGACTTCATACAATAAACCAGATTCAAAAAGTTTCAGTTCCTAATCATTCTTGTATCAGATAGGCGGAAAGCGCATAGTTACTGTTTAAGTGAAGAAAACCTACAGGATGCAGTACAGGGTAACAAAAATGATGCAAGGTAAGGAGCACGGTGCAATGCAAGGTAACCGCCAGGGTGCACTGCAGGGTAACCCAGGGATACAAGGTAACCAACAGGGTACAGTACAAGGTATCCCACAGGACACAGTAGAAGATACCCAACAAGGTGTAATAGAAGGTAACCCACAGGATACAGTACAATGTATCCCACAGGACACAGTAGAAGATAACCAACGAGGTGCAATGGAAGACAGCCCACAGGCTACAGTACAAGGTTTCCCATAGGACACAGTAGAAGATAACCAACAAGGTGCAATGGAAGACAACCCACAGGATACAGTACAATGTATCCCGCAGGACACAGTAGAAGATAACCAACAAGGTGCAATGGAAGACAACCCACAGGATACAGTACAAGGTTTCCCATAGGACACAGTAGAAGATAACCAACAAGGTGCAATGGAAGACAACCCACAGAATACAGTACAAGGTATCCCACAGGATACAGTAGAAAATAACCAACAAGGTGCAATGGAAGACAACTCACATAATACAGTACAAGGTATCCCATAGGAGACAGTAGAAGATACCCAACAAGGTGTAATGGAAGGAAACCCGCAGGATAGGGTACAATGTATCCCACATGAGAAAGTAGAAGATAGCCAACAAGGTGTAATGGAAGGTAACCCATAGGATACAGTACAAGGTATCCCGTAGGAGACAGTAGAATATAACCAACAAGGTGCAATTGAAGACAACCCACAGGATACAGTACAAGGTATTCCATAGGAAACAGTAGAAGATACCCAACAAGGTTAAATAGAAGATAACACACAGGATACAGCACAAGGTATCCCATAGGAGGCAGTAGAAGATAACCAACAAGGTGCAATGGAAGACAACCCACAGGATACAGTACAAGGTATCCCACAGGACACAGTAGAAGATACCCAACAAGGTGTAATAGAAGGTAACCCACAGGATACAGTACAATTAGGCTTTCCTGTTTTCAGTTTCTATTTTTGGTAAATTCTGGTGGTGTTTTTTCAGTGTTTTCCAGTGATTTCAAAACTTCAAAAAAACAGTGCTTTTCAGTGGTTACTCATTTTCGCGCCATTAAAAACAACTGAAACAGTGTTTTACCGGTGTTTATGGAACGCTTGGCTTTTATTATTGCTTGCTTTATTCATCAGACCCCAGCCATGGTAAGGACCACACTGTATGACTTTTAAAGTGGATAAGAGGGCGATCATGATGTGTGCTAAAGAGATGAATGCCAGAATGTCACAATCTGACCAGACCAAGCAGTGTATATAGGTACAAATTACAGAGAATCGTTTGTGGCAGCCAGCAACTTCTCACAGTTCGGATAATTTTTCCTAATTTACCCTACAATATCACTGGGAGCTTCGGACGACGTGATTTACAAGTGTTCATATGTGTCACCAGAATGACACTCTACAAGCATAATACAAAGTTACACATTGGATGAGCCAAACAGAACGTGTATTTAGAAAGTGTATTATCGCCCCGAAGAGCAAGAGCACCACAGTGCTAAATAACTTATATTTATTGTTTCCCGACTCTATGGCACTCGTCTTTTCAACCTCAGACGATGAAAGGCTGAGTGGATGGATGTGTCAGGATTTGAACTAGGTTCCATTAAGTCAAACACGGGTCCCTACAATGGGTGTATTAATCCACGGAGCAACCAGCCATGGATATTTTTTATTTTATGTTTTTTTTCTACATTTTTATATTTGATAAACATTGATGATATGCATATATACCTCTAGGGCCTTAACCTTAAAAATGTTTTTAGTTTTTATTCAGAAATTGTATATTGCTCTACATTTCAGAATATTAATACAGTCATGAAATACTTTCCATTGTCCTTTGATTCTGCAGCTCAGATTTAACAAGCATTTGCAATGCAATACGTCTCGCATTTATGCAAGTGTAAGCTATTGGCACTGTATTTAAAAACAAAAACAAAAATAAAGGGCATTGTTATTTGCAATGACAATAGCTCAAACTTGCGTAAATCCGAGACCTATTGCATTGCAAATACTTGTTTTAAACGAAAGCGTGAATTGGTCACTCAGCAAGTTGAAAGTTACAGTCTGTGTTCCAGAGTCGCCACCCCTCTCCTGCTCAGAGAGTGTCGCATTGCATTGTATCATCAATATAGCGCCCTCACACGACTTGTGTGCGCGAAGCACTGTTTGGTACTTCATTTGGGGCCATATGTATCAAGCAAATTAGCCTTTCCAAAGGCAGAAATTCACAGAATTTCGGCCTTTTCGAATGCGAATTTGCTAAATGGTATGTATAAAGCAAAATCTGTTGCAACTTATTTTGCAATTGCATTTAAAGAATCGCAAATTTTGCGTTTCCTAAAATGCAATGTATGAAGCAAATACATTTGCAAAATGTCCTTAAGGAATCGCAAATTACCACCAACTTCTAGTTGGTGGCAAGTTGCGAATTCCTTGAAAAATGCAAATTTTAGCATTTTTCAAAGTGCCATGTGATGCACATACATGTCCTTAGGGCATGTATGTGCGCCACATGTGCACCCATGCATATTTCAGGGGTGCAACAGGGTGTGCACCCTTGAAATTATTCTCAATTTGCGATTAGCAAATTGCGAATCGCAAATTGAGAATAACTTCCAATTCGTTCCTATGAGCCTCCTGGCCCATCGAAATGAATGGGAAAGTATTCCTTAATTGCGATTCGCAATTTGCAAATCGCAATTAAGGAATTTTAAGAAATCGCAAAAAAAATGCAATTATGTACATACATACCTATTTGCGATTCTCGAATTGCGATTTCTTAAAAATCGCTATTTGAGAATCGCAAATCAGGTTGGTGTCTTTCAAACTAATGGCTCACAGTGCATATATTGCATTTTCTGGGTTGTTTATGCGTGGGTACCATTGGCCAGCTGTGCCATAGGATCCAATATCTAAATATGGTGCCCCAGCTCACATACAGCCACAATACCTTCGGGTTGAGTTCCTGCCATATCATACTGCTGTGGCTGCTGAAGTTAATGGAGCGTGAGGTCTATTGCAACTGCGAGGTGTACATGATCCGTGAATGTGCATAAGGCTTGCACTGCTGTACTTGAGCTGTGCCTCTTTTGTGCATGCAACGGAAGGTGCATGGCTGTGCTGTTCCTATTGTGTGCTTGATAGACGCTTGCACTGCTGCTGTCTGTTATTTACCGACCCTAGGCGGCAGAAGCTTGCTCACCTAATGAGTGAACTGTTTCAGTTCTAGTGCCTGTTATGTAGCTGTTCTGTGTGCTCAACTCGAGTGACTTTCTAGTGTCTCTCCGCTGTAGTTTCTGCTTGTGAAAAGAAAGTGTGCTTTGAAAGTTTTATCTGTGTGAGGGACGCTAGTTCAGCGGCAGCCTGTGCTTAATATCTGAGCCAGTGTCTTTCGGCGCTCGGCAGAATTGTCAACATCGCCTCTTATGACAGTCTGCCACGCTGTTAGTCTAATTTAGAAATTAATACAAAAGTGTATTATTACATGAGATACATTGGAAACGACTAATACCTCTGCTCAATCCATTCTAACAGCTTTTGGTATCTGGAATGGCCTGACTAGTCGCACTTGTAGCAGTGTTATGTTAATAGTACTGCTGGTACTGTCATTGGCTGGACTCGCAGGGGCAATAAGGTAGCTCAAGCTACAGTGGCCTCCTGACAAAGCCCTGGCACTTTTTTTTTTTACAAACTAAGCACTTCTGCCTGCGCTGTATCTATTTACAGAGGTTACACCGCTCCTGCCTGTGCAGTGCCTGTTCTCAGTACCCCGTGTGTAAGTAGGTCAGTCGGCTCCGAAGGTTCCAGTTCATCTTATAAACACATTTTTTTTAGATGCCTTCGGTTCTTCACAAAAGCTCTACCCAAACAAATTTGATGATGAAAAAGCATGAATGTGGCACTTTTTTTGTGAACAAGGTCGGCATGAACAGTTCATTGTGCTCATTCGGCGCTTTGAAGCAGCAGGAAGGAAGCATGAGGCGTTTTAACTGCAGTAAATAAATACATCAGCAATACTGCACACTGCTTCCGCGCCCCTTCTCACACAGGGCTAACATTAAGAAATGCTACGAGGAAGAGGTTTACTTCCTAATTGTTTAAAAGCTCTGTCATTTATAAAAGCGCAAGCAATAATAAAGATTTGACTAAGACCAACGATAGCAATTATCAATGCTAACACTGGTGACTCACCTCTTGCACGTTTACAGCAGGCGCTGCCATGTGGTGTGATCCCCCCCCTATAAAATCGTCCGAGGTGTTAATTTTTGAATCTCTTTTGAATCTCGGGTGAAAGAACAACAAAGCCTTGCGAAGTGTTTCAACAGGGGGTGTAAAGCACACCTCGGCACCTCCTGCTGTGTATGTAGCCAGTTCCTCCTCAGGGCGCAGACACTGGCGGCGAGTCACAGCCCCACAGTTAATACAAAAGGCAGACCCCGTGGAACTGGAAGGAGCGGACGCCCTAGGCCGGCTTGAAACTCTGGGCTTTGGAGGAAGTTGCACATTTATGTAGAAGACCCGCCTTCTTAAATAATTGAGTTGCAGAACAGTCCCAAATATTTAGCACGAAGGGGATGATAACTTTTAAAAATAAGGCTCACAGCATTGTTACTTCAATTAAAACCAGGGCACTGCGCTGAGATTAAAGGACACTGGCGCTCGGGGTTTAACTTAAGCCCCGGTGGAGACATACACTACAGCGGGGAGGGGCACAGAATCATCACCGAGTGCAAAGCGCAGCGCCCACTTCAAGAGCACCACGCTAAAAGTAAAAGTGTGCTTAAAGGCCATAAACAGCGGGAGGAGGCTGAAATGTTTCATGAAATTACCGATGCCTAGCTCGGATGCTGGGTTTATACTGCTTTGGCTCCCTCAAGTGGTCAAAAGGTGCAAATGGCCAAGTGGTCAAATAAATTTGAAAAATTCAGCGATACTCGGTTTAAACCGGGTCAGCTGATTTGCAGTCGGTATGGTAATATCGGGCAGACTCGGTTTTAACCGAATTCCGAACAGCCTAAGTACAATGTATCCCACAGGACACAGTAGAAGATAACCAACGAGGTGCAATGGAAGACAGCCCACAGGCTACAGTACAAGGTTTCCCATAGGACACAGTAGAAGATAACCAACAAGGTGCAATGGAAGACAACCCACAGGATACAGTACAAGGTTTCCCATCGGACACGGTAGAAGATAACCAACAAGGTGCAATGGAAGACAACCCACAGAATACAGTACAAGGTATCCCACAGGATACAGTAGAAAATAACCAACAAGGTGCAATGGAAGACAACTCACATAATACAGTACAAGGTATCCCATAGGAGACAGTAGAAGATACCCAACAAGGTGTAACGGAAGGAAACCCACAGGATAGGGTACAATGTATCCCACATGAGAAAGTAGAAGATAGCCAACAAGGTGTAATGGAAGGTAACCCATAGGATACAGTACAAGGTATCCCGTAGGAGACAGTAGAAGATAACCAACAAGGTGCAATGGAAGACAACCCACAGGATACAGTACAAGGTTTCCCATAGGACACGGTAGAAGATAACCAACAAGGTGCAATGGAAGACAACCCACAGAATACAGTACAAGGTATCCCACAGGATACAGTAGAAAATAACCAACAAGGTGCAATGGAAGACAACCCACAGAATACAGTACAAGGTATCCCACAGGATACAGTAGAAAATAACCAACAATGTGCAATGGAAGACAACTTACATAATACAGTACAAGGTATCCCATAGGAGACAGTAGAAGATACCCAACAAGGTGTAATGGAAGGAAACCCACAGGATAGGGTACAATGTATCCCACATGAGAAAGTAGAAGATAGCCAACAAGGTGTAATGGAAGGTAACCCATAGGATACAGTACAAGGTATCCCGTAGGAGACAGTAGAAGATAACCAACAAGGTGCAATGGAAGACAACCCACAGGATACAGTACAAGGTTTCCCATAGGACACGGTAGAAGATAACCAACAAGGTGCAATGGAAGACAACCCACAGAATACAGTACAAGGTATCCCACAGGATACAGTAGAAAATAACCAACAAGGTGCAATGGAAGACAACTCACATAATACAGTACAAGGTATCCCATAGGAGACAGTAGAAGATACCCAACAAGGTGTAATGGAAGGAAACCCACAGGATAGGGTACAATGTATCCCACATGAGAAAGTAGAAGATAGCCAACAAGGTGTAATGGAAGGTAACCCATAGGATACAGTACAAGGTATCCCGTAGGAGACAGTAGAAGATAACCAACAAGGTGCAATTGAAGACAACCCACAGGATACAGTACAAGGGATTCCATAGGAAACAGTAGAAGATACCCAACAAGGTTAAATAGAAGATAACACACAGGATACAGCACAAGGTATCCCATAGGAGGCAGTAGAAGATAACCAACAAGGTGCAATGGAAGACAACCCACAGGATACAGTACAAGGTATCCCACAGGGCACAGTAGAAGATAACCAACAAGGTGCAATGGAAGACAGCCCACAGGATACAGTACAAGGTATCCCACAGGACACAGTAGAAGCTAGCCAACAAGGTGCAATAGAAGGTAACCTATAGGATACAGTACAAGGTATCCCATAGGAGACAGTAGAAGATAACCAACAAGGTGCAATGGAAGACAACCCACAGGATACAGCACAATGTATCCCATAGGTCATAGGTATGGAGTGAAGTGTAGTTATGTGGAATGTTGCTACGTGGCATGGACTGGATTTATGAGGAGTGTATTTATGCAATATGGAGTAGAGCATAATTATGTGGAGGTAAATTATGCGGTGCTGAGTGGTATTATGTGGAGTGTAATTATATTGTGTGATGAATTGTGTGGGGATAAATTGTGGAATTGCGTGACGTGTGGAATTATGTGGCATGGTGTGGTGTATAATTGGGCGAAGTGGAATTATGCAGCATGTTGCAGAGTTGTATTTTGTGGAGGGTAATTATGTGTTTTGGAGTTGAGTGTAAATATATTGTGTGAAGTATAATTATAATTATGTAATTTATATTAATTGAATTATATAAGTTGAATTGTGATGAATTGCTTTGAATTGTGTTGTGTGGAGTGTAATAATGTGGTTTGGAGTGGTATTAAGTATTAAGTTGTGTGGAATGTTATTATGTGATGTGGAATTATGTGGTATGGAGTGAAGTGGAAATATGTGTTTTTTTAATTTTTAGGATTGTAATTATGTGGTATGGAATGTTGTAGGGTTAAATTATTTATAGTTGAATTGTGTGGCATGGAATTATGAGATGGTCAAATGTGCTTTGTGGTAGAATTAGCTTAGCTGCCAATGTTTCAGATTGCAATGTGTGACATTTTAATAATTTCAGTGTAATTATGAGTGACATTTCAACGACTATGAGTGACACTTTCACGTGAGCAAAATCAAGCAAAGAAGAGGAGGGAAACATATAAATATAAAAAATTACACCCATTTGAGCAACTAGAAACTCGAAGAAAGTCACTGAACTAAAGTGCGCTAACAGCAGGCTACTCAAAAATGAGCAGAGTCAGACTGCGTGACTGTCACCCATTATTGCAATAAAATTATGAAAATGTCACACTTACCAATCCGTAACCTTGGCATCTATGAGTGAATCAGTGTGAAAATGTGCTCTACTGGAGGTGTTTTCCTCTGCACCCTCATGGTGACCAGCCTGCCAGGTGCTTTTGCAAATTTGCAAGCCCAAGCAGTTGTCCATCCGCTACATGTTAATGTAACTCTACAAAACAAATACATAGGTTGTTCTCTGCAGAAATCAGAGGTTTGCCTGCGCCAGGTTACACTTACTCCAGCTCTTTAAAAGTGGCAGTTGATTCAAGGTCCAATCAAGTCTCCCATAATGTCTGGTTACTGCGTTGAAATACTGCAAAGTTTTTTTTAAATGCTAATCTGTGGTCAGATTTAACCTTCCAAAAAGAGCTGCTTTCATCTATGAGTAATCAGTCCATTTTTGGTTGTTACAATCAGCTTGTCTGTGGAGCAAGGTCTGTAGTGCATTAATACAATGCCTGCTGGATGGAGGGGGACCTGAGGCCTCTTCTGTGTGTGTGTAAATTGGGCCTCACGAGCCTGCGACCAGCAGGCAGAGCCCCGAATTTGAGAGACTCAATGAGGCAAAAGAGTAGACTGTTAGAGCATGCCTCTCGATGGACTCTAGTCAAAAGAGGGGCATTGAGGACCGCCGAAGGGCCAACAGTCGTTGGATGGCTACGTGGTGTCTGACCACAGTAACAGGTGGAACTATGAGAGATGACTGGAGGCGCTAACTCTCTGACGAGCAATAATTCATGGCAGTAAGGGGAGGGAAGGTTATGTTTATGCACTTCGAGGGTGTATTGTGCTTTATCAATACAATGTCACCTGAGTACAGTAACACTTTCGGAAATCATTGTCACTCATTTAGCAATTACTCAATGTAACACCCCTAATCAGTGCAGCTATATATCTATCTTGCATCTGAAGAAATCAACACTCTGACAAAGGTAAGAGTTACCAATACACCTATATCACAAGAGTTAATGGACCTTCACAATTAAGGTTTTTGCTTTTCATTCCGGTATGTATGCTGCTGAAAGTAGCTTTTACCGCCATGTGAAAGTTTAGAAGAAAACAAGTAGAAATCAGCCTGAAAACAGACTCCTGCATGTTATTCCTTTAATATTTACTCATCGTTATTTCCGTTCCCCCAACATCAAAACAGCAATGACATCGGGCACTTCAGCGCTGTGGTGTCATTGTGTTGGAATCTTTGATCCTCCATGCAGAGCGGCCGTTTTTGCACATCGCTCCCCACAGGGAGGTGTAGGTTATCCCGTGTCACAGCACCACCCACTCCAGAGTTCCAGTGCCCTTCTCAAGCCCCTAGCTCCTATCAGGGACCAATCCTTGCAGATGTTGCACTCAAAGGGGCTGACATTGTAGGGCTTCCGGTGCATGGCGCGCGCCTGCAACAAATCCTCGCGATGCCTAACTTTATGGACACACTACAAAATACGGCAAAATGTTGTGGGCATAGAAAGGGACATTCATTACAGGACTACCACACAGGCAGCTGTACTGCATAACGAAATTTACTGCATCGCTTTTAGGAGACAGGGGAAGCACCAGAAAACAGACGGCGGCCACATGGAAATAATACTACACCAGCATTGGTTAGCAGCACTGGTACCCGAGGAGGCACGATGCCTATTATGCATGATTTTGCGTTTCAGTGCGGTGATGCGGATCACCACACTGAAATCTGTTAGTCTAACACCAGATGCGTGATGCTTGGCAGGGCTGAATTAGGTGGAGTGGATTTGGACAAACTGTGCACTCTAAGGCTTTAAGTCATGGGGTATAAAGTGGACGTTTGTCTATTTTCCTTTATTTTAAATAATATGGGCTGTTTCTTTACCTTCTGGTGCATTTCTGAACAATTTGTTAAGCTAAATTGTATTGTTGCATTGTGTCTGGCAGACATGCAAAAAATCATCCTATGTCTCAGTATTAACTTCCACACTTCTAAGCATTAATTCCAATCCTAGAATAAGTTACCTTTTTGCTTTACCGCAACAGTTTGTAAAACAAGTAAGTGCTTTGCAAGCCTTTATAAGTAGCAAAGGTTTTAAAGGTTTTAAAGGTTTTAAAGGTACTTGTTTTCGTGCAAGGTATTGCTTTTCCCAGTTCACGTAAGGGATAAAAAACCTCTCCAGATAATATTAGGGTTGACAGGATGGTGCAATAGCAGAATATTGATATGTTTGGAAATGGTGAAGACTGCGAGCAGCAAGTGCTTGATACGCTATTCGCTTAAGAAAGCACTATATATATTTTTGGTTATCCTCCATTAGTTATTAGTAAAGAAGGGGGAAGAGAAGCATTTACCACAAAACTTTTTCCCAAGAGGGAATTTCAACGCAGTCGTTACAATGACCGCGTTCCGAATACCATTACTCCACAAGTCGGAACAACGACTTGCGGAGGGGGGAGAAGGTGTTGGATTAAAAAATCCAACACCTTCCCTACTGTCCGCACAGACTGGAGTTGGAATAGTAAATTATACTATTCCAACATCCAGCGCCCCCCATCCGCTAGTTGTTGTTACGACTTGCGGGGTAATGGTATGCGGAATTACAACACTGATGTTGCAACGACGGTGTTGCAATTCCCTGCGGGGAAAAAGACTGCGTGATAATGAGGTATATTTGTTTTGAGGTGGTCAACTGAGCGGGCTTCGCTTGAAGGTGGGTCATCAAGTAGGAGGATGTGTTTGGTGGGTCGGCTGGAGGCAGTGTTATGTAAGTTTGCTGGAGGGTGCAGCAGCAGTATTTACTGATGTATGTAAATTACCCAATGAAAGGGCGAATGTGACCAATGGAGGAACCAGGAGCCTTTTTTTCATGGCTGGGGTGAGCCCCTGCAGTATGGCGGGTCGCTGGCCTGAGAGCTCTTGACTGATGGGGAGAATGGGGGTCCCCTCCATGTACTTTGCAGGGGGGCCAATACTTCCTTGGCTGTTAAAATGGAGACATATACCTTTGTAACATCTGAATTAATGCAGTTAATATGTATCTTCAATGAAAAATTGTTACAAAAGATATAATTGCATAGTGTATTTGCATGATTTATTATTTGTAACGGCTAGGCTTATTAGTAATTGACAATACTGTGCTAAATCTCGCATACGACCTTCTTTGTGCTGTTTAAATAATTTTATTGTTCTCCTTTATGATATTTTATGTGACTTATTTAATGAATTAATGAACATTTGTGATTATGAATTTGGTCAGGTACTAGTTGACTTTGTGATTACTGTTAGATTTGCTGATTAATGAATATGAATGTATAGCCCCAGACTTACCTATGAGATATAGTCGATATCCTTTTTGATAATACTTTCGAGATCAGTTTTACTGAATAAAGTCATCTTGAGGTCATCTTACTGACTTTCCATACTATATTTCTGGCCATTATAGTAAATACTTTTCATTTTTGTTGACTAGAGTATAGATCCTGATGAGATGTATTAATATTTTATCGATATCCTCTGTTTGAAGACTAGGATTTGGTAGCCTAGCTATAGGTGAGTTTTCCCAGGTTTATGATTAATACACATTGGTGTGTGTTTATTTTTTTGTTTTACCTTTTTCCTCACAAACTGGGTGAACTTGCCTTTATTCTGACTCTTTATTATAAAAAAATTCTGTATCACAAATTTGGATTGGTGTTTTACTAGTGACACATGGTCTGGGTGATATCTATGTGTTCTTTCCATGCCTGTTGTCTCATCGCTCTACATGTCCTTTTCTCTTGTGATCTTCGGTGTTCGTTACCAATTGTAGATCGAACTCAATTTTTTTTACCATTGAGTGTTCAGCCACCCGTAGATGCTAATTTTGTTTATAAGTCTTTGGAATAACTGGTCTTTTGAGTATTGCAATTAGGTTGTTTGCTCAGATTGTGTTACGAATATGTCTGACTGTATTTATTATGATATTCTAGCCCTGAAGAAGTCTGTGGCCAGTACCACTATAGACGAAACACATGTTGGCGGCTAGACTGTGTTGGGAAGATCATTTTTGAATAAACAAAGAAACGAAGACTACTCGACTTGTGATTGATTGTACTAACCTCATATGTTGTTTTTAGTTCAGGATATATCTTGATTTTGCACTCATATGTACTCTTGCAGTTAAATATTCGTGTAAGGATTGTAAAAAATTCACTAAAGGGAGATCCACTCCTAGGTCAATCAACATTGTCCACAGCTTGGTTCTGATTACGGAGTCAAAAGCGGTGGACAAGTCCATCAAAGCCATGTAAAATGGAGAGCGCCGGCCGTGGGTATATTTGCTTCTTAGCAAGCTCAAATTTAAGAATTGCTCCACTTTACCCAATCAGGGGTGAAAACCGTATTGAAAGGGTGAAAGAATGTTGTTATCACTAGCCCAGGTGACTAAACAATTATAGACAGCTCTCCCAATGATTTTATTTGTGCTCTCTTAAGTGAAATGTGTTGGTAATATTTAGGAGACAAACAGTGAGCCTTTTAAATCAAGGGAACAGTAGTAGAAGAGGTCCAGGACTGAGGAATATTGGAAGTTAGTCAGCTGTTAAAAATATTTGTACTCAGACGCCCCCCCATAAATAAGGCTTGCTTTTTATGAGATCAATTGGGACTCCATATGGGACGGGTGTTTTCCCGCCCGGGGTCCGCAGTATGGCTAGTTCAACTTCATGAAGAACTTCCTGAAGGGTGATAAGAAAGGGTGGTGAATGCTGCAGTCTCCTTTGTAAGGCAAGCACCAAGCCCTGGTCTTCATCAATATGGTATATAGCAGTGAAGTATGATACCCGGTCAGAGGCTATGATGTTACACGGCAAGGATTTTCAGAGACCTTTCTGGAACTAATTTCCTTTATTAGATCTCAAAATACTTGCTATTGTTCACTGCTGGTACTAATTCCAAGAGTTCCCAAACTTTTTTATAAAGGTCTTCTTTTCTGGATTTAATAGCAGTTTTATATTCACAGCGTGCCTCCCAAACTTCGGGCCAAACCCTTGGAGAGGCAGGCAGTGCCTTCCTCATTCTAACCAGTGTGGGGCCCCATTGTCTGGACATATGGGCTTAAGTAAGGTCTGTTTAACACATTTAGTTAAACTGCTACAGTGAGTTGTCTTCTTATTGCTGCCAGCATCAGTTAAACAGCTGAGGAACAGACCCTAATTCCGTTTGACTACCAGTGTCAGGGTTCGAATTGGATTTTTAAGCCACCAAATAAGCCTAAGGCTATCTGTTGAGTGTTAAGTAATGGGGATCAAGTAAGTTTTGCGCTGGAGTCTGCTCACCAGCAATTGAGCTGGTGTGCATAGTGCACTATGATCACCCCACTCAGTTACTAGTACTTGCCCATTAAGAAACCATGGCATAAAGTTATGAAGTTAGTATCAACAAATATATAATCAATGGTTGAGGCACGGCCTGTCCCTCAAAAAGTTGGGGTTAGGGTTGCCTCCCATCAAAAGGTCTCAATGAAATATATTAAGTTGTGTGTTGCCAAATGCCTGTTCAGCTCAGTCCCCTTGTCATCTTGAGATGTTCCACAACCCTCCATGTGTGCTGCTAAGTCCTGTGCGCACCCCATTAACTTGGTATTAAAATCGCCACATACAAAATAAAAAAACTGTCTTGGTTTGTTAACTTCCTGAGATTGTAATTTGAATAAAAAAAAATAAACAGATCTTTAAAATGAGTGCAAACAGAATTAGTCAAATCAATGTTATAAAAATTGACCAAATAAAATAAAAAGGTTGTCGATCCATCACGTATTTTTAAAACGAAGAAGGCTGGTGATTCTGATTTGACTACAGTTATGTCTACACATAAGTTTATACTAACCCATTCTACAAGACCTCCCATGGCCCTGCATCTAATAGACCCAGTTTAGACCCAACCATATGCAAATCAGTCTTGACCCTGCTCCTCATGGGAATAGTCAAGCCCGAACTGCCAGAAGCAAGCATCCTGGGATTGGTTTCGGGGATTCACCTCTCATCAGCCAGGCTAGCTGGGTTTAAACTGGAATTGCATGGGGAGCAAAAAAAGATGGATATAGTCCCAGCTCTCTGTACTAGGGTGAATGTTTGACATTCTTCAACATTCTGTTCATCAATTGTTCTTTTTTGCATTTGTCACCTGAGTGGGACGGGAATGCCTAGACGTGAGTCCCATGCTCTCCATGCCACTGGAGTCTAGCTAGTCTGTCTGATGAGGATGGATACCCCAAAACCGACCCCAGAATGCTAGTTTCTGGTCCAGGGAGGACCTGGCCTGCTAGTTTTGGCTGGACTGTTTTGGGGAGCAGGGTCGAGAATGATTTGCATATGGCTGGGTATAAACTGGGAGCAAAACAAATGATGGATTTATACCCAGAACTCTGTACTGGGGTGAATGTTTGTCCACCAACTGCTCTTTTTGCATTTGTCACCCCGAGTGGGATAGATGTGGAAATGAGCCTTTTTGACGGGCCCACCGGTGCAGGGGTTCACCCTTATCTGTCCACTGGTTCTTAAACCAACAAAGAAGAGATTGGCACGGAAGCTGTAAAATCAAAGAAATAGATTTATTAACCACTCATGAGTGGGACTACATCTATACAACACCCTCGGGCACTATATGAGGTAGTCAATAGAATACAGAGGCAATGGGACTTATATACCCAGTTTACAGCTGAGTAAGCATGGAGACTCAAAGAGGAGATACAGGCATCTACAGGAATAGTTATTGACTAACATGGGCACACAAATATGTCTGGGTCTGCAAAGTAAGCATGGGCGGAAAATCCGTTCCGCTCGCGGATTTTGCGAATTTTCGGTAAATTCGCAATCCGCGAGATTTGCGAATTTCCCGCAAAATCCGCGAGCGGAACGGATTGGGTCAAAAGTTCAAGCTGACTTTTGTAACTCTTTTAGAATGGCGCAGG
This sequence comes from Lissotriton vulgaris, assembly GCF_964263255.1. Taxonomy (NCBI): domain Eukaryota; kingdom Metazoa; phylum Chordata; class Amphibia; order Caudata; family Salamandridae; genus Lissotriton; species Lissotriton vulgaris. Next base: position 319,168 of record NW_028252012.1, on the reverse strand, counting down.
CAAGCTGTCAGAGCCATTCTAAAATAGTTACAAAAGTCAGCTTCAACAGGAAGCTCTAATAGATAAAGTAAAGCAGGTGCTGCTCAAATTCAGTTACACAATCATTAATCACCCCAAACTTGGGGTGATTAATGATTGTGTAACTTAATTTGACCTTCAACTCCAGCACCTGCTTTACTTTATCTATTAGTGCTTCCTGTTGAAGCTATTTGCAGCTATTTTAGAATGGCGCTGGCAGCTTGCCGGCGCCATTCTAATTGGGGCTGAGGGCAGAAGGGCACAAAAGTGGGACAGAGGGCAGAAGGGGACAAAAAATGAGTGGGGCAGAGGGCAGAAGGGCACAGAAACGAGTGGTACAGAGGGCAGATGGGCATAAAAAACGAGAGAGTGGCAGTGATTAACCAGCAAAAAAAAAAAACAGCGAAAATGCAAAGCACCTCGCGAACACGCAAAGTGCCCCGTGAACACCCGCGAACTAGCAAAAATAAAAAAATCCGCAAATTTGCGCAAATTCGCGAATTTTGCGGATTGCAAATTCGCAAATCCGCAAATTCACGGATTGCGAATTCGCAAAATTCGCCCATGCTTACTGCAAAGTGAGAGGGGAGACATTTCTGCTTATATCAGTTAAAACAGCCTGACAGTTACAGTCTAAGACAGGTGCATTCTAGCCGCTACAGGCCTTTCTGAGCAAGTGCAGTGCTCTGGCTCAGTACTGAAAGAGTTAACTATAGTTGATGACTCAAGCAGAATAGAAAAGCAGGCAACAGTGAAGATGGAAGAAGAACATGGCTAACACATGGCTAACTAAAATGGATTCCGCAAACAAAATGGCTTCAGCTTATGCTGACGGTAATTTCTGCGATTTCCACAGATAGTCGTTTTAGCATTAGCTGAAGGCATCTGCTATGAATTAATAGAAGCATGGAAGTTATCCTGCACATCTATCCTCATAAACTCATTAATATCCTGACCCATTGCTAGGTGGGCATTTACATTCTAAACATTTCGTTTAACTGGCAAGATACAAGTAGAAATACATAGGGAACAGGGCATAGGGTCATAATGAACACACAGATAGCAGAAGAAAATAATGGCTATTATCACAAACAAAACTGTCCATATTTTCATACCCCAAGCAGAAATAAATCCCAAAACCACCCAATCCAATTCAAAGTTTCAGGGTTCCGATGTAGGAAGGCTAGAGTACCAATGATATGTTCGGGGGGCAAAGTATTATTTATCAAAGTGTGCACAAAATATTTTTCTTGCAGACAAAACAATATTCCAGGGGGGGCGTGGCTAGCAGCCAAACATGGCGGCCGCTTAGTGTGAGAGCTCCCGAGGGCACTGCAGCCTTTCCATAAATCCGTCACACTTATCCGCCTTTTAGCGCGCCTGAAGCGGCAGCGTTCGGGTCCGGGACACAAGCGGTGTCACCGGTCCAAGTTTCGAAGCAATCGGAGCACCGGAGCCAGAGCTGCACCGTGTGGAAAGTTGGGGCCTACATCCGAGGGTGAAGCACCGGCCCCGAGTAAGATCCGGACCCCGCCGGCAGTGCGACAGAGCCGGCCCGAAAAGCGAGCGCACCTCGGAGCCTCACGGGGAGGCCAAAACTCGGTTCCTGCTGCTGGCGGAGTCCTCCGGTGGTAATCAGGCTGCCACGAACTCCGAGCGAGACCTGCATAGTAGGACGGTCAGTGTACCCCGACGTGGACGGAACAACGCGGGGACATTACCCTACAACGAACTCCCTTCCCCCCCCCCCAAGGAGAACATAACTGGCGCAGTGGCACTGCGGGGGCAAGGGGAATCGCCGCCAAGGAGCGAGGAGGCAGTGGGCTCACGCGCTGCGCCGGAGCAGAGGCCGGGTAGAAGGTACCCCGGGGAATCGGCGCAACACCGGCCAAATACGCGGGACCACGGGGGGACCCCCAGGCCCGCCACCAGCAGCGTCGATACAGTGGCAGTGCCCCACCAAACAGTAACCGGTCCAGTGCACGAGACCCGGGGCAGTTGAGGCCATCGAGGGGGGGTACACGGTGCCCGCTCAGTTCTGCAAAGAGGCCACCAAGAGCCGAATCGCGGCACACATCAGTGGCCCCCTAGGCTCTCACACCAACGTCCAGTGAGACCCACTGCAACCTGGCTGATTCCGCCTATCTAACACCTCCATTGACCAGAAGGCAGCGATCAACGGGGGCACTTCTCTGGCGCTCGCAGGACCCAGCACCATGGCAGGAAAAGGCCTTAGGAGCGGATCCACGCAGGCCAAACTGGATAAATTCGCATACGGACACCAAGGCCAACAGCAGGCCACAGGGAGAACCTCCGCAGGCCATGCCCAAGAAACAGAAAAGACGACGAAAATCACACTAGAAGACATCATGAAGACGCTCACGGAAGTTAAAACCACAGTGGGCGCCATCTCCTCAGAAGTATCTCTGCTACGAGCGGATTTTCACAAAATGGCGGAGAGGGTGTCGCAGGTGGAGGTGGTCACTAAGTCGCTCGTAGAAGACACCTCGGAGCTCCAACTGGCCATGGAAAAGATGCATAAAGTTACCAAACTCCTCCATGACAAGCTGGACGACCAGGAAGGGCGTTCACGCCGCAACAACGTCCGCATACTGGGCCTTCCCGAGACAGAAGGGAAGGGGGCCATGGACCTATATGTGGAGGACCTCGTCAAAAACAAGCTCCAGCCCAAGGGCCTATCACATTTCTTTTCGGTGGAGAGGGCGCACAGGGTCCCGGGGGGCCCGCCAAAGCCAGGGGCGGCTCCGAGACCGGTGCTAGCCCGGCTCTTCAACTTCAGGGACAGGGACGCAATATTACAAGCAGCGAGGAATTCACCACCGGTACGGATCCAGAACGCAACCTTGGCGTTCTTCCCGGACTACACAGCAGAGGTGGCCAGGCGACGCAAGTCCTTCACGGAGGTTAAGAAAGCATTGCGCGACAGAGAACTGCCGTATTCCATGATGTTCCCAGCCAAGCTGCGAATAGTAGCCGAGGGAAAGACCTGGTTTTTCGACACTCCAGAAGTTGCCCAAGAATGGCTAGAGGGCTGGCGACCAGCGGGACGACGGCAACGCTCACAGCAGGACCGGCAGCGACACCGTACTGACCAGACACCATCCAGCCAGTCCTCCCTTCGACCACACCAGGGAGACGGAACGGAAGTAGAATCGGACCTCGAGAGAGATCCACTGGACTCTGGACAAGTGGCTCCGGTGTGACATTTCACTGATTTACTTTTTCAGGACTGTGTGGGCCGCGGAACCGTGGCTCGAGCGTAGCTGAGTAGGGCGGGCACAGGCAGTGCCCGAAGGGGACTCACCAACCCTACAAGCAAGTAAGATGTTTAGGGGTGGGTTGAAGCACTCTGCACAGTTGGGGAAGCGGGCGGGGGTTTGTCCGTGGAGCAGGGTAGCAGGGAGGGGGGACGGGTGTGAAGTTTATTTGTTGAAATGTTCACTTTTGTTTGTAGTCATCGCTCACCACAGCACTGTCACCCTAACGTTAACACGTCTCCTACACAGCGCGACGTTAGTCGACGCATGGCCTATGCCGCTGCACACGTTGTGTGCAGGACCACTACAACAGCCTAATGGCCAGGCCACCTAATCACACACCCGCCGAGGGCCCCTCCGAGGCCGGAAAGATTCCCCCATTACGAATACTGACATGGAATGTCCGGGGCCTGGGGGACAAAATCAAGAGAGGCTTGGTCCTCCAAGCCGTGAAGAGGCAGAACCCGGATGTGGTCCTCCTACAGGAAACCCACCTCACGGGATCCACTTGCAAGGCCCTAGATAGAAGGGGGTACAAAATGATAGTCCACGCCGACTTCACTACTGGCTCCAGGGGAACAGGCATACTGGTAAGAAGATCCTCCCCCCTTATGGTATCCAGCCACGTGGCAGACGACCAGGGTCGCTACGCCGCGATACACGGCCAGTGGGAGGGCAGGGCCCTGAATGTGATCTCAGTGTATATTCCCCCAGCCCTACACTCGGTGGCCTTACCAGCCCTGGGCAAATTCCTCCTTGGTCTCCCTGATGGCGACATGGTTGTTGGGGGGGACTTTAACGCAGTCATGGATCCGCTTCAGGACACTTTCCCTACCAGAGCCAGACCACGGGGTGCTACACCACTGTCAGATTTTGCGGAGGCCCTAGGCCTTACAGACTTAGGGCGGGCAATACACGCAGATGCCACCCCCTACACATACTACTCAGCGGTAGGCATGAGCGGATTTTGCGGATTGGCAATCCGCGAATTTGCGGATTTGCGAACTCGCAATCCGCAAAATCCGCGAATTCCCGCGAATTTGCGGATTTTTTTTTTTTTTGTGTTCGCCCGTCTTTCTGCCAGTTCGCGAGGGTTTTTACAATTTCGCAATTTGCGAACTTACCTGTCGGGTCGCAAGTTTTGCGAACTTGATGTTTCTACGTGTCCAACCTGTTTGGGACACTCTTCTTCATCACTGCCACTCTCTGTCACCACTGCCACTCTCTGACTACTCATGCCACCCTCTGGCCCACCCATGCCACCCTCTGTTTCATCACCACACCCTCTGGTTGTCCAGTGTACATTATTTTCGGCAAAGCAAAGCACACCTTCCCTGCCTCAAGTGACCTGAATTAATTTGGGGCTGATTAATGTGTCACAGAATATTTTTTTAGCTGGCACCTGCTTCCTTAGTGCGCCCTGATTAGTGATCTTTTGCACTTGCTAAGTGCTTTCATTGTTGCAAAATTAGTTACAACACCTGCCCTGCCCCAACTGACAATAATGAATTAGGGGCTGATTAATGGATTTTAACTTCCAGCCTGGCTCCTGCTTGTCTCCCTTAGCTGTAATTCATGACCTTTGTGGCATATGTGTAACTATTCTGAGGTTCAGAGCAGGGTCACATAATAGTTTCAACTGGCAACTGAACTCTGGAGGGGCCCCTCAGGAAGCACTACAGGAAATGGCTACTAATGATGTGCCTGAACTTTTGAACCTGGTAAGTAGTTACTTTCAGTTTTGCTTAGAACGTATTTCTGCAATTTCGCACTTATTCGCGGGGCGCGAACTCACGCGAACAGTGCGAGCAGTGCGAGCAAAATCCGCTGCTCGCGGATTTGCGGATTTTGCAGGAAATTCGCAAATCTCGCGGATTGCGGATTTCCCGAAAATCCGCAAAATCCGCGAGCGGAACGGATTTTCCGCCCATGCCTACTCAGCGGTGCATAACAGCCTATCCCGTATAGATTACTTCATGTCACTGGGAATGGGACTAGATATGGTGGAGAGGGTGGACACGCTGCCTAGGGGGATCTCGGATCACTCTCCAATCATCTTATCGCTGACCACCGGAGGGAAACGAAATGCCCGACTGTACCCAATCTACCCCAATTTCCTGAAAATCCCCAAAATTCGAAAGAAATTAAAACTGGCGACGTCACTATATTTTGCTGAAAACACGGGCACAGTGGAGTCGGCCTCCACCTTATGGGAGGCGTACAAAACTGTCCTCAGGGGGGCGGCTATTGCGGCTATCACGGGACACAAGCGGGACTCACGTAAGGAACTCACAGACCTAGAACTTGCATTAGACACGGCTAACGACGCACATATGACGAACCCCTCCCAGACCACAACGCACACACTCATGCTCAGGCAACAGCAGTACCTAGCCCACCTCAAAACCACAGAGAAGGGATACATCGCAAACACTCGGCATAGGATCTATGATGTGGGCGACAAAGCGGGACGAATGTTAGCGTGGCTGGACAAGAGAGGGAATGGAACGAAGGGGATACATAGGCTGGACACGAGAGATGGGCGGACACTGATACACCCGGAGGACATAGTAGGCGAACTAGCTCGACACTATCAAGAAATCTACACTCCAGAGAGGAGGGTCACACAACAAATGGCAGCGGCAACGCTCGCAGACATTACCATCCCTAGCATTACGCAGGAAGATAGGGACTCCCTAGAACTAGACCCGACGGGGGAAGAAATACAACTAGCGATCATGGCTTTACAGTCGGGTAAAGCACTGGGCCCTAATGGGATACCGGTAGAGTGGTATAAGTCCGCGGCTGCAGACCTCAGTGCCCCACTGCTAGACATGTACTTGGAGAGTAGGGAAAAACTAGAACTGCCACTGGATCAGCGCACGGCCACGATCGTAGCAATACCCAAACCCGGGAAACCGCCAGCAGAATGCACATCATACCGTCCGATCTCCTTACTAAACATCGAAGCCAAAATACTAGCTAAACTTCTGGCTACCCGATTGCTGCCCCACCTAAATACCCTAATCCACCCTGACCAGTCGGGCTTCATGCCCCACCGGAGCACGGCGTTGAATCTTCGACGAGTCCATGGGGTGATGGCCCGTGCGCACCTCCTTAAGGAACAGGCAGTGATCCTTTCCCTCAACGCCAAAATGGCGTTCGATTTAGTAGAGTGGGAATACCTCTTCACGGTTCTGGAGCGCATGGGCTTTGGGCCGAAATACATACGGTGGATACGACTGCTCTACACAAACCCCGTGGCGCAAGTGGTGGCCAACGGCCACACATCGCCGAGATTCCCACTAGGCAGGGGGACCAGACAGGGCTGCCCCCTGTCCCCCCTGCTCTTCGCGCTTGTACTTGAGCCCTTGGCCATACAAATCAGATCGACAACTCTGTTCGCGGGCATCAGATGGGAGGAGGGATGGGAGGACAAAATCTCGCTATATGCGGACGATATGCTTATATATATGACCGCGCCCGAGACGGGCATCCCTGCCCTACTAGACCTTTGTGACGCGCATGGGCGCACATCGGGATACACACTCAACTGGTCGAAATCCACCATATACACTTTAAAAGGCCCGGAGCCAAGCCTACAGGACTCCTGTCCACTGCTTAAAACAACGGCCTCTTTCAAGTACCTAGGCATTGTTGTCGCGAGCGGGGAAGCGGCCTTTTTTGTGAACAACCTGAAACCACCCATAGACCGCCTGCGCGCAGACGTTAGGCACTGGGCGGCCCTCCCTCTGACCCTGTTGGGCAGAGCGGCATTGTACAAGATGATGGCCCTCCCTAGACTCCTTTACGTGCTGGAAAATACTCCTCACCTGGTGCCACAGCGTTACTTCCAACAGATTGTGGCACTGGTCACGGTCCTGCTATGGGACACGGGCCCGGCACGCATAGCATACGACAAGCTAGTGAAGAGCTGGTACGAAGGAGGCATAGCACTCCCCAACATCCAGCTGTATTACTGGGCGGCCCAACTTAAGATTATAAACTACTGGATCCACGCCCCGAAGGACGACCCGGCATACCGGGCAGACTGGTCGCAACTCGGGACAGTCTGCATGCTGTCCGTGCTGTACAATAGGTCGCAACTGAAAGACCTGATCGGTCCGACCAAACACACGGCGGCGTTGTGGCACATGGCGCAGGCCCGTCTGGGGTGGGCAGGCCGACTCACTAAAATGACCCCCCTGTGGGACACGAAAGCGTTGGGGAACCTGAGAGGATGTAAGGGGTTTGAAAGGTGGGACTCAATAGGCATATCTACGATAGGGGACCTATGGGACACTGACACAGTAGTACCATTTCCGCACTTACAGCAGCAGTACAACCTCGGTCCCACAGAAACATTTAGGTATGTCCAAATTAGACATGCGCTACTGCAGGCAATCCCGGCCGACACCACATTACCAGACTCCTCTCCTCTGGAAGATAGACTGCTAACTGACTACATGCTCCAGAGCGCCACATCCCTTACATACAAAAAGTTGATCAACAACCTCAAAGACCCGACACTGAAGCTTAAAGGGAAATGGGAAGAGGAACTAGGAGAGACAGACGAATTCGAATGGAATGAGGCCCTGGCATCCCCGAAGGAGGTGGGAATCTCTAGTAAGCTCAGGCTAGTACAGCTTAAAATCCTCCACCGTATCTATTACACCAGGACACTGCTGCACAAAATACAGAGAGCACCACACCCCTTCTGTCTGCGAGGTTGCGGGGAGGAAGGGACACTACTCCACACGCTATGGGAATGCCCGCAAATACGCGAATTTTGGAAACAGGTGCTCCGATCCATCTCCCAGGCCCTCAAACTCTCCATTCTGCCCGAACCACGCAAATGCCTTCTGAACATCTGGGACCCGAATGACCTGGGTAGATATGAACTGATTTGGGCGTCACTGGCGTTGACAGTGGCGAAACGGGATATAGCTCAGAAATGGGGGGTGCCGGAAGTCCCCACCGCCAGCAGGTGGGCCAAGAACATGGACATCATAATGGTGACAGAGAGAGCGGTGTATGTGCTTCGAGCGGCACCCAGGAAATGGAACAAGGTATGGGCGGCATGGAACACATACAGAGGGGAACTGTGTGAGCCCTTGCCAGAGGGAGAGGAATCAGACTCCGAAGGGGAGGAGGAGTAACTGGCCAGATGCGGAGAGAGAGACCTGGACATATGACATGGCTGAATGCGTGATGATGTGCTGGCCATTCAATACACTCAGGACATCAGCGCGGGGTGTTGCGTGCTGTGGGGGAAAGTCCGAGGGAGGCGATGACATGTACTGGGGGGGTTTGTTGGGTAGTTTGTTTATATGGGTAACTTGGAAGGAAATGTCACCGTTACTAAGCTTGAGGGGGAGGGTACCGAGGGAACACGTTATGAGTCCGAATGTCATATGTTGAAAGCCTGTAAGAGACCCATGATACAGCAGGACCTATGTATTGACTGCGAAAAGGTAGCCAATATATTACTACACAGGCGACTTGTATGGTACGTACTTTTACAGATTGGATGTATGCAATTGCCTAACCAATATTCCTTCCTACCAATAAAGTTTAAAAAAAAAAAAAAAAACAATATTCCAAAAGCAAATATACACATTGTCACAAAATAATCTTTGTTTTGGGGGGCACGGAGGACCAAACTTGGCCATGTGAACTAGGACTAGGAGCCGCAAAGGGCTGCTCCTCCTCAAACATGGGGCAACCAAAGGGGTACATTGCTAAAAAGTACTTGGAGATAGAAGCAGCTGTACAACCAGCCAGCAGGGAGTCTTCTCCCTGTGTCCATCTGAACCTCACAGGCAGGTTCCTATCGTTCATAAAATCTTCACTTCTCCCACGGTGGAACTGCACAACTTGCAACCCAGAGAAACATTAAAGGCCCAATCTGAGGTAAAAAACTTTCTTTCAGGATAGGGCAATCACCTTCCAGGGCAAATACCCTCAACGATCCTGTGTAGGGTCTCAGGCAGTCCACCAGTATTCTTCACTTTAATCTAACAGGCACCAGAGGCACAGCACCTGTACCCTGAAGTCAAGTCCTTCCCTAACTCCTTTGTTGCTTCGCTGGCGCACTGCTCTTTTGTCGGGGCCTCAGATTGTACCTAGTGCACCCAGGCACCTATTTATCAACACACAAAGGTGCAGACTGGCTTTTACTTGGGGACCGGAACTCAGAGGCCTGATGCAAAGATCCGAAGCAACCCTTCTTTCAGAGGGGTCACTCAAGCAAAAACCTCCTTGCTCTTGTCATCAGTCTGTGCCTCTCTCAAGAACAATCTTTCTGAAAAACAGAGGAGTGTGGCCCTATGGACAGAAGTGGGGTAGGGCCCAGATATGCTTTACAAAAAGAGAGACCCACACTTCGCAGTATTTCAAGAAGTCTTATTCTAATTGAAATGATAAACAAAACCTAATATGTTTATCTCGGCGATTAATTGCGCCTTCTATTCATACTTTTTTTTTAGAAAGAGAGATACTTTTTTTTAGCAAGAGAAGTCAATGTTCTTCACATACATGGCCAAACAATCTTGTTGTCTTAATTATACAAAAAACATTAATCAAACATACACAAAAAGTGAAAACATACAATTATTACAAGTCATTACATTCTACAAGACATTACATTCAAAAAAGAAAAGAAACAGGTGAGAGATGTCAAATTATTTCAAATAACATCATCAAAGTATTAAAGGATAAATATAGTTCAATCCTAGATACTAAAGTGTCATCAATAGATGTAGATACTTAGTATGGGAGTAAATGTCAAAAGTGTTTTCAAAGAATAAGGCTTAATCCCCTTTGTCAAGAACGTTTTCAGAGAATAGGACTTAATCCCATTTGCCGACGCGTTTCGAGTGTGGGTTCCTTGTCCCCAGACTCTCATCAGGGCCAAATCAATCCTTTTCCCAACCTTTATCCTAATAATAAAAAGACAAAACAAATTGTACACACTTTTAAAACTGCTTCCCTCGACCTTCCTAGGCTCTGTGTTATATACATGCTTAGCAAAAAAGTGCTATACCTCAAGAGTGTAGAGGTGAAGGTCACTCTTCCAACTTGTGAATGAAGCTGTGTGCACGCTTCTGGAACGAGAAGTGTTGTGTGTTTGTTAACTAAGAGAATTTCACGTTCATTTCTCTTAATATTGGTAAAAAGCAGGACATTCATACCTGCAGCTGAGTCTCACAAAAATCGGGTATGTGGGCTGTTCATCACATCGATTTAAAAACGGGACCACTCGTGTTTTCAAATATATTTCTTTCTGTAAAAAGAGTAACCAAGTCGCCCTGTTATGGCTATCTTTAAATACTTTTTGGTTATTAACCATTAGTTTCCTAAGTGCACTGTCGCACAACTCACTGTTAGCTCTCTCACGTTGGTCGCGGTGTCTCGCACCAGTCGGGACTCCCGCTACCCGATCACCGCTTGCTGCAAATCTGCAACGTTAATAAACCCATTAGGGCCGCTCCGCCGGTAACAAGGAATTCAAGCGTTCTAATTCAAAACAAGGGATCGACGCTTACCTCTATCTTTTGCTAACGTTCCTCTCAGCGCACTCCTTGTTTTGGTTCACCAGTCTTGGTCAAACAGGCAGCCGCCTGTTAGTTACTTCAAACTTTCTTGACCAATCCAAATCAAGCATTATGATGAAACCACGGTAGTGCATTCTAACAGTGCGCATCCCCAGTGTCTGAAACAAAATCTCCCTTACGGTCAGTTACTGAGAATAAGAAGAAACTGCTCAGAAATAACTGACTTTGACACACATGCAACTTCATTTTGTGATGAAATGGATATGAGGGGTTATCCCAAAAAACTCTTGAAGCATTCAAAGAAAAGAGCGAGATATACTCCTAGAGAGGAGCTTCTAAAAATCAAACCGAAAAGGGAACTAAACATAGGGCCACACTCCTCTGTTTTTCAGAAAGTTTAGAGCGGGTTGTTACCCGAGTGGGTTTGGACTGAGACCTATATGGTCTTGTTTTTTTGATCAGAAGATTTATTCAGTGTCAGGAGAAGTTTCTCCTGTCAAAGTATGTCAGAGAAAGAGACGTTGTCCTTCACAGAAAGCCACATTCAGAACCTGATTGCTTCCAATCCCTTCTCAGGTCTTTCACTTAGCACCACAGCGAAACATCAAAATGAGGCAGACAAACTAACTTGCCTCCAAAAGAAACACATAAGAACTGAATTACATGGGTATTTCCTTCTGCAGCACCTCCAGGCAGGCACCATACCGTGGGGTATACAAGTCAAGAACATCCCTGTAATTTTTGTCGAAGACACTGAATATAAAAAAGGGTTCAGTTATATTAATACAAAATGTAGTAGAGACCTTATGGTTCATACCATAGAGACGGCCCAACGCCTATGCAGTCAGGAAGAACAAGAGATTGCAGATTTAATAAAGGCCATAGCTGATAATAAGACAGAAATAGAGGCTAAAACCCTATTAGAGAAGATCGAAAAAGAAATACAAACCTTTAAAGATATCACTATCAATACAAAAACTTCCCAGTTTGAGAGGGATTCGAAGTCATTCAAACTAGACCAAGTGTATCCGTTCTTAAAAGAGGACTACTACACAACGGCCGAGTCAAGAAGGGCCTTAAATTCTTACCAGGGGAGATCAAGAACAAGGTTTACTACCTTTTCATCTACCTCGTCATCGGGGTCCTCACCTGAGTCTAGACAGGGTGGGCAGAATAAAAAGGGTTCCAATCAGCCTTTTTTAGGGAAGGGCGGTCAGCAAACGGTCCGTTTCAAACAGCCATGGGAGATGCGCACGAGAAACAGATACTACAAAAATTAGATACTTCTACAATTGTAAATCTTTCGGATAAAACATTAACTCCGGATGAAAAAATTATTTTAAGTTTGGGCTTAAAATTTGTCCCCAGTAGAAGAACTGACTTCACCAAACTTAAGTTGGAGGCAATTGATTTTTGCCGCAAAATTAGATTAAAAACCTTCTTCGCCGGTGCCGAACCCACTTTAAGCAGTGAAACCACTGGACTCAGGGTTAAATCTAAATTCTTGCCCACAACAAATATACCAAAACAGATTTATGCCTTTGAACAGGCGGTGCTATCGTCACTGACAAAATTGGAGAAAAGTAAAAGCTTTATTCACCATAACATCAGCAAGAGCCAATTGACGGCCCTCCAGGATCTCAAAGCAGATACCTCAATCATAATTAAACAGGCGGATAAGGGGGGTGCAGTGGTAATTTGGCCACGACCTATGTACCTATCAGAAGGCAGGTCACATGTAGATAACAGGGAATGGTATAGACCAGTCAAAGAAGACCCGGTTTTTGAAATTCAAGATAAGATCGCTAAAATCACCAAAGAAGGACTGGAAGACGGATTTCTAGGTCCCAAAGAGTTTGAGTTTTTAAACAAAAAATTACCAAGAACGCCAGTTCTATATTTTTTGCCAAAAATTCACAAAAATCATCAAACATCACCTGGAAGACCGATTGTCTCCGGATGTGACTCAGCATTGGAACCTGTTTCCAAATATATCGATTTCTTTTTGAAACCTTTTCTGCCACAAGTAAAGTCATACTTGAGAGACACTATTGATTTTATCAACAAGATACAAGAGATGACATTTGACGTGGAAACTCAATTGATGGCCACGATGGATGTCAATTCGTTATACACACAGATCCCGCAGGATGAAGCCCTACAAGTCATGGAATTATATCTGGAGCAACGGGAGAGACCTCATAGGGTCCCCACTGCTTTCATCATATCATTGGCCGAAATCTCTTTGAGGAGTAATTATTTTAAATTCGAAAATGAGTTTTTCATTCAAGTCAAAGGCACGGCCATGGGCTGTCCTTATGCGCCGGAGATGGCGGTATTGTACATGGCCCAGTATGAGGAAAGATTCATTTACAGGAACAATCCATACAGTGACAACATAAAACAGTGGCTACGATACATCGATGACATCTGGCTCCTGTGGCAGGGGAGCCAGGTGGAACTCACAAATTCTTTTGGCTGGTTGAATGCAAGACATCCAGACATTAAATTCTAAATTGATTCAAGCATAAAGAGAATGACTTTCTTAGATGTGGAAGTTGGCATCGAAGGAGATAGGTTTACAACCTCCCTATTCAAAAAGGACATAGATAAAAATACTATATTACATTATAACAGTGCGCATCCCCAGTGTCTGAAACAAAATCTCCCTTACGGTCAGTTACTGAGAATAAGAAGAAACTGCTCAGGAATAACTGACTTTGACACACATGCAACTTCATTTTGTGATGAAATGGATATGAGGGGTTATCCCCAAAAACTCTTGAAGCATTCAAAGAAAAGAGCGAGATATACTCCTAGAGAGGAGCTTCTAAAAATCAAACCGAAAAGGGAACTAAACAAACTGGTCTGTGTAACTACCTATGGGATTCACACTAACAAGTTCAGGCAGATTATCTTGCGAAATTGGCATTTGCTAGAGGGACTCGAGTATCCTTTGGAAAGACCAATTTTCGCTATGAAGAAAAATCCCAGTATTGGCCAGCAAATCATCCGGGCAGACAGTTATGTTCCAAAAACTAAGAGTGACCTTATATCGAAGTGGAATCTTAAACCCATCACCGGACACCACAAATGTGGTATGTGTGTAGCCTGCAGTAGTGCTGTAGAGGGAAATGAATTCAGTCATAATGGCATCAAATGGAGACACGACATGCATATGAATTGCAAAAGTAAGAACGTCATCTATGCAGTACTGTGTGCATGCAATAAAATATACATCGGCAAAACATGCCAGCAGGTGAATATTCGAATTTCACAACATTGGTCGAGACTAAAGAAAAGAGTACCTAATGCACCAATGGTCGACCATTTTGTGGCTTTAAATCACAAAGAAACTGAGTTCACATGGACTGTTCTGGCGAGCATAGATCCAAAACACAGATCACCGAATGTGGAACAAGCTCTGCTGCGCAAGGAAGCGTACTTAATAATGAGGTTTGACAGCATCAATAAAGGACCCAACTCTATGAGTGAATTGAACAGACTCTAAAGAGATTTTATTACGAGTTGCCCAATTCACCACAACCCCCAGAATGCACTACGGTGGTTTCATCATAATGCTTGATTTGGATTGGTCAAGAAAGTTTGAAGCAACTAATAGGCGGCTGCCTGTTTGACCAAGACTGGTGAACCAAAACAAGGAGTGCGCTGAGAGGAACGCTAGCAAAAGATAGAGGTAAGCGTCGATCCCTTGTTTTGAATTCGAACGCTCGAATTCCTTGTTACCGGCGGAGCGGCCCTAATGGGTTTATTAACGTTGCAGATTTGCAGCAAGCGGTGATCGGGTAGCGGGAGTCCCGACTGGTGCGAGACACCGCGACCAACGTGAGGAAGCTAACAGTGAGTAGTGCGACAGTGCACTTAGAAAACTAATGGTTATTAACCAAAAAGTATTTAAAGATAGCCATAACAGGGCGACTTGGTTACTCTTTTTACAGAAAGAAATATATTTGAAAACACGAGTGGTCCCGTTTTTAAATCGATGTGATGAACAGCCCACATACCCGATTTTTGTGAGACTCAGCTGCAGGTATGAATGTCCTGCTTTTTACCAATATTAAGAGAAATGAACGTGGAATTCTCTTAGTTAACAAACACACAAAACTTCTCGTTCCAGAAGCGTGCACACAGCTTCATTCACAAGTTGGAAGAGTGACCTTCACCTCTACACTCTTGAGGTATGGCACTTTTTTGCTAAGCATGTATATAACACAGAGCCTAGGAAGGTCGAGGGAAGCAGTTTTAACAAGTGTGTACAATTTGTTTTGTCTTTTTATTATTAGGATAAAGGTTGGGAAAAGGATTGATTTGGCCCTGATGAGAGTCTGGGGACAAGGAACCCACACTCGAAACGCGTCCATAAATCGATCCAGCAGAACTTGTTGTGGCAAACAAACTCCTATAAGGCTATATTTTTGTTCAAGATGTTTGCTAAGGATCACACGAGCATTTTCCCTAGCATTGTGAACCAAGGGCATCATATATTTTTCACGATCTGGGCCATGTAATATCACATTCAGGGGAGAAACCTGTTCACCAGCTCTAGCTAGGGTGGATGTATGACGTTAAAACGCATACTTTTACCACGCATACCATTAGAACGCAATTTTTACAACGCAGGAACATTTACAACGAATACCTTTACAACGCATTACATTACATCGCAGATACTATTACAACGCATACCATTACAAGGTAAGTATAGGTAAGTATATTATTTTTTATATTATTATATTATTTTTTACAAAAATGTAAATATTTAATTTTTAATTAATTTTATTTTTTAAATACATTTTTAATTAATGTCATTGTAATTTTAAAAATATAAATATATATATACATTTATAAATAAAATATGAAAATTAATAAAATACATCTATTTGATTGAATTTAAGTAATTTAAAAAAATGTAACCCTTAAAATACCCCTGTACCCCAAAACCCAAACCCAGCCCTGAACCCTAAAAATACCCCTGTACCCCAATACCCAAACCCAGCCTTGAACCCTAAAATTACCCCTGTACCCCATAACCCAAACCCAGCCCTGAACCCTAAAAATACCCCTATACCCCATAACCCAAACCCAGCCCTGACCCCTAAAATTACCCCTGTACCCCAAAACTCAAACCCAGCCCTGAACCCTAAAAATACCCCTGTACCCCATAACCCAAACTCAGCCCTGAAACCTAAAAATACCCCCGTACCCCAAAGCCCAAACCCAGCCCTGAAACCTAAAAATACCCCTGTACCCCAAAACCCAAACCCAGCCCTGAACCCTAAAAATACCCCTGTACCCCAAAACCCAAACCCAGCCCTGAACCCTAAAAATAAGCCTGTACCCCAAAACCCAAACCCAGCCCTGAACCCTAAAAATGCCCCTGTACCCCAAAGCCCAAACCCAGCCCTGAAACCTAAAAATACCCCTGTACCCCAAAGCCCAAACCCAGCCCTGAAACCTAAAAATACCTCTGTACCCCAAAACCCAAACCCAGCCCTGAACCCTAAAAATACCCCTGTACCCCTAAACCCAAACCCAGCCCTGAACCCTAAAAATACCCCTGTACCCCAAAACCCAAACCCAGCCCTGAACCCTAAAAATACCCCTGTACCCCAAAACCCAAACCCAGCCCTGAAACCTAAAAATACCCCTGTACCCCCATAACCCAAACTCAGCCCTGAACGCAAAAAATACTCCTGTACCCCATAACCCAAACCCAGCCCTGAACGCTAAAAATACCCCTGTACCCCAAAACCCAACCCCAGCCCTGAACCCTAAAAATACCCCTGTACCCCATAACCCAAACCCAGCCCTGAACCCTAAAAATACCCCTGTACCCCAAAACCCAAACCCAGCCCTGAACCCTAAAAATACCCCTATACCCCATAACCCAAACCCAGCCCTGAACCCTAAAAATACCCCTGTAACCCATAACCCAAGCCCAGCCCTGAACCCTAAAAATACCCCTATACCCCATAACCCAAACCCAGCCCTGAACCCTAAAAATACCCCTATACCCCATAACCCAAACTATATATTAAATTACTTTATTTAATTAATTTAATTTATTTTTAATATTTTGGTAATAAAAAAAGGTAAAATAAAATGATATACTTACCTATACTTACGTTGTAATGGCATGCGTTGTAATAGTATCTGCGATGTAATGTCATGCGTTGTAAAGGTATGAGTTGTAAAGGATCCTGCGTTGTAATGGTATGCGTGGTAACAGTATGCGTGGTAAAAATCGCGTTGTAACAGTTACATACCAGCTAGGGTGTCAGCTTTATTACATAGACTAACTTATGAGGGACTAGTGATGCCTCTGCGACTTAGGTAATGCTGTAATAACATCAACAATAATGGTGTTGCCACCTGGGAATTTTAGAACAAAAACTACTAACATATAGTTCCCCTTAAAGGTCAAATAAGGGAACATCAGTCTATTCTACTCATCCTTTCATTCTTATCCAGTTCCATATTACATCAGTTTACAGAGAGGAGGGGCAGTAACAAGGCGTATGTATTTATTCATTTAGTTAATTCTAACAATTTGTTCAAACAGTATTACATAATAGCCAATTAGACGTGAACTGGTGAGGTGCTTTTGTCTCTATTTATTTAAGAACATATTCACAGCATCTTGTGAAATGAATGAATAAAAGCGAGCTCAACCAATTGTCTCCTGGCAGTTCCTAGACAGCTTAGACAGGCTCAAGAGAGAGAGAGAGAGAGAGAGAGCACAACAACAAGCTGCCCTGCGTACTTTCCACCCAGAATAACTCACAATAATACACATAATAGTCACAAAAAAAAAGGACAATGTGTGACTTAATTTTGCTTATCCTAAATTTGCCCAGGAGCTAGTCTCCTACCACCCTTCGACAGTAGGTCACCTACGCAGGTGACCTCCTGTCGACAACACACACCCCTTTTGGCAGCTGGGCACGGCCAGACTTGTAGGAGATAGATACCTAGGAGAAACCACAGCAAAGAGGCCATGTCCAATACTATCGGACAGTACCACTTTCTAATTTGTGGTGTACAAGCACATTGGGCTAACTAGAAAACATGAATCCAATAACCAACTACCAATTCCTTTAGCTTATTGAGCTGTGTAACATAATAGCGCATTAATGCAAACTTTATTTCATGGCTTTTTGATCAGGCCGTAGCACAACAATTTTAAGTGGAAACCATTATTTCTGTATGCATGGCAGAGCTATTCTCTGCACATGGCCCACAGACTCTCCTGCCCCTTGATAATGTTATTCAATAGGATAAACCCTACCCTGCATATCTCCTTCACTGGTATTATTTCTCAAGAAAACAGTGCTATCCCCATCTGCTCCTAACAGAATATGCAATATTTCCTTTAGCTAATGTTACCTAAAACAGATCTGTGGTGTCCAATCTTGTAATAGGAAGGCTTAATCAAGGCCATATGTTCATTGAAAAACTAAGTAAATTCTTCCATTTCTTAAATGTAGTGAAATTACTAATGGCAATATCCTAAATATTATTAACATGAATTGAGAATTAATTTGACTATAATTTTCCTAGGTACATTATAGCCTCAGACATCATTAGAGCAAAGTTTACATTACCTGTAGTGTTTTATCCTACAATGTTAGAATCAGGAAAGTTACTTAATACAAAGGAATTCATTTGTTAAACTACTCTTCAACATTACAAGCAGGTATTATATGTATATTTTCCTATTTAGAACAAGTGGCACTGAAGTGTGCATTTGCTTCACATGTGTTATTTGATGTAGACCAAAATAGAAGCAAATCTGCTGAAAAGGAATATTTCCCCACTCAATCAAATACAGCTTTGTTTATTTATTTATTTGTATTATTACTATAAGGGCTATATACTAAATGTATAACTTGCATTTACACAATTATATATGTACACATCAGGAAACACTGTGATGCTTTCATAGTGTAATGTAGGCCCCTGAAAGTGGAAATCATACACTGTCACAGTGGCTAACCTCAGATAAAAAAATGCTCCAAAACTCCCTGCGTGGATATTTTGCTTTCAGGAGTGGTGGTCAGTTCTAAATAAAGAACTTGGCCCCTGACCCGTAAACCTGTTGTCCCCTGTCTGAGCAAGGCTATTCCCATGCGGCCTTTACAATTCAAAGTAATTCTCGAGAAGCATGACTGAAGGACATCCCTGCTCCGTGCCTGCGTGCTGATATTTTTAAATGTAGGATGCAACTTTTACTCTTTATATGTTTGTTTAATCCTTGTGCACTGTGCTTTTCTAGCCCCTACAAAATTGGCTCAAAATTTCAGTTTACAGAATGCCATAATGCGCCCAGAACTATTGTGCATTAAGGCGCGCAATGTAATTCACAAGTCTCTAAAGCTACTCTTTGCATGACTTTTAATAGCCTTTGTATTTGACACAGCAGCCATTAGGCCATACTATATTTTAAATTTGTCACTAAGAGACAGTAATATTGGTGTTGTTAGATAAACTAGTATTAAACCTTTTAATGTGGTGCAACAACATATTTTAACCAGTTGGAGATGGAAATCTTAATGTGCATATTAAAATCTGAATACATACTTTGCACAGGGTAATTTTCTACAGTGTTAAATATTATTACATTTTCTCAGTAGTGTTATTAGACATTATAAAGATCATGATAATGCAAAAACGATTTTAGTGCAATGATTTTAATAATGTTTTTCATGTTGTCATTTTTTTAAATAATGATCACCAACCCTTTTGTTTTTTTCTACATATGAAAAGAAAGCCCTTTTCCTTTCCATCTGTCTTTAAATGCATTTATTTCTGAAACTTACAAAACTTCCTTTGAAACTAAGCACAGAAGCTTTACTGAAACAGAAAATTTGTTTCATTTGTCTTTTAAAAAAGCAGTAATTATTTACCATCCGAGCCACAGATGTGCTTTTTAGGAAAGCAACAGGAAAGGAAGTGCTTACTTTTATCCTTTCTCTTTTATCCACAATAATGAAGCTGTATTTCTAGCTTTCAAAATTAGTAGTCTTCAATGCACGTACTTTTAGGCCATTCTGTACTAGCTTAAAACCTAGTTGCGACAGTGTTTATATATAGTTTGTGCCTGAGCAAGGCCTGTGTTATTTGTTTAGCTGTGTTCTATGACCTTTGCTCGGACAGACAGATTCCTTCGGACAGACAACTTGAGCAGCTGTTGAAAGCTCTCATTCCGGTGCTAGGAATGAAAGGTTAAAAAGCAGGTATCCCAAGCCAGTCAAAATCTATTGTTGGCAGTGTGGTAAAAGAAAGAAAACTTATTTTAGCAGCAACCAATTACTCATAGAATGTGAATGTCTTTTAATAGTTAATATAATGTATCTAAGGGTAATGCTGTAACATTTTGTATTGAGTCCTAGTTGTGTAAAACACACACATTTGTTTTTTTCTGTGATGCCTACTTTTTCTTATTGAGTTTTAATTCTAATTTCTTAACCCTTGTGGTAAAATAATAATTGAAGGTTCACACATCTATACTTTGTTACTGCTTTTACTTTCTAAAGTAGAGTGCAGCTGTGAACATATTTTATATAATACATTCTTTGAAATTTAAAGTAATTCTTCCAATGACATCTGCAGAACATAATGACAACAACAAACCAAAATGAGCTCATTCCAGACATTTTCAGGAAGGGGCCACACACTCATAACACACAACACAGATTGCTGAGGTAAGCCATTCTTACACAATGAGCACAGTCGCTACACACTCAGGCAAGTAATTCACAAGAATCACCACTGGTGTCAGTCAACAATCCTCAGAGACACTCAAACACACAATCAACCCACAAATCAAAACTAGGACAAAATCAAGAGGCATTCCGCAGACTGTACTCAAACCAAACCAATTGTAAATCATATTTACAAACAAAAGAGCTCTGAAAGCAGTCCAGAGACTGCACCACGACAAGAAAACAGCCCAAAGACTGTTCCATGTTACAAATATCATAAGGCCTTTTCTTGTATATTCATTCCACAGTGCACTATATATTATGGAAGAAATACCATAATTAATATACATAAACCTATTAAGGGTCCCCCATAGATCCATATTGGTACCTCCAAGACAGCAACACTTTCTACGAAGTGTGCTAGTGCAGGCATGCCAAAAATATTATAGCAGAATATAATATTATAATCAAATAGTATCTAATTTAAGTATAAAAAAATGGAGACAAAAAAATCTCCTCATTACCTGCCTTTGTACATTGCAATATACAAAAAAAAAAAACCCGAATCATGGCAAAGCAAATCCAAAACAAGAGTGTTGCTAAAGCGACCTGACCAAACCAAAGTCTCCAACCTTCACCTGCCAAGCTCTGGGTTGACCTAATGGTCACTGGAAAAAATTTACAACAAGGGAGATCTCAGTCGGGACCGGCCAACACCTGGAGGGTCAGATCGGGAAAACCGGAAAACACGTTGGTCTGCAAAGACAAAGGGTCTCCTCGTGCAGTGTACCTCCTCAGTAGATTCATGTCTTCTGTCAAGACCACTCCCTCGGATAGCCGCGTCTCCAATGAGCCCCGAAAGTTGGGCACCAATTTTTGGCAATTAGCCTTTTTAGGGGCCCACCGGTGCAGGGGTTCACCCTTATCTGTCCACTGGTTCTTAAACCAACAAAGAAGAGATTGGCACGGAAGCTGTAATATCAAAGAAATAGATTTAGTAACCTCTCATGAGTGGGACTACGTCTATACAACACCCTCGGGCACTGTATGAGTTAGTCCATAGAATACAGAGGCCATGGGCCTTATATACCCAGGGCCTTATTTATGAAGGACTTGCGCCGCCGGTGCAGCACTTTTTCCCATGTTAAAAGTGACGCACCGGCGGCGCAAGTCCTTCATAAATAAGGCCCCCAGTTTACAGCTGAGTAAGCATAGAGACTCAAAGAGGAGGTACAGGCATATACAGGAATAGTTATTGACTAACATGGGCATACAAATATGTCTTGGTCAGCAAAGTGGGAGGGGAGACATTTCTGCTTACATCAGTTAAAACAGCCTGACAGTTACAGTCTAAGACAGGTGCATTCTAGCAGCTACAGGCCTTTCTGAGCATGCATAGTGGTCTGGCTCAGTACTGAAAGAGTTAACTATAGTTGATGACTAAAGCAGAATAGAAAAGCAGGCAACAGTGAAGACGAAAGAAGCACATGGCTAACTAAAATGGATGCCACAAACAAAATGGCTTCAGCGTATGCTAACAGTAATTTCTGCGATTTCCACATAGGTATAATCAGACATGGGTCGCGTGAACTCCATGTCACTGGAGTCAAACTAGCCTGGCTGTTGAGGGCTGATACCCTAAAACTGGCCCCAGGATGCTTGTTTCTGGTCCAGGGCTGACCTAGCCTGGCATTTCAGGCTGGACTGTTCCCATGGCGAGCAGGGTCAAGACTGATTTGTATATGGCTGGGTTTAAACTGGAATGACGTGGGGAGCAAAAAGGCCTAAATCCCAATAATGGGGGAATGTTTGATATTGTTCAACATTCTGTCCATCAATTGTTCTTTTTGCATTTACTTTTCCAGGGCCTCACCCTAATTTGTACTTGGTAGAGAAATCTGCAGTTAGATTAATTATTTCAGGGAAAGGGAGGATACACCTAGTATTACACATTTGCAGAAATAAATTTACTAACACAGAGACAGGGACTCCTCTGGCATTTTTGATGGATGGGACTCCTGAAAATCAGGTGGAAGCTATTTTAAACCTCTGCGGAATCACATCTTTGGCCGAAACTTAATAAATAAGTGCAAGGAGGATATTTGCCAGAAATCACAAGTAAGTGGTTACAAAATATTGGGCCTCGCAAAACAAAACATTTTCCACCTATGGACATCAGTTTTGCCAGAGGAATATCCGTGTAAGTACCCTTTAATGGGATGAAAAGTGAATATGATGTCACATAATGTCCTGCCATGAGGAGTCAACGGGTATGTGAAGCCACTTTGACTAACTCTACAATTTTGGTGAAATTATGCCAAGGCCCGCTCCTCATTTTAATTCATGACATATTATATCATGAATGGTGAGATAAGCAGGCTTATCAGGAAGATTCAGGCCTCTCCATTACATATTTCCAGCAGTACTTAATTTCCTTCTTGGGCATCCTCTGATAAATGCCTTGCCTCAAGTGTACTGGAGCTGGTCTTTCTCAAAAGCCACACAGCACTACCAGTTCCTCCACGCCTTCCAATTAAGCAGTGATAAGCTATCCACATAGTCCACTTTGCCAGCTGTTCTTGGCAGTGGGAAGGATGGGACGGATCATGCACAGATGCTGCTGCCTTTAGTGTGGTTCATTCCTTCTCTGCTTGGTTGGCGGAAAACCCTTACTGCAAGAAAACAAGCAACCTCGATATATGACTCCAACTATTAATACATTTTTAAATGCAAGCCAGTCTTAAAAAAATGAAAACTTTTTTGGGACGCCATTCTGTTTGACTTGTGCACTGGGACAATGTTTTATCTCATTTAACAGCCTTCCTGTGGTGTCAAGCGACAGTAGTAATGGACCCATTGTTTAGACTATGACCAGCAAAGCGGGAAATCCTTCAGCCGTAATAAAAGCAGTGGTTGGCACATGGCTCACTAATATGTGAGCCAACAAAAGGATAATGACCATTGATGTCTGTGAGTCACACATAAGACGCACTTGTTTACTAACTGGTCAAATATTGTTCTTAAACATTATTGCATGGATCAGAATGAAAAATCCATGAGGGTCAATGGCTGAAGGAGATTGTGCACTCTCTGCCTGTAGTTCTTTATATTGTATGTTTTTTAAGATTTTGAGAAGGGGTTCTTCGCCAGAACTAAAGCACAGTGAATTGTGTGCTACAGCTGCATGAATCACTACCAGTTCCAGGGCCGGAGCGTGATGGGTTTTATTGGCGCATCGCAGAGTCCAGCGCCCTGAGACCTTTTTGGTGAATTGTGCGCTATACAAAAGCATTTGACTTTGACTTTTATGCGCCTGCAGGGCCTCATTTATGAAGACCCTTGCCGCACTTTTACACTGACGGAGTGTATCTATTCTGACGCTCCGATGGCACAATGTGCAGCAACATGTTTACACGGCCACGCAAAGCCAATTCAAGTGGCTTTTCATGGCCTTGCAAATATGGGCCCCTTTTACGTAGAACACTACGTAAAAGGGGCATTTCATGGGTGTTGCTGTCAGTGTTCCAGTGCAATACTCATGGAATCAGAAACATTCTTAGATTAATGAGGAATTGTAAACCTGGGAATGTGGCAGATTCTAACTCCACCCCAGGGGAGGCGCAACGAGAAGAAATGTTTTCATTTCTCCTCGTTTTTTCCTCTTTCTATGTGTGCTGTATTCTGCAGCACACATGGAAAGAGGAAACCGCCTTGATTGATATTGATTGATATTGTGCAGAAAGTTTTCCCTTTTTGCACAAAATCAATCAGCCCCGCCACACAGACACCATGGCGCAATGGTGGCTGCTTTAGTGCATGGCAGTCCATTATGCCCCAGCATAGGAGAAAAGGACAGGAATGCATTGTATCTCATAGAAAGGGCATACTCCTGCCCTTTTCTTTTGACACAGGGCAGCTCAGCGAGATTTCTTGCTGCGCTGACCTGCTTGTGCTGCCCTTCGCAAAACCTAGTAAATGAGTCCTACAGTGTGTAAAGTAAATTAACTTAGACTGCGTGGCTTTAAAACAGAAAGAGGCTGAACTAACTCACTGTTTCCAAGCTGTACTATCTGAAAATAAAGACCTAACTGAGAGAATTATCGAGCATCAAAAAATAAGAACATCAAAATTACTGATGCACAATTACTGTTTTTTTAAATATGTGTCCAATAGCTTCCCTAATCACAGTTCCTATATTTTTAAGTTCATATCTTCTTTGAATTATTTGTGCTTTTGGAAATTAGAGCAAGGGCGGCTCCTCCGCAATGGCATGGGAGCATCGCCCTACTGGCTGAGAGGCAGCAGCTAAAAAATAAAACGATATTTAATGATTGCTTTATTTTTAATCCGCTGGCTCAGCTAGCGAGTTCATGGAGGGGTGGGGTTAGGAATGGGAGGGGGGATGAGGAGTGCTATGTGCACTCCCTAAGTGCTCATATGTGTTTGGCTGGCCGTTTCAGGCCATCCAAAACACACATGCGCTCTTAGGTTTCTCTAACCTGGCTGTATTGAACAGCTAGGTTAGAGAAACCCCCAGACTCACTGACCTGAGCAGAGCATCTTTCCAGCCCGCTCAGGCCAATCCCCCTGCTGCTCTGCATTGTCACAGTGTCTGCTGGGATACGGAAGACCCAGCACTGAGGCGCAATGCCAGAGGCAGCCGACAGCAGTAAGTTTAATTTTCGGAAAAAATATATTATTATTACAGTCCCTTGTCCCCCCTCCCCTGTGCCCCAGCGCACCCCCCAGCCCACCCTCCCCTTGCCACACCATCTTTTGAATGTGGCAGCCGCCACTGAGTTAGAGCAACTCCATCTAGAGGTAATTACAGATATAGTACACTTTGCATCAAAACATTTTTAATTTTTTAATACTTTCTTCTCTTTCTTACTGCATATCCATGTTCCACCTTATTTCATTTCATTTCATAAAGCTTTATTCGGTACATATCAAAACTGACCATAAAAGCACAGAGTAACATACAGGTATAGACAATATTGCAGGGGTTATCAATAAAACACACATGAGTTAAAACATCATACCTTTCCTGGCATGAATTGATTTATAAAGGAAGGTGTCAGTAAAAAAACAAATATCAGAATTATGCATATTAAAAATCAATTTCATTGCATCATTTATAGAGCGGGCTCCATATTTTAAGAACCTCAGTTTTAGATAGACAGTACGAAAATTCTTATAAAGGTTACATAAGAGAAGAAAGTGCAGTGTGCTTTGTTTGGAGTGACCGTCGCACGGACAAGGGCCAACAGGGTGCTTTTTAAGAAGTGGAAAAGACATCAGATGGTGTACAACACTGAGCCTAAGCCTGGTCAAGACAAATCTATGCGAAGGTCTTGTCACCTGGCTAAGGTATAATTAGAACCCCTCTGTTTCTGCAAATTTATTATAGAACAAACATGTAGACAGTAAACCATTGCTGATCGCCCGCCTCTTAGCTCTGTAGGACATAAACATGATCTTCATTTCAGGTTTTGAGATTGCTACAGCAGCATGCCGGTCTGTCAAAATATTAATATCAAAGATTTCCTGATAAGTTTATACTATATATTTAAACCAAGGGATCCTGAGATAATTATCCAGTGTGAGACAGTCATTTATTATAAGTCTATTAAAGGCTGTCTCATCCTTTTGCCAGATGGAACGCCAGATCATTAGCGGCCTTAGGGATATCAAATCTAACAGATAATTTATCCCTAGTTCTCTGTGGGTTAAATCAGTTGGGGCTGAGGTTAGGAGACACAATAATTTTTTGAGGAAAATATTTTCCACAATTTGCAGGCAGCCATCAGAACAGTGTCCCCACAACCCGGCCCCATATAAGGTGATAGACACACATCTGGATTGGTAGATCTGCATCATATCCCTGATGCGTCTGTCGCCTATCTTTGCCGTGAATCTAAAAACCCCTTGGACGCTTTTGGCCATCCTTGCACGAACATTGGTAATTTCATGCGACTATGTTCGATCTCTGGCGAAGGTGAATCCTAAATAGCAAAATTTATCAACTTGCAACACTCTCTCACCCTCAATGAAAAAGGTGTGCAACCTCTTACGGCCTACCCCACAAATCCTAGCGTGGGTTTTAGTCTTATTGATAAGCAATTTCCTGTCCCTGATAAACACAGAGAACCGATCTATTAAACGCTGAAGGCCGATGGGGTCCTAGATAGTAACACGGCATTGTCTGCATATAACAATACCGGTACGTCAAGCCCATTTGCCTGAGGAGCATTGGCACTGATTGTTTTTAAAACTTCATCCATCTCATTTATAAAAAGTGTAAAAAGTAGGGGAGCAAGGAAACAACCTTTTCTAATGCCGCTCCTAACATTAAAATTAGGGCTACACTCCCCTTTTACTCCATAGCGAACACTGCTTTGGAGATTTGCATATAACCGTGCTAGAAAGAAAATTACACCTTCCGGGCCCCAAGCTCTAGTAGCTTCGTCCAGAGGGTGGAATGATCCACCAGGTCGAAGGCACTACTTAGGTCTGCAAAGCAAAGATAAAGAAAACCCTTTTTAGCCTGGGTATTTTTCCCAATAAGCAGATCTAAGTTTAAACACTGATCTAGTGTTCCACGCCCTTTTCTTTGCCGGGATCCCGTTGTCCTCTGCCCATTCTTCCAGCCTTACCAGTAGTAACCTGCTCATAATTTTGACAGAGGAATCCAATAAGGAAATAGGGCGGAAATTTTTAACATCCGCCCTATCTCCCTTCTTAAGAATCTGGATTATTATGGATTCTCCCCCAAGTCGGCGGAACACCACTTCTAACAGCTGCATTAAATACCATGGTCAACAAGGGGCTCCACAGCTTCGGGGCAGCTTTATAGACATCAATGGGAATCCCGTCCGGCCCCTGAGCCTTCCCCACCTTACTGGCACTAATACCTTGTTCAACCTCAGCAACTGTAAAATCTAGAGGCACTATAGGCCAAGATCTATAATTAGCACCGTAGGGGTAATCAGATTTTAAAATGGTGTAGAAATGGGTTACCCAGGCCTCACTGGTAACATTGCTCGTGAGCTCTGGAATCGAATCATCTTTTAAAAAAGGGGAGTTAACCGTTGCCCAAAATAGTGCGCAGTTGGACATTTCTGCTGCCTGTGTCAGCTTTTCCCTGGCCTCTTGTTGTAGCTCTACCTTCCTATGCTTAACTGCTATCTTGTAGTCAGATCGTAATTGGGCTACCACTTTCTTATCCCTCGGCCTGGCTGCTAAAGCCTGCTTTAGTTCAGTAAGCAATGCAGTGCAGGTGTGATCAAACCAACCCTTATTATGGGCGGTTTTCCCCTTACCAAGCTTAGTAAACATTGTATCTATAACATTGTTTATACTTATAAATTCTTTAAAATTCCTTCTGTGTCATTATCGGTGTTTAGGATGCCATTGATTTCCACAATGCACCCTTTAACAATGGATTTTAATACAGCCTCAGATTTTTCTCCCTTCCATCTTAATCTCATCCCATTAGATCTGTGTGGTTCAATATTCTCCACAGTTCGTGTAATGGGTATGAACCTACCATCCCCAATTATAGTTACTAAAATAATGCAGTTGTGATCTCTCAGTGAGGTTACTTCAATCCTTGGGGCCATGCAAAGCGAAGTAATATTTGATGATACAACTACATGGTCAATAACAGAATTAGACTTCCTTCCCGTATATGTAGGGATAGTATGACCATGTTCTTCGTTAACATAAGCCAAAATTTCCATGTCATAATCTGCCATTACTTTGTTTAAAAACTCACCATAGGGATTATGTGGAAGTGCAAATCATCGTCCTCTAAATTACTTTTAACCCCACGTACCCCAAGGGTAGACAAAGAACAAGTAGGAATGTTAAAATCACTCACCCAAATAAAATCAAAAATAACATTTTCCTCTGCAATCAATTTTTCTACAGCGACCTCTAGATCTTTCACAACTAGGTGCCGTGTGTTTTCAAATACGTTGTTATAATAATTAATCAAAAGAACATTACGGGCTTGCTTCTCGTTTAACCAAAGAATCTGTGAATGGGCCCCAACAGTCAAATACCTTTTCACAATAATGGAAAAATTAATGGAGACCAGTATCAAGAGGCCTCCCTTAGCTCTTCCAGACAACGAGCCCTGCGCTGGTAGGTTATAGGAAACAAATCCATCATAACTTACCAAATCCTTGCACCAAGTTTCTTGAAAGCAGATAATGTTGTGTAATTTAATAAACTCCGACCAACCCAGTGTATCCCCTTTTGAGGCCAGCCCAGAAATATTCCAGCTAACAATAGAGCAATGGAAAGATTGTTTCCTTTTAATATCAGAAATGACGGTCTGTTCCTGAATCGATCTCCTGACCGGTCATCCTCTACCCATTGCTCAGTTATTTAGTCACCCCTTGAGTCTATAGCGATACTAGATTTGCCCACCAACATTACCTCCAGGTCACCCGGATTTTCACCCTCTTTGTCATCACATCTGGGGAGTACCGCCACTTCCATTACAGGGCGGTCTTGGTTTTGTCAATCATTTACATCCAGAGTGCTTAGGGCTTGAAACCGGTTAGATATGGGTACCTCAAACATTCGGTTTATATCGGGGGAGGGAAGAAATCTCTTTTTACTTTATCATTGGTTTGGTGCATTAGATGGCTATAAAAATAGCCAAGTGGGCGTAATGTAATCCCTTGTTCGGTGTATGGCAGAGATGTAGCTCTTATCAGGGAGGTTGTAGCAAAATGGGGATTTTTAAAATGTATAATAATACAAACTCCCTTGATACATTTGTTGGACTTTCCAATCCAATTGACCCTTCTCGTGGTAAGGATCTGATTGGATTGTGCCACCGGATCCCCACATTGGAGGTTAAGCCAAGATACCGTTTTGTTTTTAAGGGATTCGTGGGTCTCCGACTGATTTTGGATCAGATTTTTGCTCAGGGGTGGGACATTTGTTAAAACAGCCACGTACGGAGCACACTCAGGCGGTAAATTTATGGTATTGCTACGCTTGGCTTTATAGGTTAACTTTTCTCCCCTGAGTTCTGGTACGGACTGTCTCTTATCACTACTTGGGATTTGTCTATTTGGTTCAGCTGTAGTTGCCTTAGCCCCCTCACTGCTGCATTGAACCTCGGGTTTGGATGTTTCCTTAGTAACCATTCTAGCCCTACAATCTTCCATAGCTTTCATTTGGGTTTTTAGTAGTTCGTTTTGGAGAGATATCTCTCCACCTATCCTTCTGATCTCACTGGACAAATGATCAAATCTATCAGTTAGGGGTTTAATAGACCCTTCGATCTTGGCAACAAAAGTATTTATTAGTTGCTTGACCTGCGCATCATTTAAAACAACTGTGCTAGTGTTACCCAGATGATCGTCTTTACTAATTACGCTTCCAGGTAGCATTTTGATGCCCTTGCCCGTATTAGTAGGACCCCGCTTAGTTTGGGTTTTCCGCCATCCACTTCTAGCTCCTTGGGATTTGTCTATTTGGTTCAGCTGTAGTTGCCTTAGCCCCCTCACTGCTGCATTGAACCTCGGGTTTGGATGTTTCCTTAGTAACCATTCTAGCCCTACAATCTTCCATAGCTTTCATTTGGGTTTTTAGTAGTTCGTTTTGGAGAGATATCTCTCCACCTATCCTTCTGATCTCACTGGACAAATTATCTAATCTATCAGTTAGGGGTTTAATAGACCCTTCGATCTTGGCAACAAAAGTATTTATTAGTTGCTTGACCTGCGCATCATTTAAAACAACTGTGCTAGTGTTACCCAGATGATTGTCTTTACTAATTACGCTTCCAGGTAGCATTTTGACGCCCTTGCCCGTATTAGTAGGACCCCACTTAGTTTGGGTTTTCCTCCATCCACTTCTAGCTCTCGGGGCAGGCGACCTTTTAGATGATGAGTTTGGGGTAATAGCCAATATTGGTGGTGATTGAACTAGACCAATATGTTGTATAGTATCTGGGCTACTTAACTCCCTATTCCCTACATAGGGTACTGGCAGGGCGATTAAAGGCGATGCTGTTGCGCTACCTAAATCCAGCGAAAGTCGTCGTTCTGCTCTGACAATTGGATCGTTAATTACACTCACAGCTCTCACAAGGTAAGTGTCAAGGGTTGAGCTTGCATGGTCGATAGGAGTTTTACATCCCTTTCGCCGAGACATTACAATGATAAAATCAAGGTTTGCTAAAAAGCCAATAAAATGAACCACAGATACAAAACTTGTAACATCAAAAAAGGATGCCGCACAAAGACACTTAATCAATCAAGTCCATAGCTGGACTTTCAGTTAGTCCTTACCCACAAGATGGAATTTAATAGTCTTTATTGCGGCCTGGGCAATGTCTCTGCACAGTAGGAGAAAAACAAAACCAAGAGCTCTGGCCCAGCCCAGCCTCGGCAGTCTCGGACGGGCTCAGACGGGCCCGCCCTTTGCCCGGGCTTCGCCCGCGCGCGTCCCGCGAAGCGGGGGCGTATCCAAGGTAATAGGCAATTGCTGGCAATGGGAGGGGCAAAAGGCAGCACAGGTGGTAAGAGTTGCTTCCCTCCACGTCAGGCAGGCAGCAGGGACCCGGCACACAAGACCGCTGCGAGCGGCTCCCGCGGAGCGGGGGCCGCGAGCGGTGAAGAAGGCTGCGTGGGAGGGGCAAAAGGCAGCACAGGTGGTAAGAGTTGCTTCCCTCTACGTCAGGCAGGCAGCAGGGACCCGGCACACAAGACCACGGCATCCACCTTATTAAGATGTGTTGTAAAATAGTGAACCTTCACTGCAGAGTTTAGTGCATGAAGCAAGTTTTTGTGAAAAGAAAGAAAATTAGTGAAAAATAATAAGAAGAAAGCATTTGATTAGATTTTGGTCGAAATACGACAAATGTATTATTTTTTTTTGATTTTTTTATTGATTTGAAAATCAGGGCAAAATTACATTCATAAGATATATATGAGTGGCCGCAATCAGAGCAAGACATCAAATCAACGCTGCACATTCCCACATCAACAGTTTGGAAAGAACAATACATATGGCCCTCCTCCCCGACCCCTCCGGCATTACAGTCCTTTTATGGGGATGTATCGTCTGCTTCTAGGTCTGGTGGGTCACAGATTTATCCTCCAAATTTGTTCCATGCTCCCCATACCTTATCCCATTTTCGGGGACAACCACGGTGAATAAAGACCGCATTTTCGGCTACCATTGCCTCGTTCATTTCCTTGCTGATTTCCGGAGCGTGGGTGTTTCATCTGACCCCCACAACATGAAATACAACAATTTTAACAGACCTCCCCAACTCTGCAATATGTACTGTTTCCTCCAGTCTGTTTAATGGTGCTTGACATTATTTTGATTGGATCAGTTAATTTGAAACATAAGTTCTTTCTTTCTATAGTCCTTTCAGTGGACTCACACCATATGTATTAAGGTTGACAAATGGTATTGTATCACACCTAGAGTTCGTAGCAGATGGCCAGCAGAATCTTGTATAATCTTTCTGGTTCTATTGTTTTTGCTATGATATATAATTGCTTCTGTACTGTTGAACTTTGCCCTTTTTGCAGGGTCATCCCTGAACTTTTGCCTTCCTCCTGGTATTTTTTGTGACCTGGTGTTTTGGTGGTTTTAGGACTCTGAGCACTTTTTCACTGCTGTCCCGTGTGAAGTGCATGTGCTTTCTATGGCAAACGTGGTAAGATTGGCCTGCACCTGTTTGGTGTATTTATTTTACCTATCAGTCTCTTGTAAAGTGGTATCTCATATACGCAGGGCCGGCAAATTAAATGCTACTGGTGGGCTTTCAGCACTGATTGCGCCACCCACCAAAGTAGCCTTTCAAACCTGTCTCAGGCCTCTGCCATTGCAGGGCCTAAGGGGCAGTTTACTGCCATTGTGACGTGGCACATAAAGAGGGTGCCACGTCTGTGACTCCCCTTTTACCTCATATCAGTCACCCCTAAGGTAGGCCCTAGCTAGCCCCATGGGCAGGGTGCACTGTAGGTAATAAGTAGGACATGTGCCTTAACTGTGTAGGGACAAACAGCCCTTTGGTTTCTCAGTACAGTGAGGCTGCCCTCTCAGAGGAATGCATTGGGGATTCCCTGATATATGTTTCAGTGGTAATTCCTGATATGAGAGGAGTAGCGTGATCAAGTTTGGTATGTTTGGAATAGTGGTAATAAATGCTGCGTAATGGTTTACGCAGATTTATTATAACTATTTTAGAAGTTACACTTTTAGAAGTGGGCATCTCTGTGTGTTATGTGTCTTTGTGCCTGCCTGATGTATATTGCATGTCTGGCTCTGGGGTAACAGGGGTTGGGGAGGTGCAGTGGCTCCAGAGGGGCTGGGTGAGTCAGGGCTAGGCTGCATAGGCAGATCTGCATTTGGAGTAGTGGGAGGAGGAGCACCTGGGCCTGAATAGGACTGTGCCTGCCTTCCAGAATGCTGGCTCTGCCCTCCTGTGGTGTGTCTGGGGCCAAAGCCTACACTAACAAAGGAGGTTGTTATGCACTTGTTAAGTACCCCCCAGAACTGGTTTGGACTAGGCACAGAGCCCTATTCCGGGGGGAAGCGGACAAAGACCTAGCTGGTATAAGTATTGTGGCTGTGTCCCCATGAAAGGTGTGCTGCTTGGTGCTTACTTGAGGCCTGCAGGCTGGTGGACTGATAGGAGGAACCGCCACCGGGGTACTGACCTGCTGCCCTGCTTGGCAGCTGAAGGATCTACTATTCTGTCCAGGGAAACATGGTGTGCTGGCCTGACTGTACACTTCTGGGAGAGAAGTGTTGCCTGCTCCCTACTGAAGTCTGCAGAGGGGAGACCGGCTGGATGCTGCTGGGGCCACCGGTGGCGTGGAGCTCTGTGGCCTGATCTACTACTGTTGCAGGGCATGTGAAGGGGCGCATGTAGACATTCGATTGTTTTCATTTCGCGCTCACGAGCGCTGTGCCCTGTGGTAATCGGCCCGCAAAACTGGAAGTAAGGCCGAGCCTGATTGTGAACGGAGAGAGGAAACCAGGCGAGGACTGAGCCTGGTGGAAACCTAGGAGAAGGGATGCCGTTGTGCCAATGGTCAGGCTGGAGCCCACTCTGCATTGCTGTGTCCTGCGGTGATCTGAGGAGGAGGGCGGGACCAGCAGAGACTTTGAACCGTGATCCCTGTGGCCAGAGTCAGGCAAGTCGGCACCTCTCTGTAGTTGGGGCTCCTGGGGTGAAAGGGAGAGCCCCGTTTGTTGCCTGGAGCCCCCAGGAGAGGAGAAGAGGAAGTCAGGCGACAGATGCCTGGTTGTGGACGAGGCAAACAGAGGCTTCCCTCCGTGCCCGACTGCCCGTGTGGCCATTTGCTGATTGTTCAATGAAGAGGAGCCTTGGTGAGGGGGGCTCACAGGGCACATTGTTGGTGCCCGCTTGTGCGGATCGTCCTATGAGGAGGAGCCCCGGTGAGTGGGGTTCCCTAGGCACACTGTTGGTGCCTACTTGTTGCCATCTGCACCGCCAGATCACGGGCAGCTGCAACGTGGGGAAGGGAATTTTGATGTCCACAATGAGAGACGGGTGACTTGCACCCGTGCCCACATTTGTGTCCGGCCCCTTGGGGCCAGTACTCTGCTGCATCGGCAGCCTGGTTGCTAATAAAAGGCCACATGCTAATAGAGCCCTGACTTTGGAACAGAGGGCATTACGGGACAGCCCAAGAAGGGCCCCCCGAGGAAGGCCAGTTGGCCTGGAGGTCACCTTGTGTTCTGGTTGGGCTTAAGGCCCTAAGGTGATGTGGGCACCTCATGAGGGTTACTGTGGTGCCCTGGTAATTTAAGATCATGCCTAAGATGTGACGCATAATGTGTTTATGCTACATGCAATGTTACTGGTAGTTCCTGGTTGTGATTTTCACTAATTGTGTATACAAATGGTGACGACAGTGGCCCGACTAGCCCTGTAATGTATATAATCCCCTGTACAGTAATATTTAGTGTCAGGTGGCACAGTGTATATATGTGATTATGCTCTAATGTGATTTATGAGTAATAAAAAGGCTATTTTTATAAAACCTTGTGTGGAGTTTCTTTTGTGGTGTGCCTAGGGTGTCACTGCTGTGTGTGCGTGTGTGTGTGTATGTGTGTGTGTTGCGCAAACGCTTTACACATTGCCTCTGAGATAAGGCTGACTGCTCGTGCCAAGCTATCAAGGGGATGAGCAGGGGTTATCTTCAGCGTGTAACTCCCTTGCCATGACTAGAGTGGTGGTTTCTGCCTGGCATAGGCGCATGCACTAGGCAACCAGAAATCCCATTTCTAACTGGTATCACCAATGAAAAGCCACTTGTTTCCTCTCATAATATATTAGCTGAATTGCAGAAAATCAGAAATCAAATTCAAGTTTTTCTGTATAGGTGTCCCAAGTAGGTATTTCCCAGGGCCCCAAAAACCCTTAACATGACACTGTGGCTCTGATTACGATGTGAGTCTGAGTTGCCTCCAATCTACACAGTTTCGGTGGAGTAAATGCCCAACCATAGGTCGGCAGTTCCGCACACCAAAGTAAGATCGGACCGCACCCCTATTTCTCAATAGGAGCTTGTGCGGTGGTCAGAAACCGCCCACAGCACAAACTCACATTGAGAAATGAGAGTTTGTGAAAATCCCTGCACCGTGTGACAGGCACCACTGTGCAGGGATTTTCAGGGGGGCATTTTAGGTGTCCCCCAGATGCGGAGGGCCAGTGGGAAGGGGGCCGGCTATTGGCCCCCACTGTCGCGTTCTGACAGCCTTTCCATGTCAGCAAGGCCGACATGGAAAGTCTGTCCGAAACTGACATCATAATCCCGACTGCAGTAACGCGTTGTTAAGGGATTATGAGGCGTTGGTCAGTCCCTCGAACCGCTGCCTCTGACCGCATGCATCCTAATGCGTCAGTTGGACTGAAGCAGTGGATGCTGTTTGGACTGCAACAGACAAGCCATTGGTTGCGGTCCGAACCGATTAGTAATGAGGGCCAGTGTTTCTTCTTTAGTATCACAATTAAAATCCATTTTAATCCTTTGATTATTGCGTAGTGCGCACCTTCTTGAAGCAAACTGGTATTGGCTGGATAATATCATCAAATGTATCTTTCAATATGCACCTTCAATATTCCACCAAGTATCACACTCTCTGAGGTCAGTTATATATAATGAACGTGTATCCCTTGGTTATAGTGCATTACTCTAAACCTGAACCTAATGGCTTTGTCATCGATTAGCAAGTTACAACTTTTTAGGCAAAGGTTTATAAAGTCGATAAGTACACATAGGATCGTTGAGTAAAGTACAAATAATTGAACACGTAAGAGACAGTTTTCATAAAACTACATTTTTATGTTTTTTTATGGTGCTCAATGTGAGTTCCTGGTGCATTTATCACCACTATTATTGTTTGTCCACGTGAATCCTGAAGCAAAGAAAATTCAGCCTATTTCATGTGGATGCAAAGCAATTTTTACAACCTTAGGAAAATGTATTAAAATAATGTGCTCATAAAAAATAACCATTAAAAATGGACCAATAGAATTGGCCGGACATTCATTTACATCATATAACTGCATTGCAGTTATACAGGTTTAGGAAAATGTGTACACATATAAAGAAGAAGGTCACGAAATATTCCTAAAATGTTCCCTCCCATCTTTCTCAAGGTGTTTCACCTCTCCCAGCCCCTATATGTCACGTTTAGTATCTTCCTCAATGCCCCCATCTATACAATGGCTCGTCCACAGTAGACAAGGGCGTTGGTAAGTTTGATTTGAGTGAAATAAGTCTTTAGCGCTCTGTGGTTGCGACTTCAAGCCAGGTTAAATTAATACTTAGCAGAGGGCACCATCTGTTGGGCTCCCGTTGGAATCAGCTGAATGTTTATGCCATGGTATCAACTTAAAGTATAGAAAAAAGTGATGGGTAGATGTGAATCAATCTCAGCCACCGGTAATTACTAGGGGCCACATCCCAGTCCATCCTCATTCTGCAAACAATACCACCTCAGTTAGGACCCAGCCATATGCCAATCAACAGTGACCCTGATCCAATGGGAACAGCCCAGTCAGAACTTCCGGGCCAGGCCCTCCCTGAATCGGAACACAAACAACCTAGGATCGGTTTCGCCCTATATAGAGCTCGTCCGCCAGATATAGCTAGGTTCCAGTGACACACTGTGCACAGGACCCATGTCTGCGCATAATGGTCCCAATTAGGGCGACTCACTAAAGTATGCAAACAAATGGTATTACATTCGGCACTTAAGTATCTTTTGTGATCGAGATGTAGTTTTCTCATGCCAGCAGGTGCCTGTATCAACTGCTGCATGCCCCGAATAGTCTTTCCGCAGGGGGTCTACAGTTTGTTGGAATAATACAGGTATACGCTGTGTATATACAGACAAACGAGGAGCTTATTTCTAATCCCAAAAAAAAATCATCATTTTCCAAAGTGTCAAAACGTAAGCAATGTTAGGCCTTGAGGGTTGATGCCAAGTGAAGCAAACACTACTTTCAGCACATACTTTCCAGAACATTCCTTTGTGGATTTATTTTTTCCGGATTCCTGGGGAAGTCGAAAATCCGTGAAGAACGTCAGGAATTGGTGTAGCCTGCATGCTGTATGGATAATTGCTTCCCTACAGTAAAGTTTCCGGAAATAATGGGAACGCAACATTGTTCCTGCCAAGGGTCAGCAAAGTTGAATGTGGCGCTTATTGAAAATAAATCAAGAATTCTGATGGTCCGGTTAAAAGCAGGTCTGGAGTATTTAATTCCTGTGACATGGATTTATCTGGGATCATTAAGCGAACATCATATAAAGAAGTATTGGCATTCTCAATAGGTCTGGTGTTGGCTGCTAACTTTTGGCTTTGCCAATGTTTGAGAATGTTTTTGTAAAACTGTTCAAGAGGACTACTTTTTGTGTGAGTGTACATTGTGCAAGAGCTGAATGCCATCAACCACAGAGAAGTAAGCCAATGGCTGAAGAGGGTTGCCCTAGGATCTCATGCTGCATTTTGTGGTGGGTGGAAATATTGTAAATGATGCACTAAAGGACCAATGGATGAACTGAGCTGACTAACTATTTTAAATATATAATTTAATTAAAATCAAAAGGTCTTGGCTAACACCTGACCTAACAAGCGGTGCAATGATAGGATCTGCTAGTCGTGTATGACAAAGGACTATAGACTGTGGCATTCAAGGTATGAACATTGAGAATAGAAGAGTTGCGGGTTGGGGTAAAAAAAGAGCTGCACAAGTGTGAATCAGCCGTGGGCGTGAATCCAGGACAACCATGAGTAG
Source organism: Lissotriton vulgaris (assembly GCF_964263255.1). Lineage (NCBI taxonomy): Eukaryota > Metazoa > Chordata > Amphibia > Caudata > Salamandridae > Lissotriton > Lissotriton vulgaris. Next base: position 281,268 of record NW_028252012.1, on the reverse strand, counting down.
CAGTTGCTGCTCCATTTGCTATCCCCAGCACTTCTATTGTTAGCTCTGGTCTCAGAGGTCATGTATGCAGTCACTGGAACATTAAGTTAAGGACGCTTTTAGAGCCATGTTTACTTTCTGTAGATTCCACTCCAGTTTTCTTGTCCTTCCCTTAAATCTTCAAGAGCAAAAACAAGAGGACATGAAGGTGTGATGGGAGTGAGCTGTTGATTTCACTACTACTGGCATTTTGGTGAGTTCACAGAAATAGGGCAGTAGCCTTCGAGGCAATTGACTGCAGAAACTTCAATACAAAAAATAAAATGTCAATGAATACTAGGGTGCTTAATCTATGCAGCACTAGAAATTCTTCTTGCTACCACTGAATTCAACATCCATCGAGAAGAAGTTGTGAAGGTGATAGTATCCACAAAGGTATATCTCAAGATCAATTCGACGGGACTGATACTATTGGCAGGATTGTGCTTCTTTGGTTAGTTAGTGACTACTCAGAGCTGGTATTAAGGAGTCACAATAATAAGTACTACATTAAAAGTCAAAGCCACATTGCGTTTGGGGGTAACATGGCATGGTGACATTGGGAGCTAAGCATGGTGGAATGCCAGCAGAGGCTTCTCAGTGCTAAAATTATTTGCTTCTTCACTGGTGTGTTTCTATCTCTCATCATCTCCCTGCCATTTCCTCAGGTGGCATTGGGTGTAAGGGTTGCACTCTTCTGAACCCTGTACCTTATTGGCCTCCAGCTCCTAAGATATATTTTGCAACTCAGGCTCTTCCTCCTGAAGCAGCTTCTAGCTATGGGACAGGCAGCTGGAAACACCGACAGGGCTTCACCCAGCTGTGTGCTCTTTAACTGACACTGACTAAACCCTGCCGTTTGCATTTCTCCCTCTTCCCACTCACTGACCTCCTATCTCTTCTGTAAGAAGTTGTGTTATGACGTAGGGAAGGAGGAGCCTTGTTGACCAAACACAGTCTGGTCATAGATAATCTCTGCTCAAACCTTGTTAGCCATGGCACAAGCAGTGGGCAATCACAGAGAAGCGGGTGTTAAGTTCAAACTGTACCAACAATTTTGAAGTTATTGAAGCAACATAATAAAATTCACAACCAATTCAGAAGCATAATTTAAACTGTAAGAAGCATAAACACACCAACATTTTCAAAATAAGATAAGGGGAACCCGAGACATACATTTAAAAAATGTTAAGATAAAAAGCAGTAAGAGAAACAAGCATTTGCAATGCAATAGGTCTCGCATTAGAAATGTTTGAGCTATTGGTTTTGTAAATGACAATTTTTTTATTTATGTGTTGGTTTTGAACATAGCTAAATTATTAGTTTTATTATTTTACAATGCCAATAGTTATAACTTTCGCAAATGTGACACCTATAACCTGGGGTTGCGCTGAGTGATGCTGTGGTGGTGCTGAATGGTGCTGTGGTGGTGCTGAGTGATGCTGTGGTGGTGCTGAGTGGTGCTGTGGTGGTGCTGATTGGTGCTGTGGTGGTGCTGAGTGGTGCTGTGGTGGTGCTGAGTGGTGCTGTGGTGGTGCTGAGTGATGCTGTGGTGGTGTTGAGTAGTGCTGTGGTGGTGCTGAGTGGTGCGTTGCTTCTACGAGACCTAAAAAGGAGGCAAGGGCAACACAGCAGGTATACGAAGGTCTAGTGACACCTTGGTAGTCAGGAGGCGCATAGGGGTTAATAGTACTGTCGTCAGGCCTTGAGTTGTACTCGAGAGAGCAAACTATGGCCCAGGCAGTATTACCACTGTTAGGTTCGGTCCATTTGGAAAAGTATGCAGGCTGCGCAGTTTCCAAGTGCTTAAACTACCGGTATTTCCTCGAAAGTGTGTTCTAGTACTGGGTGTTCTGGGGGGAAGGTGGATGAGGCACTATAAAGGGCGCAAAGACTGTGCGTTATGCAGAGGGCTGTGGGGGCGGGTGATATGAAGGACACACTGGGAGGCTGATGCAGTCCTGTGGGTGGGGGACGTTTTATGCATTGTTATACAGCGTGGACTTTACCCGAAGGTGTCAAAGGCTTCACAATAGAAACAGACAATTGTGTGCAGCAAAAAAAAAAAAAAAGTAGCAAACGGTGCATTACAGGAGGATAAAGGACATGTGTGCAGGTTCCAACAGCGAACACAGTACCAGTGGAGGCATAATGCTGCAATAAATGGCAGACACTGCAACACAACAGCAAACGTTACATAGGCAATGGTGGCACGTGTGAAAGTATCGAAAGGAAATAAAATGTAAGACGTAGCAAACATTTATGGCAATGGCACGAGTAGCTCAGCAGGAAACGGAGCGTGGAGCTGCCGACGCGGTCGTAGACTACTTTGCGCAGGATCAGTGGTTGAGGGATGAGACTGGTGCGTGGTTGGAGGGGCGTAATGCAGGGGCATTCATCATTCTAGGGCCGGTTGGTATGGGGATTCAGCGCTGCGGGCGCTGGGGGGACAAAGCGGGGGAGCCGGGCGCTGGCGGTAAGGGTGATGGCAGTGGAGGATGCGGGGATGGCCAAGGGCGTTGGGGGCAGGGGGCCGCACATACAAGTGCCCTCGGTTGAGGCACTGGTGGGAGAGTGGCTGGGTGGTCTAGAGGGGAGGATGGATCCTGTCATTTAAGGCGACAGAGTGCGCTAGGAAAAAGGAGCGCAGAATGCATAGCGGGCTTGTGATGGCCTTCTTGGAGTGGGACAGGCGCGGGCCGGAAGAGATGGGCTTCATGTCCAAAGAAGAATTGATGGTTAGGCCCTGTAAGGACCCAGCGCTGTGTGCCCTAATTATTCCATTTGGCGTAGGAGGTCACTGTCCAGCACCTCTCACTGCATCACACTGATGAGCTGTTGCACCGTGCAGTTCAGGCCACGACCCACAAGGTCACCCAATTGAAATTACATATGCCAGCCCTCTTCCCTCAGTACTTAATTGACTCCCGCAGAGGGCACAGCTCGAATTTGCGTGACCCCCGCTTGGCTGCAGCTTACATACCATATGTTAGCTTCCGTGGTGCTGAGAGCAGGTCCGGGTGGAATCAGGCCAAGTGGTCTCTTCTTGAAGAGCCGCCAGTCCCCCCTCGGGTCACATTTTTCACAATCCCCCCACAGCTCTAGGCGGAGGCTCATCAGCTTGTGCCCAGCTCCAATGAGGCGGGCCTGTGGTTTGCAAGCCTCAATAGGTGTACTGTGGTTCCCAAAACTCGCCAGTTTGTATTTTTATTCATCCTTCGAAGTTATATGCTGCGTCGTGTCAGTTTTTTGTGTGTCTCTTCAGGGCAGGTTCTGGAAGTTCGGGAGCATCACATCGTGGGGCGGGACATCCGCTTTTTGCGGGAAGCCCAGCCCACGGAGAGCAGAGGTGACGTGGGGCTCCCATGCGTGAGGGAAGCCCCGCGTGTGGTGATGCGGCGGAGAAAACACCAGGGGAGTGCGGAGCCTGTAGAGCGCAGCGCGGTGATGCGACAAAAGAGCATGGTGAGTGGAGGTGGGGATATGTGTGAGTGTCTGTGTGACTGTGTGTGCGCGTGTGTGTGCGCGTGAGCCCGTGAGTGGTGGGGGGGTGCATGCGTGGCTGTGTGTGTGCGCGTGAGCCTGTGGTGGGGGGTGCGTGTGTGTAGCTGTGTGTAGCTGTACGTGTGTACGTGTGTGTTTGCGCACTTCAGGGAATCTGAGGTAGGAGATGTGCACTGCGCCGGCCTGGACGTGAGCGACCACAGACACCAATCGCCGCGCGTGCAGACCCCTGTCTCAGATTCCCAGGAAACGGGCAACATTAGATACTTCGCTGGACGCAATGCTTCGCATTGCTTTCTCCAGCTCGACCTAAGATATAGGGCACAAAATCAGACAGACCCTGATGGAGTGAATGATGGATACACCAAGTGCGTCATCTCTGTCAAGATGTTTACTTTTGGATTTAACCTATTTTCTGGAGGTCAAATTCTTTCAGTGGTGCAAGGTCCAAGGCTGTATGCAGTCAAAAAGGGTCCCATCCAGGGTTGCCATCAAGCTACTCCTGAAGTCATCAGTTTTGGCGCAAAAAAGTTCTAGGCGCAACAGTGCTGGATTTTGTAGCTGCCATTTTGCTGCGTCACTGAAATGTATTTGCTGCCTCATCATGGTTCAAGGTTTTCACTTTTTTGGTGCTCAAATTCATTCAACTGTGCAAGACTGGAAGTCTCATAGGGTCAGATGTACATAGATTTCCGTTTGTGATTTCCTAATAGCATAATTTTGCAATTTTCTATTAGGAAATCGCAAAAAGCTATGTACAACAATATGTTTGATGCTTTTTGCGATTCCGAATGGGTTGCAAGTGGCCTGCCTCATTAATATTCATGAGGAAGTTTGCAATATGCGACCCAGTGGGAATGGGCAATAACACTGGGATGGTGGCCTGCTAGGGACAGCAGACCACCATATGTGTGTTTGCTGTTTAAATGAAGCAACTTTAATTTTTTCAAATGTAGCCCGTTTTCCTTAAAGGAAAAGGAGATGTGTTAAAAGAAAAAAGTATTCTTTTCATTTTTTAAGGGCAGCCAATGATCCATGGGACCACTGCCTACTCTGAAAAAATGTTGGTCCACCCATTCACAGAGGGGACGGGGTGCCTTGTGGACCCCTTCTAGTTTGCAAATGGGTTACCCCCAACTTGAATTTCAAGGTAACTGCGAATGATTTGCGACCACATTCCCGGTCACAAAACATTCCTACATACCAATGCAACTCGCTTTTAGGAAGGGACGCCCTTGGCACGCCCTTTCTAATAGCGACTTCTAAACCCAATTTGTGATTCAGTAATAGCTTACTGAATCGCAGATAGGGCTTAGTACATTAAAAAATGCTTTTTTTTTGGGGGGGGGGGGGGGGGGAGGAGCCGAGCTGGCGACTGAAATGGCCGCCTAGGCTCTCAGCTCCGCGGACATTCCTGTTCTGTACACTCATCCTGCAACCCATCCTGAACCCGTGACACATCTTTATTTCGGAGAAACGATGCTGCCTCCGGTGGTGTGATCCCGAGATCTCTATCAGCTGTGGAACCGGAGAAATGTCCTCGTGCAGTCCCCGGCCTGAGCAGCCATGGAACCGGGGCTTTGGGTGAGTGGGACGGCCAGCCCCTGATGCAGCCACAGTGGCCATCTGCTGCGGGGAGGAGTCGACCTGCCCGAACGAGTCGATTGATTTCATCGCCTTTGCCGCATCTTTCCAGCGCACCTGGTGGGTCGAGGGCTTGCACACCACTGTGGACCCGGGTGCCCATATTTCATCTTTTTCCTGCCTGTGTGCCTTTCAGACTTTATTTCTTTTTCTCCCGATGTAATTGTGGGCGACATTTTGGGCATCACGTGTGCTATGCTGGGGCACTGAGGGCTCTATTTGGAGGTCACAGTCCTGGCGCTTGTTGAGCCCGCTTCCACGCTAAAGGATATAACGCCATGGAGTCTGTCGCCCCTTTGGTCACGGCTCGCCCGTGTTTTTGGAGGCGGCGGGATGGTGACCGGCTGGACGCTCGGGAGAGCGACGTCCTCTTTATTGAATTGCAGCTTGCAGGGGAGCTACCTGTGAAGGGGAGTGCTGCGGCTCATGACTACGGGGCAACGCCGGAGATCGGGGATGTTTTGGAGGCTCTTGGTGCCCTCCGTGTCGCCCTGGATTGCACCGCCCACGACCTTGGGGGAAGATTGGACGCCATGGCTCACGCTGCGGGATGTGCTGCACGGGATTGTTCTCGGGTGCAGAGCACTGCGCCACACCCTGCACCCGAGCGGAATGTGCTACTTGCTCCGGCAGACATGGTGTTGCTGGAGGACCGAGACCACAAGATAGCTGCTGGGCTGATTGCTGCCGGTAAGGAGGGGTCCGGTGATTATGGACCTGTACCGTGGGTGGAAATTCGGCTTCAGATGCTGCTTCCGATATTACAGCTGTGGCTTGATGGGGTGGCCTCCCCTCATCTCCCGGAATTTGTACTACTGAGCCAGACAACAGGCATTGGGAACTTTCGGTCGTGCATGGAACTTCCCCGTTCTGACTTTGAATACTCACTGCTATTTCCAGTCGCAAATGTTTGCAAGCTGAAAATGGCTTTGTACATCAATTTTCGGTATATTTTATGTACTTCTGCAGTAAGGCACTGAATGGTCTGGGAAACGTCAGGAGCAAGTAGGAAACTCATTGCTAGCCCCAAGGCTGGAATTGAGGCCTGCTCAAGGCCCCCGCTTTGAGCCTCCACCTGGCAGTGGATGGCCCCAGGCCCTGGCTCTTAACACTAACAGCACTAACAGCTGTCAATGGTTTCTGCTGTGTGTGTCCTTATGGATTGAGGTTTCCTTGGGTTGGAGAAAAGTCCAATCTAAGGGGCAGAATTGGCTACATCACTTTGTTGGCCATGGCGGTACTGTCTGCCTGCTAAGTTACATCTGTGTGCAAATTAAGGTTAGGTGCTCCACAGATAGGGTCCACAGCTAAGGAGAAAGTTTCCCCATGGGTCAGTTCAGTGGCGCAGGAGAGTGTTGACAGAGGGATCCAACTGAGTTCAGAAGGGCATAGAAATGGCAAGTGCCACTGCGGTAGAGGCCCAATGTCTATGTACTATTGACGAAGCTGGAAAGACCATCAAGGAATAGATTAGTCTTCCCTGGCTTTTTGCAGCAAGTGGTTGTGTTGGACTTGGCCCTCTCTGTAGGGACACCCCAATTCTTTTTTTTTCTTCTCTCCCTCCTGTTTTCTGAATTTTAACTGGCTATGAATCTGTGCACTTTACTACTACTAGCCAGTGCTAACCAGTGCTAAAATGCTTTTACTCTCTCACTAAAACCTAGTTGTCTTGCTTCCCCTTTCAGATAATACAGAATCTCCCACACGGTGGCTGAAACCCACAGGGTGAAGCAGGAGACATAACACAAAACAAACAACACCTTTAGAAATGGGTTTTATTTTACAAAATGCAAAGACTCTCTTTTTAGAACAAGGCTTGGGGTTTTATTTTACACAATGCTCTCTAAAAGAAAGGCTTTCCCAGATGCCAAATGCAGAACATTCAAATACACAGAGATATATATATATATTAATATGCTAGCAATAACAACACACTTGGCTAATGCAACAGTTAAATGCATGAATAATACCATGAATAAAGAAGCAGCACATAATATGAGATAAGACTCAAGCAAATATAACATGCTGGACGTCCTGCAAGAGATCAGAAAGCTATATATACACTAGATAAAACAAATTATTACTTTGGATGTGCACCTCACTCAGTCACACATCACAAAGAAAACACCTCAAATGATCAAAGCCTCTGGCCAAACATCACAATGGCAATAATCAAAATTCAACACTTTACCTGGTGCAAACACTGCATCTTAGCCCACTCCTGATGAGGGGATTAAGCAGCTTGGGTTAAGAGCCTCAAGAACCAGGGTTCCGCTGTACCGAAGTAGACGCGTCCGTCCCCATTCGGATTCCAAAATCCCGGTTTCTAAGTGAACAGTCCTCAGCTTTATAATCTCAAAAACACACTAGAAGGTTCAAGAATCTCCTCCCTGCGCCAAAGGGATCTTACTAGGACTGGCCAGCTTCAAAGCATACATTACATGGCAGGAAGAAGTTCCCACGTTCCCTCTACAGTCACACATGTTCCAGCCTTTATCTTGATGAAGCTCACAAGAGTCTTCCAGGGTACATTAAACAATCTCTCACAAAAAACAATCCTTGAATGTGATTAAGCCAAACAACTTGCAAGCGTGGCTGTGCACGCAGATAAAGCTTAAGCAAGGCAGAGTCAGAATTCAGGATGATATGAGGCCATGTCAAAGCCTATAGTAATAACCTAATAATACTTCCAATGTACAACACAATGCACATTTGTGAACCACTGCCTATAGCAGTACATACTTCTCTCAATGTACAACACAGTGCACATTTGAGCACCACTGCTCATAACATCATATACTGCATCTCTCAATGTACAACACAGTGCACATTTGTGCACCAGGGCTCATAACACTGCACTTCGAGACCAAAAAGTACATTCCACACCTCTCTCTCTCTCTCATGCTTTCAAATGCACATCCCACACATTCTGTTCTTAGCAAGGCTGCCCTACTCTGTGACAGCTCCCACTGAAAGATTAATTGCAAGTTTATATAGCGCTAGGATCGACTCCCGGAGGAGTATCTCCGCGCTTCGACCGCTGCGAAACCCTTCCTGGCTTCCCTGTGAGATGGTCCCTTAATGGGTATCTCCAGGGTGAGACCAGGCATCCCTGGCGGTCTGGTGGGGCCGTTAGTGAAGATGAGGCAAGCTTATGCCCAGAGTTGCCGAGTGTGATCGCTGATCAGAGTGGGCACCGAGGCGAGAGAATTATCGAGTCCGCTGACCCTGGTCCAGAAACCTGCCGCGTCGGGAATCGAACCCTGGTCCCGGGCCGTCCTCTGCTCTCGGGTCTGCCGCCTCTAACCAGTGAGCCACACTACTTCACAAGATAGCAAGATTAAAAGAAATAAACCTTTACGAGAAGCAAGGCATATGCAGGACGGCATACATTCAAGCTAGGGTAAAATAATACACCAAAGTCAATTAAAATAATGGTAGTCAAAGGTCATCACAGGATGTCAGACCACAAGAGTGCCTCTAGCCATACACTAGTACAATTGGCTTACACCTGATTGGCATATTTAATTTGCTAATAAGTCCCTAGTATATTGTTATATTTGCCATTGTACTTACAAACTATTAAGTATTTTTACATAGTCCACGAGAACCATTGTTTTCTTGAATGTATTGTATGCCCTGGTTCCTTGTTAGTAGGGTCGTTTTTGTGATGCAATGATTTGTGCTTTTAGGTGCTATATCGACTTTAAACTTAAAAATGGCATATTTCTGGTTCTAATAATTGGATCTTTGTCATTCAGGGCTTATTTTATTCATTAAGATGTGCACTATGTTTATAAATTGTATTGTGTTTATTCTAGTGTTGTGTTTGCACTTTATTCTTGTTTGTGCACCGCATATATACTTTACACTTTGCTTCTACGTTGAGCTTTACTGCTTTTGTGCCAAGCTACCAGAGGGTTAAGCACAGATTAATTTAGTGACTTTTGTGATTCCCCCTGACAAGGATTGTGGTTGTTGTTTGAGTGGAATTTCCAGCCCACCTCAACCAACACCTCAGTTTTTACAATGCGGTATAATGTAGCAGATTTATTTTATATTTATTTATTTGTGCAATTTTATATAGCGCAAACTTTACCCGAAGGTGTCAGAGCGCTTTACATAAGAACCAGTTGAAAACATAAGGACTTAGGGTTACATGCGTAAAAAAAATAGCAAATTGTTGCTTTACATAAGAACCAGTTGAAAACATAACGATTTGGGATTACATGCGTTACATAAAGGATACAAACAGAAAAAATTGCAAATGTACAAGAGGTAAAGTCACATAAGGAGGAGATACAAATGGATATACTCTAGGCATATACTGGTGATATCTCTATCTACATAGGGAGGGGATACACATGGATATACTCTAAGAGTCACATAGGAATGGTAGAGAGCAAAGCGGACTACTGCATATACTAGTAATTAGAGTTATCTCTATATACATAGGGAAGGGTTAAGACTGGATATACTCTAAGAGTCACATAGGAATGGTAGAGAGCATAGCGGACTACTGCATATTCTAGTGATTAGAGTTATCTCTATATACATAGGGAAGGGATACACATGGATATACTCTAAAAGTCACATAGGAGACTAGTCGTTAGAGTTATCTCTATATACATAGGGAAGGGATACACATGGATATACTCTAACAGTCACATAGGAGACTAGTCGTTAGAGTTATCTCTATATACAAAGGAAGGGATACACATGGATATACTCTAAGAGTCACAAAGGAATGGTAGATGGTACAAAGGTCTACTGCAAATACTAGTGATTAGAGTTACTTCAATATGCAAAAAAGCAGTGTTCCATAAGTGTGGATGCAGTCACAGCACAAAGGGAGGGTGGGAGGGATGCAAGGGTATGGAGAGAAGGCAAAGCAGAAAAGGGAAGAAACATTTGAGGATCATCGACGGGGAAAAGGGTTAAAGGACTAGGGAATGGAAGGAGGGTCAGAGTCCAGAGAAAACTGTCCGAAATCAGCAGCAAAGTGTCGGCCAGGACAGAACACAAAGTAAAGAAGTCCAGGAGAGAAGGTGGGAGATGAAGCTGGAGGCCAGCTGCAGGCGCCTCACCATCTTGGAGAGCTTGCGGTCAGCCGGCTCGGTGGGGGTGAGAGTGCGCAAGGTGGTGAAGGCTGTGTTGACGCTGTTGGTGCGGTCACGCGTTGGCCGTGAGGCGCTGCACGGCAGCCGGTGGGTTGTGTGTGGATTCAACCGCCCTGGAGGATGTGTGGGAATCGGCGGCGGACCGGCAGGGGGGCAAGCAGTGTGGACTCCGGGAGGAATGCAGCCTTGCACGGCACATTCAGAACACTGGTGCCATGCGGGGGGGGGGGGAGGGGGAGTGATCCAGAGATCCGGCCCGTGTTGCAGGACCACAGGGCATTCCGGTAATGGCAGTGGCCCCAAACCGGCAGCAGGTCGGGAGGCAGGCCAGAAAATCCGAGAGAGGGCCGCAGGATTAGCAGGAGGCTGGAGAGAAGTTGGGGCGAGCCAGTGGAAGCGGCGATCGCCATCCGAAAGTCGCCGCCCGCCGCCATCTTGGAGTCAGGCAGGCGCTGAGAGGATTCCCTCGGTAAAACCACACATGGTTTTACTGTCAGAAGAAAGATTTCATCTCATTAGTACCAGTTTAACAACCAAATAGACACATAAGCAACTGAAAGGTAACCAATTAACCTTTGCAAAGAGCATTCAACTGTACACAAGCACATGTTGCAAGTTTTTACTAAATTTTGATCAATTTGAGATGGAATTTTTTTTGTCAAAATCTGCAGATTTTGCAACAGATAGTGAATTATGTGGCAAATGTGCCAAGTCCATAATGATGTGATAAAATGTGGCCGAATAATCACATAATTCCAGTAGTCCTGTTTATACCTGCTTCCTACTGTGAGGAGAGATAAAAGTACCTCGGCAGATGATGGTATCTTGCATGCAGGTTTCATGTTAATTTTGCAAGTTTTCCAGACCAGTTGCACCCAGGAGTAACTGCCTAATGAGCTACTCCATGTACCTAAGTCAATCCCTCTGCCCGCTTCATCTACTAACGAGGTTAGGATGAATGTCTAAGAGATCAAACTTCTGTATTGCTTTTTATCACTTTTTATCATCCCTTAATTTTTGCCTTGTAGTAGAAAGACAACTTAAGCATTATGCACCCTCTTAGGAAATATTAATTGAACTGTTGACAATTTTACTAAACATACTTACCCACAGGAATAAAGTGTTACCAATCAACAATTGTCCTGGAGTAGTCAAGGCTTGCATTACCCAAGATGTCCTCTTCCTCTGTGTCACTTTTTTCATGTAAAGATTGGATAACACCCATTTATTATCTCATAATTCAGGGTCTTCGAGAAGCACCAACACCTCTATTTATTTGGTGGGGCCCCTAAATCCAAAAAGATTGATTTGAGAACTGTTTCTGTACAAAATAAAAAGTATACATTGGCTTACGAATACCCACAGATGTCTGTTTGTAGTCAGATCTGACACAGCTGCAGAATTAGTCCTAACCTGGACAGTGCAAAATACCTTACAGTTATATTGAAAGACAATGCAATAGTGAAAAGCCCCCTTGCACAGGATCGTATGTAACGTCTGTCTACTACAAACATATTCATATTTAATGTTCTTCCTGCTTCTCTTTGAGAGATGATGATGCTATTTAAGTTGGGCTTCTCCCACTGAAACCTTAATTGCTGCAGAGTCCTTCCCAGCTGTTTTTGAGTGTACACCCAAACAGATACCCAAACAGATTCACCTTTCTAGTAAACCAGTTTTGAACTCAATTGACTAGCCAGTGTCAAACAATTTACTTTTGTAAGCAGAGGTGCTTCCACTGGTATTGGTACCTATCCATGATGGAAGAGGGTTTGAGTTCCACTAATTATCTCTGTGATATGTCATAGGATTGATCGTTACCTGAAATGCACCTCACTCAAGTGATGCTTAGTGAGTTCCAGTAAGGTTGCAGTCCAACTGGCATTCAGTCTCGTGTTGGCATACTGACAAAGTCTTAGTGCCAATGAGTCTTGAAAGCCTACTTTCCAGATAGCATTCTTGAATATACAGAAAATAAATCATATCCTTGTGTGAGTGAAAGCAATGAAGCCTTTCAAATCAAAATGTTTGCACACCCTGCAAATAAGATAATGTATGTATTAGGAACTCATTCATGAGTTACAGTACAGTTAAATATGTACTCTTCTTCCTACGGCCAATCTCTGAGACCGCCAAAATGATTAACATTAGCAGCCTCGTGGACCTTATCCCATATTGCAAGGCAAGATTTAGAATCTGCATTTATCCATAGGCCAGTGTTTGTAACCACAATAATGAGCAACAACACAGTAAGAGTAATATAAGGAGGTGGATAGGTGTGAGCTGTGTCAGATTCACTTAAACCTCCAGCAGCATAACCAACAACTGGTATGCGTCCTATATGCAAGAGGAGAGATATTGACAGGAAGACAGAAACATTATGTTGGAGCAGAGAAGGGATATCTGGGAGAAAGGAAGAGGGAGCTAATGAGTCAGCGACCGAGGGTATGGAAAGCAAGATTAACGATAGGGCAATAGCTATTGGGTGCTGAAAGGTAGGCAAAATATACTTAGAGCTGTGGGTGGACCAGGGCAGTGACAGAATCCTAAGAGAGCAGAAAACCCACTAGTGACATTTATAAATGCCATTGAAAGTTAACAAAAACTCATTGATTATAGAGAAGCACTCTTCTGTGAACTAATACCTTTAAGAAACACCGACGTCTAGAGAAACTGTTCCTACCCATGCATATGACTCACACATACACCCCTCCCATCCTCTTTCCAAATCAAAAACAAAATAGGCTGCTATTGTTCTAGCCTAAATCAACCCAAAGTACTGATCCACGAATGGCTGTGACCCCCGATAGCTCTCCAAATTACCCCGCTTATCAGTTCATACTTTAAAGTTGGGTCTATTTCCAATACTCTAAGAAAGTCTGTCTAACTCTCTTTCTAAGAAATGACCAATCACTGCAGGATCTCGAAAATCCTGTTAACTGCAGACACAACTCCAACTTTAAATTCCTGTAAAATATTCTAGAATAGTTTGCAATGTTAGATCTCTGGGACAACTTCATGAACCCTTCTATCCTGAACAATAGACTATGTGAATCCTATGGAGGTCTAACACCTCTTCTGGAGATTAAAGAGAACATATTTGCCAATACTGACCAAAAACACACTTTTCTGCTCATTATATTACAGCTCTCTATTTCCCTGAATGGCCTTGCCCATTCTGTCAAATTACTAGGAAAAAAGTAGGGGTCATGCCCAAATTACCCTCATATACATGAGCACAAACATCAAGAAGATGTGGAAAATACAAAGTAGTACAGAGGGATCAATTCAAATATTTATTTGCATACAGGGATAAACTAAAAACCCTGATGTATCAAAAAAAAAATTGGGAAAAATGAATTCACAAATTACAATCACATATGCATGTATCTCAAAATAAGGTGGAGCACAAACAGTATAATATCAACAAAAGATTATACAAACAAATTGAAATACCTTACATTATATTCATCTCTACATATAATACAATATACAATCACATATACAATATCTACAAAGACAAATACACAAAAATTAAGCCCTACAAAAAACACAAAATACTAAACAATGACAACATGTGCACTCTTAAGTCAAAGTGCTACACTTATAGGTAGTCCTAAATCGGCCAGAGGTGAATCACCCTCAGAAATTATTTATAAAGGTGCTTATGTTGGAATATGAACCAATTTGACATTTCAAACGGACTCCTTCACAAAAAAATGTCGACGCAGTTGCGGTCGCGTTTCAGCCACTCGCTTCTAGGGGCTTCCTCAGGACAAAGGGCAACATTACAGGGTGCAACTGCACATACAGATGCCCCGTACAACAGGGACTGGAAATTCTTAAGGGTACTCCAACCAAAAGTACCTCCGGGGAATCAAACCCGCCTGTAGTGTCCACTTCGTATTTCCTTGTGAGTACACGCTGTCGAATTGGAACGTATGTAAACCTTCTCTATCTCTCTCTGGAAACCAAGTGTGTTCTCCTGATACTCTCATCACACGGGGACCAATAATGCCGCCATCATTCTGTCAAATTAGACAGGATTAAACCTGTGAAGGTGTGTCAAAACTAACAAGCAATTGTTTCCAATCCTTGTTTCTCTATGATACACTTCCCTCTGTAAGTAAAGGAAACGTTGCGGTTGTTTGATGTGCAGAAACTGTTTAGAAATCTTTGCCATTCCCTCATTTTCAAATTTTTGTATTGCAGAAATAGTGAGCTGTGGTTTACACCTCACAAACAGCGAATCCTTGCAAAGGAACGGGCTGATGACATCACACACAAGCCTGGTATACTTTCAGCAATGCACTACAGTAGATAGGCCCCCAGTAGCATATTTGGAGTTCTAGAAGCCCAAGGCACACTGCAGCATGAGCGGTCCGGTCAATTTTGAAGATTTGGAGAATAAGAGACGGAGGAAGACGTTCTCTGATGAGGCGCTGCACATCCTAGGCGTGGAATATGTTGCAGACAGAAAAATATATTTTTAGCAGATATCCTTGCACGTATTTTAAGCCACAAAGACAAACATTCAGCTTAGGATCCAAAGCTGTGATATTAAGTGGTGGCATACCATGCTGTGGTGATATTATGTTCAGCAATTACAGAGGATTTGTTAGCGGGGCATGTGGAGGACCTTTCAGGGAAATGAGGAGGGCTTTGCGACAAACCTGATTAACACCAAGTGAGCCCCTGGCACCAGAAGGGGCTCAAGGAGGGTCACACATTGACACATCTTCAGCAACCTGTAGAAACCAGAGATAAGACTTCCCCCAGTGCCTAATGTACCTCTTTACCAAAGTGATGCATAATACAAGAAAGGCAAAGTTAACACCTACATGGAATGGCAATTGACATGAACTTAGAAAAGACATGTCCCACTAGTAATAGGCACTAGGCACAAACCTAATGCCAGAGGGGAAAACATAGCACCAGGCTATGTAACCAACATGTAAGGAGACAAAGAGAAGCAGGTATGGTGGGAACTGGGCAATAGAAGTAGTAATGGAAAATAAATCTGCATCAGAGTTCGGCGAGGGCAAGGGAGGATAACTATTGAGTGTATGTTGGCATGAAGATTATGAAGAGGTGTTTTTTAGACCTTCCCTCAATTGTGCCAACAAAGGAGTAAGCCTGCGGGGCAGAGGCAGATCATTCCAGAGTTCCTTCCCACGTTTAGCCTGACCACAAATGCGCTCCTTTGCATTGATGGAGTCTCTTTCTGGACCCTTGTCTTCAGCTCCCTCCTTGCTTTCTCTGGGTAAGTGTATATGTTTGTATTATTTTATTACCAAACAAGACATGACAACTTTTTCTATTCCTGCTAAGTTCGACTTTCTGCGCAACAATTGCGGATTTTGCTTTAGAAAATGCTTGTAGTTTAAATTAGTTTTCTTGTGCAAATGTTAAAGACTGTGCATCATAAATGGTGAATTTGAATCTCGGCTGCTATCATATTTTTGCTTTTTTGTGTTTTATTTTATTGTTAGAAGGAATAGGCTCATTTTTCCTTTTCATATTGAACCAGGTTTTGTGGTTAGCATTGTTAGATTTTGTTTTTAGAAAACTGCTTTTCAGTTGTAATGTATTTTATTGTGTAAATAAATGTTAAAGACGGTGATGCTTTGTTTGTGTATTTCTACTGCCACGAGATATCCTTGGAAGAGGGATGCCTGTAATTTGTTACACAAAGAATGTACTTTTGTTTTGGTTAAAAGACTGTCGGGTGAATAATTCATAGACTGAGTGTTGCAGTGTTCTTAGATGCTCAATACTTGCTCTACTGTGACTGGCTTGCCTGAACCATCTCAGTAATTTATGTGGCAAGGTGCCAGGATTATCCTTCACATCCCCAAGGCCGTCCCATCACCCACAAGGCCCTCCACGTCACCAAACCAGCAAACCTGAACAGCCAACTCAAATTCCACGCACCCCAGAGGACCCTACAATTAGTCCAGCTCTCCTACGCTGTGGTACCCCGCACCAGAAACCCAGATCGGGAGCCCACTCTTTCTCTTTCCTCGCAGCCCGAGCCTGGAACGTCCTTCCGCTCCACCTCGGACAGACAACATCGCTCCCCATCTTCGCAAGAAACCTCAAAAGAAACCTGGCTCTTCGACAGACCCCCCCCCTTGATGGACTGGAGCCTGCTACCCCCCTCCCCCCAGCACCATGAGACCCTTACGGATGAGTAGTCGCGCTTAACAAACGCCTGATTGAGAGTTCCTGTCGTTAAGGAAGTCTAAGGCAAAGGGTGTGGCAAATCCCCTGTTTGACCCTGTTAGAATCTGGGGGAGTCTTTGCCCATAACCCCAGTTCTTCAAATGACGAGTCACATATAAGAGCCACCATTTTGAAAACCCACAGGAGGCAATCCACACCTGCTCCCTGGGAAGGATTCTGGTACGTACAACTTTTTAACAAAATTCATTCCTGTGCTATATTTTTTTACATTTGTTTATTTTTTTCTGTTTTTCTCGACCTCCTTTTATTTTATTTTTCTTTATCTCTATCTTTCCCTACTCTTTTCCTCTCCTCTCTCTATGTCTCTCCTTTCCCTCTCAATTCCACTTCTGTCTCTTTCCTCTCCCAGTCCCCTCTTCTTAGGTCTCACAAGAGACAGTCCATGCTCTGATGGCACTGTCGCTGACAATGTTCTATGGCTTCTAAAAAAAAAATTCTCATAAAAGGGGCATTTAAACTGCCCATTTCTTAACATTATTTGGCTTCATTGACTTCCTTTTCATTGGTGACTGTGTGCCAGCGCTTCTCGGCTTCACTTGCTGCAGGTGTTTTTCTTCTTCTCTGGAGGATGGACCAAGTACTGATTGATTTCTTGATTAATGTTCTTCCGTGCTGTGTGCTCTCAGATTGTGGTACTTTTATTTGCATTTGTATTCAAGCTTGAAACCATTACAGTTTAATCATGTGGTTACTAGTATTTATAACAGCTGACTCTAAACAACTAGCAACAACAAAACCAGGTGGCATGTGACCACTGTCCAAGCATACAGTTCAGTCGCCTTTCGCTTCTATTGATGATGAAACTATAAACGTTTACCTTTCATTTAAGATAGTTGCCATACAGTATGTGTTTTCATGAATTAATGCTTGCAGCTCTGGCCAATTTACTTATTTGTTGGAGTCCTCTTTTATAATTTAGAGGATGTTTTATTCATCAACAAACTAGGTGTTTTCCAGAGGTTTATGTTTCACCTTTATCTCTACCCATATCAAACCCTATAATCACTCTTAACTGACTTTACCTTTTCTCCGTCGCGGCTAGCATGACTCGCATGTGGGGGTGTAGGGGGTTGCGCGGGGGAGGTTAAATTTTAATTAAATTTTTTTTTAATGTTAACTTACCTTTGCTGGCCCAGTCCAGCATTGCCTCTGCTTCCCTGCTCCTCACAGGAAGCAATAGAACAGAGCCACCCAATAATCCCTCCGGGACTGGGTATCATAAACAATAGAAGCAAAATGTCCAGGAAGGAATCATTTAAATATAAATTCAGTGTTATATGTGTCACAAAAGTGAACACTTAGTCATAGTAACCCTAGGGATTAAATGATAAAACTCGAATTGTATCAAAAATATACATTTATTTTGATTTTCAATATATAAGAGTAGCTTTTCTCAAAGATAAAAGTCTGGCAACTGAAATACTACCAAAATAATCACACTCGGTACAGTGGTAGTACAAAAACACCTTTCGCATAAGATGTGGACAAATTATATAACCACATACAAGTGCATTAATACAGTAAAATTCACAAGATATATTCAAATGAATCTATAAGTTTTTTTAGCAAAAAAGGCGTAGTGCGTCGATGTTTCGGTCCTCGTTGGTCTAGCCGATCCTTAGGACCATCTTCAGGACAGAAAAGTTGCACAGGAATATATGTCCCTTTAATTGGACCCACTGATCGTGTTTAGAACAAGCCAGACTGGTCATGTATCAGAAAGCCACCTTACAACTTGAGCGGCATAGAAACCGGCAATACTCGGTCCCCGGAACCCGACAGAATGTCTGGGAATCGAGGATTCACAGGAAGCAGGCACCCTCCCCTACCCTAAGCCAAGTACAATGCTGCAATGGCAACGTTGTGATTGGTTGGGACGCCGACCACACAGGATTCTATGGGGAGGCCATTTTCTCCATGTAGGCTACACTATGTATTTTCATGAACCTAATACTCTGCTCAATAAATAATAAAATAAAAAAAGAAAGAAAAGGCAGAGTGCGTTTGACTGGTTTGGTCTGCACTGGGGCCGACCAATCAGTCGGCACCCTCAGAGTGGGCAAACCACTCCTTCCTTGCACTAGAGCAGGACCGCCATCTGCCCGCCCCCACCCAAACCCTTCTGCTTTTTTGCAGTGCGAGAAGCAGAAACATAAAATGGTATTTAATACCATTTCATGTTTCTGCTTCTTGCACTGCGAGAAAGCAGTGGGGTGACGCTCTTCTGCCCACATGGAGGAGCCGCCCCTGCCTTTTCTCACTACTGAACCTTAAGTCACCCTCCACTCCCTTTACCTTTACCCACCCCTGAATTCTCAAGTCACCATCACCTCCTGTGAGAAATCAGGACCTATTAGCAGTGTCCCTCCCCCCACTTTTTGCCACCGTTTTGCCCACTAGATGCTGGTTTTCTGACTCTGATTGTGCCCTGGGCTCTGCTAACCGGACCCTGGACCTGTGCTCTGTGTAAAAAGTACATGGTAATTTGGTATAATCACAATTGGCAAAGACAGACCCCTGTAAGTCCCTAGTATATAATATGGTGATGGGGATTCAAACTACCCATAAGTTCCTAGTAGATAGTAGGGCAAGTATGTTTAGAGACCCAGTAGATTTCCGGCACAGCCGTGTGCCCTGCTGTGTTGCCTGCTGTCATTTTAAAGGTAGCCCTGCTTTGCAGACTGTCTTTAAAATGTCATTATATGCAAATTCGACTTTGGATTTAAAGTTACTTCCAAAGTGGCAAACTACCTTATTTTTACATATAAGTCACCCCTAAGGTCTACCCTAGGTGCCTCAGGAGTAGGGCGCCTTGTAACTTTAAGCAGAAGCCCTGGTGAGGGAGAATTTGCCAATTTTGTTTGCCGCCATTGTAGTAAATGGCTCCATATGCTAACATTAGAACATTTTATTTAAGTATAAACATTGTTAGGAGCCATGTAAAAAGAAATATACTTCAAGATATCAAATTAATAGGTAAGATAAACCCAACAACTTGCTACTGCTGGATATGTAATAACTATTACCGGAAATAAGTTATTAAACTTTATTTTCTGTGAGCTAAAGTCCAGCTTTCCAGCTGCTCTCTCATGATTGGCCAGCCTGCTCCCAGACTGTGTCAGTGCAACCTGATGAGGTGTGAAGTGTCCTGCCAGAGGACACAATAGGTTTCCTGTGAGCAGAGAAGTACAAGCAGCAGAACAGGAGGCAGAAAGGGTGTGAAGGGTAGTCAAACTGGTATTCAAAGGGAGAGTAATACTTTAGTACAGCACAGGCCTAACCCCACATCCTGCTTTTTAAGCCACACTGGAGCCTCTGTAATTAGATTAGGGAGAGGGTTGGAAAGGGAGTGTTTTGGACAATTAATCACACCAGTATGTTGGGTTATCCTGACCCAGCTCCTCTGGAGTAAACTTCTCCATGCTTAATTTTGAAAGAATTATGCTTTTTGGGATAGGAATATGCTACACTTTGGAGGAAGTGGTTATACACCGGTGCGGCACCTTGCATCCCATTAGTCAGGGGTGCCCCCCTGCTTGATGCCCAAAGATCATGGATAGATATAGGAGAGCTGCTTAGCTCCTCAGATCTGCTGCCTGAAGAAACAGGAAGAAAAAGAACTCCCCTGCTGGCTCCCTGGCCTGCATCAAGAGGACTGCATTCACCAAGACTGCACCTGCTGTACACTGTGGGACTCATCACCAGTAGAACTTTGCCAGACTCTGAAAGTTTAAGGGGTAGACTCCTTGCAAGCTACAGGTTAACATCATCTCCACCAAGAGTCCCCATTCTGGAGTGCGTCCAGTGGACTTTTAGGGATTTGGCCAGTGTTCAAGTTCAAGTTCAAATGACTTTATTCGATTGTTAACATTACAATCATAAAAGCACAGTTCATAAGCATACCGTTAAAAACAGGTAATCCATTTCATTTGTGAGACGAGAATTTACATAAACAATATAAAACAAGAGTGACAGGCAGGATAAACACATTAAGAATATAAATAGTTACAGCAAGGTTAAAAAGTTAAAAAATATACCTAACAGCAGCAGCATAATTATCCCTCCATACTTTTCCTGAAAATAATTGCTAATTTCGGAAAACTGCATACAAATAAGGTGCAGTCACAGTTCAGGAGTTGAAGGTAGTAAAGTGCTGGTTTAATCTGTGCAAATTTCAGTTCTTTGAGGCGTGGTTTTAGGTATAGCCTCCGGGGTACTATGTAATAAGGACAGATAAATAAAAAGTGTGCCAGATCTTGTGGAGACTTTCCGTCGCAGCCGCAAGCTGGCAACACTTGATCTCGATGGGCCCCACTCGGTACCGCCAGTAAGAGATGAAACAAATCAAAACGGAACCTTGTTAATAGATAACGTTCATAGCCAGTCATGGGCCATGATAGGTATGGTTCCATTTGTAGACAGGTTTTAAGTAAAGCGTGTTTCCTAACACTGTCTTTCTGTAGCTCGGCCTCCTCCCGGGCTAAATACCTGGTTGTCATGAATGTATTTTTCACAAAGGTGACATCTAGTTTAGTGATAGAGTCTGGGGTTGAGACCAAATCAGGCTGTCCTATTTCAGTAAGGCAATCATTAATATACTTCAGCCATGGAACCTTGAACCTACCATCCCATGTTAAGGCTTCTTTTAATATATCATGGGTAAGAGGTATGTCATTATTTAGCCAGCAATTCAACCAACACAGTAGGGGATTAGCTGCTATTCTATCGCTTAAATAGGGCACACCTAACTCCTCATGTACGGAGAGGTTTCCGGTTCCCCTTGGCAGCCTCAGTATCTGCTTCAAGAAATTATTTTCTACAACCTCCAGGGCCCGCATCTGGCTATAGCCCCAGAGCTCGCTTCCGTAGCAAGCAACGGCAAAGCTCTTTGCCTGGTATAATTTAAGCAAGGCAGCCACCGGACTATTGCCCATTTTTCTTGCGAAATCAAGTATAGCCGCGTTGACGCGGGTTACCTCGCCCTTCTTCCTCAGGACAGCGGGGCCCCAAGATAGTTGGTGATCAAAAAGGACCCCGAGGTATGAGAAGGTTTTGGTGATTGGAATTTTTTCCCCGTTTATGTTAAAGAGGTTGGATTTTCGTGACCCCAGGCCTGTCTTCATAACATAAGACTTAGAATTGTTAATACCTAAGCCTCGAGACTCCA
The DNA here is from genome assembly GCF_964263255.1 of Lissotriton vulgaris. Lineage (NCBI taxonomy): Eukaryota > Metazoa > Chordata > Amphibia > Caudata > Salamandridae > Lissotriton > Lissotriton vulgaris. Next base: position 259,569 of record NW_028252012.1, on the reverse strand, counting down.
TGAAATCGAAGAAAGAGTTTAAAAGTGTCTGGAGGCAGATAGCTGTCCTTGAAATAAGGACAGCATCGTCCGCGTAGAGCAGGACTGGGACGCCTTTCCGACCTACGTAGGGGTAATCTGCTCCGGTTTTTAACAAGTGTTCCTCTAACTCGTTGATATACAAATTAAAGAGGAATGGAGCAAGAATACACCCCTGTCGAACACCCCGATTAATTCTGATATCCCCTGTCACTTTCAGATCTTGGGTGTATCGAACGTTAGCTCTTGTATCGGAGTGCAGGTCAGCCAGTAAATTAATTAAATTCTGTTCTACACCCATCTTTAGCATGGTGTCCCATAGTTTGCCTCTGTTCACACAATCAAATGCGGACGATAAGTCCATAAAAGCCATGTGGACTGTTCCCTGCCGGGCCATGGTGTATTTACCTATAATCAAATACAGGTTCAGGCACTGGGTAACTGTCGAGTGACCAGGTCTGAAACCATATTGTATTGGGGATATAACATTATTCTCATTTGCCCATACAGTTAATCTATTAAGGATTACGCCCCCTACCACTTTGGCTACGGAGTTAATTAGGGATATTGGCCTGTAGCATAGCGGGCTACTACGGTCACCCTTTTTAAATACGGGCACTATAGTCGATATCCCCCATGACTTTGGGCATCCTGAAGCCGCAGCTGCATATAATACGGCAGTAAGGACAGGGGCCCATAATGAGGTACAGGATTTAAAAAGGTCCGGAGGCAAGCCATCCGGGCCAGGGGCCTTATTACTAGTTAACCCTTGAATGCCCTTCTCTACTTCATTGACTGAAAAGCACAAAGAATTCTCCATAGGAGTAAAAAAGCCGTTTTCTGCCTGTTGCTCGTTGCTTTTAAAAATTAACAAGCATTGGAAATGCAATAGGTCTCGCAGCATTAGAGTTAGTGCTTTTAGAATTGTTTATGGGTTTTTTGTTGTAAATCTTTAGCATTTTTGTTTCCTGTAGCCAATGCTAAAGAATTACAAATAAAAAAAGCCATAAACAATTGTAGAAGCTCTAACTAAAAATCCTCCGAGACCTATTGCACTGTGTGAGGGTGAGGGGTTGAGGGTGAGTGAGGGTGAGGGTGAGTGAGGGTGAGTGAGGAGTTGAGGGTGAATGAGGGGTTGAGGGTGAGTGAGGTGTTGAGGGTGAGTGAGGGGTTGAGGGTGAGTGAGAGTGAGAGTGAGTGAGGGTGAGGGTGAGTGTGAGTTAGGGTGAGTGGTTGAGGGTGGGTGAGGGTGAGGGTGAGGGGTTGAGGGTGAGTGAGTATGAGTGAGGGTGAGTGAGGGGTTGAGGGTGAGTGAGGGTGAGTGAGTGAGGGTGAGTGAGGGTGAGTGAGGGTGAGTGAGGGTGAGTGAGGGTTGTTAAAAGGCCAGCGGGGCTTCTTAATCAGTATTCAGCATCTTTGGCACAGGTATTACAGGTCTGGTAGGTCTGATCATGTCACTTTGCAGCATTTACGAGTTGAGCTGGGGGATGGGGCGGAGCGGGTAAAAAAAAAAAAAAGACGGAGGGAAAGCAGATAAGGGGAGGGGGGGGAGAAATGCGACACGGCGGGAAGGGGAGGGGGCGGAGGGGTTAGGTTCTAAGGATTCAGAGTGGACTGCATAGGTTTGCATGCGGACTGCTAAGAAAAGTCTGTTGATGCAGAAAGGACAACAACGCCGTGGGCAGTGTACCATGAGTAATAGGCAGGTAGGGATACAGAAAGGACTATAGCTTTTGAGACTCCGAGGAATGGGCTGGGATGAATGCATAACAGAATATTAGAATCTTAGACCGGGCTGTGACAACAGTGCAGAAGGGGCTTTTCAGCCTAGCAAATGAGGCGCGAGGTATTGGCGGCTATGCATACTGAAAGGATACTTTAGCCAAGTGCATGAGAGTATGAGGAATAACTAAATATAATAACTTTTTTAGATTTTATCTGCTTAGAATCCACAGAACAGTGGGCAAATAAATGCCGTAAAGTGGTTCAGATAAGAAGTACAGCGCAGGTCTGTGATTTATATTTCAATGATGAGTAAGTAGGGCGAATGCATAGGTGGAGGAGAGAGACAGTAAAAATAAAGAGGCAAGTACAGCGAATGGGCAAGAGGCAGTTAGTGAGGACTGATGTGAAGTGTAAAAAGACCCGCATAGAATGAACCGATTGATAAGGGGAAGACTGGTGAAGAGGGGGGGGGGGAGACTGGTGGGGGGGGGGGGAGACTGGTGAAGAGGGGGGGGGGGCGGACGGGTGAATTGAATGACGGAAAGGATGAAATGACTGAGTTGTGTGAAGAATGAACTTGGTGACCGAACACCGTAAGGCCGGGAACACACTTTGTGGGAGGCAGAGAGATCATTTTCTTTTCCCAAAAAGGATCGAAAACAACACAGTACTTAGCTACAGTGTTATCGGTGTAAGTGCTCCCCGACAAGGCGCACACTTAGATAACCAAACTCTCACAACATATACTCACCTCCACGGTTTGGCCCAGCTCCAGGTCGAAGCCCACCACACAGAGACAGTGCAGCCAGGCAGAGAAGCGATCCCAGGGCAGACAGAGAGAGTCCCCTCCAGAGGAAAGCAACTCTGATAGCCTTCGGGCCAGAGCCGGGGCCTGCCCCTCGGGGCTCCGCTCCCCCAACCCAGCAGTCCCACGTAAGGACATCACGGAGCAAAGATCTAGCAGAGTCAGCACCAGCAGCCAAGCATCCCACTACCAACACCGCCGGGGACCGGGAGCTCGGCGTCAGCAAACAGCGACTGTACTGCGAACCAGCTTAGTTAAAAGAAGGACTAGGACTGAAAGCGGCCACTTTAAGCTGCCATATTGGAAAGGCTCTGGGTCCTCCTTTTATTCACCAATTCTGCTTACAATGAACCCCAGATAACTGTTGAACAGCAATGGATAAGACTAACATATATTTCACACGCTGGCTACAAACGAAATGTAATTGCGGATATCATATGTGCATAGTTATAAGTCTTACATGGAAGAAGGGACTTTCGCCTACCCTAGCTTTTGTTAGGGGAGAGCATAGCTCGCAAGTTTTCAGATTACTCGTGTGACATGGCTATGGCTTCAGTCTGCCGCAGGAGACTTTTTTAAACAAGAAATGGAAGGGAAACAAGGCAGGCGGCTGGGGGGAGGGGGGAGGAGAAATGCGACGCGACATGGCAGGCAGGGGAGGGGGGAGGAGAGTAGGGGAGGCACGGCCTAGCGGCCGTGCAATCAAGTAGTGAGGGGGCGGAGCTGGGGGAGGCTGTGGAAGAGAGTAGGCAAGGCAGGCGGCTGGGGGCATGTGCACGCGCATTTAAGCTCAATGCGCATGCGCATTGAGCTTAAATTTCTCGTGCACTGCAAGGAATCGCCACGATTCCTTGCAGTGTGGATAAAGAGCGGATAAGTGCCAATACTCTCGCCTTGCTCGATGCGCATGCGCATCGACAGGCGAGACCTAAAAATGAGTGACCCAATCCTCCTCTGGGATATTAGTACCAAGTGCAGTATCACTGAGATTATCAAACAAGGGTTTGTTAATAATTTCCCAGAATTTGCTGCTGTTACCCAGGACTAATGGGTCAAGCAGAGACTCCCAGGTACACGCCTTAATTTCTTTTTTTCGTTTAGCGCGAGAAATTTTTTATAAATCAATCGCAGAATTTTAATTTGGCCTGGATCTCTGGGTTTGGTTTTTAGCGCCTTTCTCAAGTCTCTGCTTGCCTTGGAGCAAGAGTGGTCAAACCATTTAGGATTACTTCTGGTTTGTCCCTTCACTGGGACTGTTAACATAGATCCTACTGATGTCACCACAACCTCAAAAACAGCTAGAGTTTGCTCTGGGGATGTGGCTGGTGACACACAAACCGCAAGTTTCGCACCACATGACCTATTAATTTCGGTGTACAGGTTTTCACAGTTTACCATTGACCATTTCAATCGACGTTTACCATTTATACATTTTAAGGTTCCCCGGCCTTCACAGTTCATTCGCTGTTCAAAAACTCCACCACCCAATCTAATGGTTATGGGATTATGGTCACTATAGATGTTTGTTTGAATGGTGAATCTGGAGGCCTGATTGGCAAGATCAGCAGATAATAATATGTGATCTATAAAGGACCCCTGGCCTGAACCTTTAAATGTAGAAACATCAAAAACCTTAGACTCCGGGACCATAGACATAGCTACAGTTAGATTATTTTCATTCAACAAATTGTTGAGACAAGTTCCACGCCTGGAGTGGTCAAAATGAAAGCCGTTCACACTATTACACCCCAAAGATCCCATGGGGGTAACTCCTGGGTTACCACACGGGTGTACATTAAAATCACCTACGATCAATAAATTACGTGATAAGAGTGCCTGCTCCCTCTCTCAACATCTCGTTTAGAAGCAGTATATTACATTCCCCTTGACTATTTATAGCATTATAAAAATTAATTAAAGTTAGGGCATGTTTGCCTCTCTTCAATTCCAGCACTTGAATATTCCGGTTTGCATGATACAGATTACTTACTTGGCAGGTAAGTGCCAGATTAATAAAAATAGCCAGGCCCCCCTTTGCTCTTCCACTGATTGAGGGAACTGCTGGCCTAAAAAAAGCTTTGATAACCCTCGATAAAGGCATTATTATCTTCCATCCATGTCTCTTGGAGGCATATGACTGCGTTTTTCTTGACAAATGCCAACCAGGCAGGATCACATATTTTATCAACCAATCCCGCTATGTTCCAGGAGACTAAGCTCGCATTACAAACATCAACAGGCTCTGTTCCAATGAAAAGCTCTGTGGTTATAGGTACTGATAGCGATTGATTAAGTTGTTCTACGTGTGTGTCTCCCTGAGTTTCTATTGTGGACGGGTTTGGTTCTACATGGATTGGAAGAATGCTAAAAGCCTCGGGCAGGTCATGCGATGTACTAATGTACTCATGTGATGCGGGGCTATCCATTAGAAGATCTGTATCTAGCTCTGCCTGACTATTGGTATCTAATTCAACGGCTGGAAAGGGAACAGTTACTGCTTGTGTAGCCCTAATTTCCCCATGTACTGGATTACTTTGCATATGACCAGTATGCATTAATGTGGTTGGAGCAGCATGTAGTCAGTGGACCCCCTCCAAACCACTCTGATCATAAAAAGCGTCAAACCTATTTGAAATAGGAACATTGTAGTGGATGTTAGGGTATGTTAAATGAGAGTGGTCACGATGGTGATGTGCCCCGTGTGAGACCTCCCGTCTCTCGTGATAAATTGCTGGGTGGTTAGCCTGTCTGGTCTCCCAAGATGTGTCTCTCCTATACTGTCTTTGGTCTCCTGCAGTATAGTGTCCACGGTTCCTTGGAGTTACTCCTTGATGATATTGGTTAAAGTTATCATAAGTTTTCTCCTGCTCTAGTGTGGGATATGGATACACTTTACTTAAACTGTGATCACTTGAGGGATAAAAATAACTTAGATCCATAGTGCGGATCAAACTGCTAATCGGGCCATCCTTCCAACTAGTAATGTGCCTTGCCACACGATTGTCCTTGAAGTTAACAATAATGCAGTCACCCTCAGTAGATTTAAATCTGTGCCCCACCCAGTCGACCCTCCTGACATTTGTTATTTTGCCACTTATGTGTGGAGGGATCGGTCTATGGGCAGTTAGCCAGTGACTCACTTTGTTTTTCAGGTCCCCATAGCTCTCTACCTTACTATCTTCTAGTTGCGGTACACAAATCATTACTATGGTGTATAATTGGGATTCAGGAGGGAGATTAATGTGGGTGAGTTTTTTAGGTTGGGTCAGCTTTGGTGTTTGCACTACTCGTGTATTTATGGCTATATTTTGTGTTAGTATTGGCCTTTGAGGCTCAACCTGATCATCAAGTGAATCAGGGGATAATCCTTCCGCGGCCCATTAACTCTCGTCATTTCCAGTTATGGAGTCATCTGGGATAGTGGGCAGTGTCGGGGCTACTGCCGTTTGGATGTTTACACATACAGGCAGGTTTGAAATATTATGGTCTATAGCACCCAGAGAGAGGGTGGGTGGCGAATTGGAACTATCACTATGAGTGTTTTTCTTGGCTCGTGTCTTTTTAGTGTTAGTTTGCTTATGGGTGCTGTTGACCGGTAAAAGGCTGACCTTCGGTGTGGGTGCACTAAGAATTTTTAACATGCTTGTGGTATCCTCTTTTTGAGACTTTTCAAACTTCACTAAGGTTTGCTCTATACTAGTGATTCTTTCGCTTATAGGCTGCAAAAGGGATCTGACTAGGTGTTCCAGTTCTGTCAGGTATAGTTTATCTGGCGTACTTGCCCTTTCAGTCTGGCTTGTCTGGTCTATGGAAGTTTTAGTGTACTCTGGCTGTGTTTCATTAGGCAGTGTTAAAACGCCCTGGTTAGGGAATGTTGCAATCAGATTAGGTGTTTTATTGGTTGGTTTGGTCAGTCTAAAGTTTGGCCAAATATCCTTTGCTGAAGGCTTGTGATTGCCTAATGGTCGATATGTTTTCCTCACTATCGATTTAGTTTTTTTCCCATATCGCTGTTTCGTCTTTTTTGGAGTAGGTAGTTTATCTGCTACTGTTAAATTTGCAAGAGGTGAACTTTCAGCGAGTACATCCCCTGACCTTGGGGAGTTTAAAGACATAACTCCCGGGTGAGATAAGCACAGATTTTCCCCAGAATTAAAGATAAACAGAGGGCTACCTTCTATGCTATTTAGAGGTATAGGTGAGGCTAATGATGCATTTTTCCTACTACTTTGGCCACTAGGTAACCCTGTGAAGGATTGCAATAAAAGTGATTCCTCCAAATTAATAGAGGAATCCGCAGTATTATTATTGGCAGTAGTGTGCAATGAAAGATTGGGAAAACACATATTTGGAGTCATTGAAAGACGCCTCTCCGTATTTTGTATAGCATCTGCTACTACACCTATAGTCTTTTGTAGCATTAAGTCAATGGCTGTAAGAGACGGTAAAGGTGTAGATGGAACAGTCTTATTTCTAGTCGACGATCTTGTAGCCACGGGGGTCTTTCTGACTTTAGTCATCTTGTAGGAGGTATCCAAGAGGACAGATGAAATACTGGACACTTGTAAAGAGCTAAACTTAGCAGCTATAACAGGCCACACATGCAATAGTTAAACCAGATGTAACACTGCCAACTTGTGATTTGTCCCAGGGTAATGGCGATAAAAGGGGGATGGCCCGTCCCGCCTCCTTCTGTCCCCTGAGGGCCACAGAGGGCCCGCCCTTTGCCCGGGCTTAGCCCCGGGCGCTCCCGCGACGCGGGGGTGACGCCTTTTTCAAGCGCCGCCTGGCGCGTTCTGTGGCCGGGATTCCCGCCGCTAGGGCAGTCGGGAGATGCAGTTCAATCTCTTCTCCGTAGTTGAAATGCCCCCCTCCGCTCTGTGACTGCTATGTGGTAGATGCGGCGGCGGGAGGGGAACAGGACCCGGCAATTGGGAAAATTAGCAGCCCAGCAGCGTGTAGGTTAGTTCAAAGTCCCAAGGGGATAAAACAGCCAATGCATTGTGGGAATTGCAGTCCAGGCATCCCAGAAACTACCTAGGATATTCCAGACGTTTCTATTGGTGTTTTGGACACTTTGAACCTCAGAAATTTAGAGCAACTTTTGGAAGATGTTCCATAAGGTGAGCGATTCGACTTCAAGAGTCAAGCCACCTACCGTCAAACGTGGCCTGGATTTTAGGTGTGTCCCGCTGAAATCTCCGAAACGCCAGACTTCCAGGATTTGACCGTGGCCGTGTAGAAAGTCAAGCCGGTGAACTCGCACCGAATCTGGCCAGACGAATTGTCTTGCTCGACATAGAGGGTAAAAGCTGCAAAAAAAGGACTAAGTGTGAAAGCAAAATGTTGACTGAGGCCTTCTGTCACGGTTGGCCTCAAACCTTTACTTTGCCCCGGTCACAGCGCAACCAGATGTCTAAAAGTGGCGCTATGTTTTTAAGCACTAGAAAGTGTTAGTCTTTAAAGATTCATTCTCCGGATCCCTTAATTTGATGTTGGTCGCTTTGCTGTCTATTTATTCATAAAAATATAATCTAGTTTTATAATTTTGAAGTGGAATTTGTATGGCGTGTTGTGTGTTACTTATTTAATGTATTGGTGTTTTTTAAATGCTTTACACACCTGTCTCCTTAGTTTAAGCCTGCCTGGTCGTTGCCAGCTACAAAAGGTTGAGCAAGGGAATAATTTATTGAGACCTTGTCTGAACTTGTTTTGCTGTTTGTGACCTTATTACTACTTACTAGTGGTAAGTCACTATTGATCACTGCAAACAATCCACTTTCCAATGCCTCCATTTGCCTCTACCGACCCGAGCCCTCATATCACCCTCATCTCCCATGTCCTCTACCCACCCTAAGTCCTCAAGTCGCCCTCGCCTCCCTTTACCTCTACCCACCCATGAGCCCTCAAGTCACCCTCACCTCTCGTTACCTCTACTTACAGCTGAACTCTAAAGCCACCCCTACCTCCCTTTACATCTACCAATTCCTAAACCATAAAATCACTTTCTTTTTTAAACTACATAAAAAAGTAATGTATTTCAAAGGAAACTAAGCTGGGTGGCAAAGTACTCTGTGGTAAAGGTTCAACTACTTACCTCTGTGCTACTTATTAATGTACAAAAAAAAACTGTGTGGTATGGGCTGCAAGGCAAAGGCTGTTTTCAGGCAGGACAAATCCCCATCCCTTCTTTAAACACTCTCCTGCATTCACCCTAGAGCCCCTATCGGTTTTGGGAGCACTGTTGGTTATTTTATGCCTTTCAGTAAGTTCGGCGGGCACCTTTGTCTCTTTGAAATTTTGCCCCTCCTCCCCGCCACACCCTATACTTTAGGTCTCACCCGAGACAGCTCATATGCTGTGAATTACAAGCTATTTTGTTTACTTGCAGGGTGCCTCCACTGATTACCATTGGTTGACTATATCTTCACTTTCATTTCCTTGCTTTTCTTTGGTCAGCGAGTGCTAGCTTCACTTCTTCTTCGTGTATTTGTCCCTACCCTGGACCATTGCCCAAGTACTGCTTCCCTTATGCAGTGTCCTTCCTCTGCTTGCAGCTTTCAGATGTACTTTCTTTTCTTTAAATTGCAACAGTTTCCTCCCTCCTGCATTGTTGATTGACCTGCCCCTCACCCTCCTCCTGCATTGTTGCTTGTCTGGTCCACCCCTTCACTGTTTTCACTTGCCCCGTCCTCTCCCCACCCTCCCTTCTTTGCTTGCCTCTTCCTGTCCCGCCAGAAAAAAGCACCCAAAAGTCCTCTCATTGGGTTTTAAGATGCTACAAAGGTTCAAACGAAGCCGCACTCCCTGCTCTGTATGAACTGTGTGGTGCTGTCTTCATGCGTGACCAGCACAGTGAACTTCGTGAAGACAGAGAATAATCCCAACCTTAGAAAACAGATCTCTACCCCTCACAGTCAGCGCTGGCCTCATCATAGTACATTTCTTACTTTCAGCCATGCTGCACAACAGCGGCGCTGCTATACCACATGGCTCAAAGAAATCGACAAAATGATTAGCTATCTGTTGTATCCTCGTGCTTCTTGCTGAGCTCGCCACGTCACATGCTCTGGAATGTGGAATCCTATGCCTAGGTATTCCAGTGATTCCAGTGCAGCGGTTGGCGTGGGCTCTTGATGACTCTATCTCGCTTCCCCAATAAATCCTCACTTACCACAATAACCTGAGCGGTCTGCTTCTTTCCTTGACGGATACTTCACTGGTGACTTGGTGAGAACGAACCTACGCGACTTCAGAGCCTACAGCCCCGGTATCTCCGGACCAAGATTACCGTTGCCGTCATGAGATGCTGAATTCCCTCTTCTGTGTCTGCGGAGCCTTCCTGATCGAATAGATGTCATTTTGCTGAAAATCCCGCTTTTTCCACGTTAAGCGGTGAGAATATCTTCATTTAATTCCTCTTTTGCCATTTGAACGCCTTGTTTTCCTGTGCGCGAGTTAACGCGTGCGCACTGCCACGCACCTGGAAACTTCAGCGCGAGCAAACGCATGCGCTCAACATTCTCTGCATTCTATCCAGGCAGCGTCAGCACAAGCAAACACCGTCTGTACTGTAATATTATCGTCCTGTCTGCGATTGTGACGTCACAAAGCTCCTCTTCAAGGAAGTTCTCATATTGTTCTTCAAGGTATAATTCCTTTCAAGAACTTTTTTACCACTGTTGTTTATGACATCACAATACTTTACTAAGACATTTTCTGCACATTGTTAAAGTTACATTTTTCAGCTTTTCCATTTATTCTCCTGCATCATAATGGAAAGTTTCAATGCCCCTCCGCCATTTTTGGCGAGTCCCGGTGAACCACCATTAGAATGGAAACAATGGCGTGAAGGATTTGAGGCTTATCTTGAAGCCATTGGTGGTGAGAATTACACGGACAAACGCAAACTCGCCATACTTAAGCATTCACTTGGCGCAGAAGGAAGGCAAATTCTTTCTCATCTGCCTCCAATGACATTAGATAATTCATCCGAGGAAGAAGTTGATGTCTACGAAAATGCAATTATGCAGCTCGATAAACAGTTCATTAAAAAAGTCAATGAAGTGGTGGCACGTCACAAGTTTCTTAGCAGAAAACAACTTCCCGTTGAACCAATTGATTCTTTTATCAAAGATTTAAGGATCCTGGCTGCCAAGTGCAACTATCAACAATTCCAGGATCAAATGCTAAGGGACCAGCTTGTGCATAATGTTTCTGATGTGAAACTTCAAGAAAAATTGCTTGATGCAAAAGACTTATCTCTTTCAAAAGCGCTTGACATCGCACACCGATTTGAAGATATGAAGCTTGGCATCAAAGAATTGTCCGATAAAAAACCTAAAGAATCCTCTTCCGAAAATTCCAATATATCAGTAGTCCAAAATATAAAAAAAAACCCATCTGCTTTTACTTCCAACAAACCTATGTTTGCTTCCACTTCACATCAAAATTTCAGAAAGGATGTTGTTTGTTTCAAATGTGGCTTTTCTGGCCATGTAGCAACGGATAAGAGATGTCCCGCTATAGGACAATTTTGCAACTACTGTAAGTCTAGGGGTCATTTCTCCAGGATGTGCAAAAGTCGCAACAGATCGAAATATTCTAATTCTGATCCTAGACGTCCCAAATTCTCTGAGGTTCAACCGGTGGACATTGATGACGATGAATACGACGATATCTGCACCGTCTACGAAGTTGGAGAGGAAAAAAAAGACTCACCCTTCTGTATGCTCCAAATTGGGTCCAAATCTATAAATGTCATGGCGGACTCTGGTGCGAAGTACACTTTAATAGGTGATGATGTGTTGTTAAAAGAATTTCCAGATGTCATATCTTTATTTCCCTCTGACATAAAATTAAGGGGATATGGTAAGAAACCCATTGAAGTATTTGGATACTTTCCCTCCACTTTATCGTTTAAGGGCAAGTCAATACATGCTAAAGTTTATGTTGCTAAGGATGGGTCATGCTTACTGGGTTGGCCACAACAGAGAGAGTTGATGATGAAACTTGATCCCAATCACCCTGATCAAGTTTTAGGATATTCTGACTTCATCAATTCTGTTGATTTGTCCTCCGACAACAAATGGGAAAATTATTCTCAAACATAATGCTGTTCCCAAAGTACATAAAGTACGCAACATACCCTTAGCCTTATGTGAATCTGTTAAAAAAGAACTTCAGAGATTATGCGACTTAGACGTAATCGAGGAAATTGAATCCTCTGAGTGGCTTTCGCCTGTAGTCGTAGCCCACAAACCAATGGGAAAATTCGTTTGTGTGTGGATATGCGTGATTTAAATTCAAATGTGTGGGTTGATAGACATCCTTTACCCAATATTGGAGAAATGTTCGCTAAGCTCAAGGATGCATCTATCTTCACCACATTGGATTTATCTAACGCATATCATCAGATAGCACTTCATGATGATAGTAAGCATCTGACTTCGTTTATAACCACTGAGGGTGCATACAGATATAAAAGGGTGCCTTTTGGGTTAGTGTCCGCATCTTCAGTGTTTCAGCGTGTAATGCACAACATGTTTAAGAATGTGTCTAATGTATTATATTTTCAGGACGACATTTTAGTTTTCGGCAAGGACGAATGTGAACATTCTGAAGTTTTGTTTAAAGTCCTGTCCATCCTACAAGACAACGGTCTCACCCTCACCAAAGAAAAATGCAAATTTGGAAAAAATTCAGTAGATTATTTGGGACATTCCATCAGTAAACAGGGCATCTCTCCCAAATTGAGCTTAGTTAAGGCAATTGAAAATGCACCTGAACCTGTCAACAAGGATCAACTTAGATCCTTTCTTGGTTTAGCCGAATACTATGCCAAGTTCATCCCTTCTTTCTCTTATAAAACTTCTCACTTACGCAAATTGATGAAAAACCATCAAGAATTTATTTGGGATGATAACTGCAAATGTCAATTTAATTTTATCAAGAAATGCATTATTTCTGCTCCTGCTTTGTCCCCATTTGACACCAATTGTAAATCATTTATTGTCACAGATGCAAGCAACGTTGGCATAGGTGCGGTTCTGATGCAAAGGCAACACAGCGGTTTTGTCACTATTGCTTTTGCATCAAGGCCTTTACGGGGTGCTGAAACAAAATATTCCACTCTTGAAAAAGAAACATTGGCTTGCTGGTGGGGAATTGAGTACTTTCGCAGGTATGTATATGGTACAGACTTTGTTGTACGTTCGGACCATCGTCCCCTTGTAGATCTTTTTACGACCAAAGGATGTGGAAAAGCCACTTCTAGAATTGCAAGATGGCAGTACAAGTTACAAGATTTCCATTTTTCTGTTGAGTACATTCCTGGTGCAAAGAATGTCCTTGCGGACTTTCTTTCCAGACTTCCCGTGGAAGACGATAATCATGTTGCACCTGACGATGACCCTGACAAAGTGGTGTCAATATGTGAAGTGTCCAATGGATGCATTCGTGAAGATGATTGGATTTTGGCTTGTAATAGTGACCATGATTACTTGGATGTTGTGTCTTATGTCAAAAATGGTTGGCCTTCCAAGAACAGTCTATCCCCTAATGTTTTGCCTTATTTTCAAGTGGCTCAAGAACTTTCCATCCAGGGAGAAACTCTCTTGAGAGGTTTACTGTTAGTGGTTCCGGATAATTTAAGGAACACCGTATTGGACATGGCTCATGAGGGTCACCCAGGCATGTCCAGTATGAAAAAAAGAATAAGGAGTGAATTTTGGTGGCCTGGTGTCGACAAGTTAATCGAGAAAAAAGTAAGGTTCTGTGTCGAATGTTGTGTGAGTGACAAATCACAAAAGCCTGTTAAATATCACCACGATTCTATCTAGAGACCGTCAAAACCATGGGAATGCGTTTCTGTAGACATTGCCGGTCCAATGTCCCTTGGTCAGAGTCCAGTGTACGCCATTGTCTTGATAGACCAGTTCTCCAGTTGGCCTGAAGTGAAATTTGTCCCCCATGTATCTTCTAGGGTGGTTATCGATTTCCTCAATTCAATTTTTGAAAAAGAAGGTTTCCCTTCTTCCATACTTTCTGATAATGGCACACAGTTCACCTCTGCTGAGATGAAATCCTTTTGTTGCAATCATGGCATCTTACACAAACGCTCTTCTGTTTATTATCCTCAAGGCAACGGCATGGTTGAAAGGTGGATTAGGGTGCTCAAGGAGGGTCTGCAACTTGCTGTGTGCAACGGCGAGAACTGTTACGAGGCTGTTAGAAAACTTTTATGGAGTTATCGGAATACTCCTAAGGGTAATGGTGACCTGTCCCCTTTTGAAATAATGCGGGGGAGGAAAGGTGTATGTAACTTAAGCCAACCCTGGATGCGAGACCTTGTAGATGGTAAACGTGCTAGTTGTCGTGCTCCTGTGGTGTCTTCTAATTCCAGCAATCCCTGCAAGGTTGGTGATTGGGTACGTGTGAGAAAGTCTGGCTTTCTTAGATCTGGTGTATCACGTTTTTCTGACCCGTTGTTAGTTGTTAGAGTGGGTAGGCAAGTTGTAGAGTTGTCAGACGGCAATGTTTGGAGCCTCTCTAAAGTTGTCAAAGTTCCGCCTCTCCTTAGCAGTTCCTTTTCTCCCAACCATTCAGGGACCTCTTCTTCTAGTTCCAATTCTCGTCACCCTTCTGTTTTCCCACGTTCTCTTCAGCCCATTCCCATTCACACTCCTCATTCAAGTTTTTCCCGTCTGAGGAAACCTCCTGTTTGGCATAAAGATTACGTTATTGGTGAATAACCTTCTTCCTTCTAAATGTCCTCAATGTTGTGAAATTGCATTCATTATTTTGCTTGTATGTATTTTATGTTAAGGTTAATTCTTTTCTTTTCTAGAAAGGAGGATGTGTTGTATCCTCATGCTTCTTGCTGAGCTCGCACGTCGCATGCTCTGGAATGTGGAATCCTATGCCTAGGTATTCCAGTGATTCCAGTGCAGCGGTTGGCGTGGGCTCTTGATGTCTCTATCTCGCTTCCCCAATAAATCCTCACTTACCACAATAACCTGAGCGGTCTGCTTCTTTCCTTGACGGATACTTCACTATCCCATAGATGAGACCTATTGGTTTTGCCAGTACTTGTTTTCTTCTCTCTCTACCCATGTCCCTTCTCCCTTTGGCCCTTCCTCACCCCTTCCATTCTTCACAATCCTTCTGCCTATTTAGTCATCTAATTGAGGTTCAATAATATTCTCCCTGTTTATTAACTAGGCTTCCAGTGGATTGATTGCTCTTCTCCATATAATACTCAGTAGTTTAACAAAGCTTCCAATAGACGACTTCTCCGTCACTCCTGGGTAGAGTTCATATAATGCCTCGTGGTCGTTTAACACGGCCCATAATGAGTTGCTTCTATGGTCGTTGCTGTTGGGCAGACATCTTTTTCTATGGGGCGAGTTAGCAGTGTCTCCATTTGGTTAACTTTCCTGTTGCTCCTCTCTTGCTTTTGAGTGGACTAAAAAAACTTAACTTTGTGGTTTAACAGGATCTCCAAATGGTTGCTCATCTGTGACTGCTGAGTAAGCGCCTTGTAATAACTGTCCATGTGCAGAGTCTGTTGCTTGAGCGGAGAGAGTGTGGCTCAAGGGCTAGGGCGGCGGACTTTAAAGCTGGGGAACCAGGCTCGAGTCTGGGCAAATCACTTAATCTCCCAAGGCCTAAAAATGAACGTCTCCCTCTTTAATGCAACTACTGCTGCTTATGTAAAGCGCTCTGATACCTACGGGTCAAGTTCGAGTTAGGCTCACAAATAATGACATGAAAAACGAGACCACAAACAGAATGACACCTATGTATAACAATGTCACTAATAGAGTGAAGCAGGCTATTACAGGCTATTAACTTGCCTACACGAACTTAACACCCACAAATAGGATCTGGCAATATGGACAAAATGCATGAAAACATCATGATTAACTATAATGGCTATACTTGAAAAATCATTAATAATTTGATCATGTAGGGCGCCATGCTACCTCTTTGAAAAGTGCCTCATAACGGGTAGTGAGCACCAGTGTATGCACCCCTGGCACATTCACTTTAGAGGCATGGCAGGCAGATCTGCTCAAGTAGAGGACATGACCCACTTTGATAGGCTTCTGGCAGGAACAGGAGCCAATGCAGTTCTTTTAGGGTAAAGGACGTGTGCCTGAACCTTCTTTAGTACTAGGCGATTACTCCAGTCACTATGAACAGCTTTGATTGGCGTTAATGAGGACTCGGGGAATCCAGTCGGTAGTTTGTTGCTTCATTCGATGTGTGATAGGATTAGGCCCTGAATTATGACCCCAACGTTTGGTGGAGGGAGGGATTTGAACAATAATGCAATCCAGACCCATTTCATCTCTCGATAAATTTGCATGCACACAATGCATACTGGACCATGTAGTGAACATTTAGTTTCATATGAAACTACTCTGGCAATCATGGTATGTTTAAATTTGCAAGTGCACTGTGGTGCCAGCTGGAGACAATATAAAGATGTGAAGTACCAACATGTGCACACGCAGAGACATGAGAATTGTGGCAGTAACTAAGAAGTGACGTGTGCTGAAGACACACTCTACAATAAAGAGACACCAGTGTAGAGGAAACTACCACTCTTGCACATCAAGCACAGCTCTACGCCAGCAGGGATCCCAGAACCTTCGGAAGGCAGTGCTGTGCAACCACATCCTAGCCGTTACCCCCAAAATAAACTGAATCCACAAGATTTGCCAGACGGTTAGGGTAGGATTCCGACAGCAGAGTGTTGTAAATAAGATGGTCATAGATGACAGGATACTTCTAGTTGATTATATGTAGATTTATTGTAAGACACAGCTGAGCACACAAACCTCGCCAGCTGACCAGACCACCAACTGACACTAGTGGAATTCTCCAGGTAGAAGTCAGAACATACATAGGCATTGTGGTAGACAGAGAACAAGAAAACACAAAGAAAGGACTAAGACAAAAGACAACCATATTACATGAAGAATCAATGTACAACACATCTCCCTCCTTTATAGAAAAGAAAAGAAATAAAGGAAAACAAAGATTACAATACAAGAGACTGCAACGACAACCACAAAGACAAAAGAGTATTCAGAGACACAGGATGAAGAGTGAAGAGTGAGGTGAAACAAAACACTCAAACAACCAAACAATACCTACCCCATGTTGTACAATAACAAGATACACAACACCAATTAAGAACCATACCAGGTATCCGAAATATCATTACACTCCATCCCCCTCCCTCAGAGAAACCGGGTAGAAACCCTATTAACAAAGGTAGGTATAAACATAGACCCTTGGGAGAAACACAACATACCCCAAGAAAGTAATAACACAACTTTCCTTAAACAGGGTACACCTCAAGATAGACAACCTGGGAACTGACATGGGCAATGACTAATAAGAGCAGCACTAACACTACTACCCATTTCAGAAAAACGAAACCAGTCAACCTCAGAACTAATATAGGTATTGATTGCTCACCAACTCCACACCCTCCAAAGAAGGCTACACCACACGACAGCACAGGATGGTTAACTAGGAGATTGACTAACTTCCAACACTATTTCTCCAAAGAAGGGTACAACACAGAGTTCAAACCCTGAAACCAAACCTACAACATGCCCTACAAAGGGTATACCATGGGTACCAACAGGCCCCACCCCCTCCCCAAAGAAGGGTACACCAATGGGTAAAAACAGCGCCATAGGAAAGTAGAGCCACAACAGCTCTCAAAACACTTTCCTCACTAACCCCAATAACACACAACAGGTTGCACAGGGTTCACACCCTGGAACTTATACACCAACATGCCCTACATAGGGTATACCATGGGTACCAACTGGCCCCACACCCTCCCCAAAGAAGGGTACACCATTGGGTAAAAGACACCGCCATAGGAAAGTAGAGCCACAACAGCTCTCAAAACACTTTCCACACTGACCCCCAAAACGCTCAAAAGGTTAAACACACCAGGAAAAACACATAAGCTCTCCTAGATAGAGTACATCGGGGAAAATGGGCCTGCAGACTAGAATGAGGCACCAGATGTCAGTGCAACCTCATAATAAAGAATACAAAAGGAGAAGAGACCCATGAAACCGTCATCACATACCTGGTGTTGATCTAGTTCAAGCATTCTCATATCACAATCATGCAACATTTACTAACAAACTCGGTGACCTAATCACCAACAACACAACAAAACAGGGTGACAACAAACGTTGCACAAGGCTCACACCTAGGGATTTATACTCCAACATGCCCTACATAGAGTATACCATGGGTACCGACTGGCCCCACCCCCTCCCCAAAAAAAGGGTACACCATCGGGTAAAAGACACCACCATGGGAAAGAACAGCCACACACTTTCCACATTGACCCCCAAAATACAAGCTACAACAAACGTTTCACAAGGTTCACACCTTGGAATTTATACTCCAACACGCCCTACATAGAGTATACCATGGGTACCGACTGGCCCCACCCCCTCCCCAAAGAAGGGTACACCATTGGGTAAAGGACACCGCCAAGGGAAAGAAAAGCCACACACTTTCCACATTGACCCCCAAAATACAAGCTAATGAGCTGCCGAGTCTCACCAGGAACTTTTCCCCGTTGCGGATTCACTGTCCAGAGAGTCACCTTGGACTTACAACCATGAAGGCAAAAGAGCATATTGGGGCAAAGAGTGTAAAAGTGAAGTGTGAGGTGAGACACAACACTTAAAACAACTAAATTCATTTTTTCTTCTTGAAGCTTTCACTTCAAAAGATGGATACATAGTCCTAGATGTGATTAGCCTGGACGCAATCTGGACCACTGTCCATCCTCGGTGTAAATCTTGGAAACTTTGTCCCAAATTCAGGCTTTCTGACTTTGCCTCCGTTGTGGACATACTGTCCAAACTCTATCCTGGGACCTCTGTCCCCATTGTGAACTTACTGTCCAGAGTCTCACCTGGGACCTCTGTCCCCGTTGTGGACCTACCGTCGAGACTCTGACCTGGGACCTCTGTCCCCGTTGTGGACTTACCGTCCAGAGTCTCACCTGGGACCTCTGTCCCCATTGTGGACTTTCCATCCAGACTCCATCTTGGGACCTTTGTCCCCGTTGTGGACTTTCTGTCCAGACTCTGTCCTGAGACTTTTGTCCCCTTTTTTGGAATTTCTGTGCAGGCTCTGTCCTGGGACCGTTGTCCCTTTTTTTAACTTTCTGTGCAGGCTCTGTTCTGGGACCCTTGTCCCCTTTTTGAACTTTCTGTGCAGGCCCTCCATCTTGGCACTTGAACACCGCACTCCTTGTTCCGGACAACCTTTGTCCCCTTTTGAACGACCATTGTTATCTTCGTCCTCTCTTGGTTCTGAGACCACTGTCCAAACTTATTTCTAGGACCTTTGTCCCCTCATGGTTCTGGGACTAAGAAAAAAGACAACCATATTACATGAAGAATCAATGTACAACACAGAAGCATTCAGGGACTTACAGAGATCCATGCTTGAAGGGTCAGAAAAACCACATGTGCAGGCCTCTCGCGGCCATTGACACAAATGTAAAATCAGACAATTAGCATAGAAGCACAGATGTAGTTGAACAGGCCGTGCAATCAGCCCTGGAGGTAGTGCTTTGCAAAAAAGGAACGCATTCAGGTAGTCAGTTTATCAACTGGCAACCTCAACTTCCTTGCTGTGGCATTGCACAATAAACCCACTGGTGGAGATGATGCTCTCAGAAGAAAATGTCATGTTGCATCAGCACTGAAGCTGTTCCAGGCTGCTACTTCCTCCTTTATGTGATGGAGAGAGTGCAGCGCGAGAGGACCTCTAGCCGAAGCAGTGAGTCTGTGACAGGAATAACACTCCAAGAACGCATAAGGAGACCTTTTTTTTAAAAAAAAAAAGAAACGTATTAAAACATTTCACAGTGATACAATAATACTCGCAGTGCGTCGTGCAATTAGCAATAAAAGTATTTAGAGCCAAGACTTAGCATGAGTTAAAGAGATAACAATTATTATCCATACTGTACGTAGAAGGATTTTGAACAGTTACTTCGCGCATACGATTAAGGGTATTCACCTTGTGGTCTGCCGCTAATAACATTATGAATCCTCCCCCATTTCTCACCTAGAACATGCTGTTTAATATCAATCTGCATTATTTGCTGTACAATTGTGTTTGTCCTCTGCCGATTCACCTGACTCTTTCCCAATAAGCCTTACAGTATCTGGTTTTGGAAAGAAAACTGGTAACTCCAAAGTTAGATAAGTGGAAAGGAGATTTAATGTTTGGTAAGAACATGGGGTTTGTGCGTAAACACACTTTTTCAGGGAACACTTGAAAATATGGTTCTTCAATTGTGAGCGCACGTATTTCGATGACGCTTCATAGCGAGGTTAGTACTACTAGGAAAGCCACCTTCCACGTTAAGAGTTATATTTGACCGCAATGTAGTGGTTCAAATAGTGGCCTCATGAGTCTTGTTAACACAATGTTTAAGTTCCATGTCAGTACAGGTGGTGTACGAAGTGGAATGACTCTTTTCAATCCTTCCATGAAGGTTTTATTGACAGGAATGTGGAAAAGTGATTGATGTTCCCTGTTTTGTAGATACACTGCAATGGCTGCTAAATGTAGGCGTATGCTAACTGTGCTTTTTGCAAATGTAACAAGTAATAAACTAGCTGTTGTTCTGTTGGAGAGGATGGATTAATGGTTTGTGATGCACAATAGTGAACAAAACGTTTCCATTTATCAGTGTAGCATGCTCCTGTGGTGGTTCTTCTGGATTCTTCTCAAATTGACATGCATTCTAGAGATAGATTTAAGTATCCAGACTCTATGACTTCAGGAGCCAGATTGCAAGATTGAGCTGTCGAGTGTTTGGATGTCTCACGCTGCTGCTGCTGTGAGTGAGGGGGTTTGGATAGTTGGGTAGCTTCTTGTGAGATACTACGGATAGCTCTAGCAGTGGAGTGTACCATGGTTATAGAGCCCATGTAGAAGCGATCAGTATTAAGGTAAATCATGTCTGCCTGAGTTTCCTCACCATGTATGGCACAGCTTTCCAAACTTTCATATTGGTGACACACTTTTTCGACAATCATTTTGCGACACAGTAATGCGAGCGAGCGCAGCGAGCGAGCCCGAACCACCTATTGAAAAAATAGTGGGCAAATGGTGCATTTTCAAGCAAATTTGAGAAAGCAGGAAGGTTAATAAAGCAATTGTGAATCAGTTCTAACAAAGACAGAAACTGGCAAAACTGGGTGTAAGCAAGGTTAGGTTTGTGCCTGAAACAAGAATATATTCATGCCCACATTGACACATGACCCAGTGATTTACGGCACAAAAAGGGCGGGTGCATGCACTGCCAACCCTTTCAACCATGTACAAAGTCCGCCTGCTGCCTTGCTGAATATGAGTTATACAAAAATCCATTCAGGAAGGGGGAATTGTGAGTGGTATAACAATCATACAACTTATAAGCCACATTGAACTCAGGTGGGACCGCTTTCCTCAGCGCAGAGCAGCGCGCCAAAAGCCAACAGAGAAAATAAGAGTCATATATTTTTCCATTCAGGACTTTGAGGTAAAATTAACTGCATATAAGAGATAAGGACAAATACATATATGTCATAGAAATTGTAAATATCAAAATGTATGGGGACACAACATATCTCACGAAAACCTTTCATTGATTTAAAAAAAAGTATATATGATTTGTAATATAATACACATACATATCCAATACACGTTGTCCTTTATGAGTAAAAATATGTAAATACGTGCAAGAATACAAATCTTTCTCCGAGGAGCCGTGGTGGCGGAGCGGAGGAGGAGAGGGGGCCAAGCCGAGACTCACGCTGCTGCTGTTGCAAATGCGGATGCAGGCTCGAAGGTGAGCAGGGATACATCAGCGTGTTTGCAGGGCAAGGACAAGGTAGGCACGCCAGACTTTTCTGTAACGGGCTGTAAGGCAGTCAGAGATTCCAGCAGGGAATCTGACTCTGAAGGGGGAGATAAGCCCATAGTGCCAAAGAACGCTAGGAGTGGGGATAAGTGTTTAGAGAAAGGGCGCAGGGGTCTAAAAAAGAAAAGACAACCTCAGGGGGGCTCTGCAAGTGCCACTAGTGAATTGGTTAAAAACCCCAAGCAGAAAAGGGGAAAGAGTCAACCCCTAAAGAAACTCAGTGGCATAACCCCTTCGCTACGCACGTTTTTTAAAGCACTTCCCCAAGTACTGGACATTACATCAGAGATGGCGGCTACCGGGGCAGGGGGGTCAGAGGTACAGACAGTTTCAACTGCAGTAACAGCGCCTGTTGTACTAACACTCCCAATAGCCATCAATGTCCCTAATACAGCAAATGGGTTAGTGGAGCCCTGCACACCTATTAATGAAACGGAGGTTATAGCAGTATAGTAGCCAGCAATCCCGTGAAGGTCACCAAGGGCCCCAAAAGGGGGTTGCCTGTAACAACGTAGCAACAACAGACGAAGGTGGAGGTGGAGGTGATGGCGATTTGGAAGGCCCAGGGGTAGAAAACACACTGGAGGCCTTAGTAAAATCAATAGCAGCAATGAGAGAGGAAATTCGCGCTGATTTCGCAGTTTCTAAAGTGAATCAGAATGAGATTAGAGCATCCTGCGACATGCTGGATCAAAAAGTGGACGGATTATGCACAAGGACAGAGGTTTTGGAAGGATCGGTGGGATTATTGACATCTAAACTCGAGATAGCTAGATCCAAAATTCAAGTGCTGCAGAAGGAAGGCGAAAATATGCGAGAGCGAGTCGAGAGTTTGGAGAATTATTCCCGGAGAAATAACCTGCGACTTTTAAAGATCCCGGAAGGAAAAGAGGGCACTAATCTTAAAAGTTATGTGATCAAGATCCTAAAAGACTCTCTTAATTTGGAGGAGTCGGCTGAGATGCTCGACAACGATATCCAGCGAGTGCACCGTGACCCATTTCGCCTAAAGCCAGGGAGAGACAAACCTAGAAAGGTCTTGATTAACTTCCTAACGTTCTCACTTAAAGACAAGATCTTGAACCTCGCACTGAAAGCTAGATCACTACAGGGCCCGGACTTCTCTTTTGAGGTGCGATCAGACCTATCTAAAACCACGCTTGACAGGCAATGGGAGTTGGGGCAGCGTATGGAAAAATTTAGAGCTCTGGGCGCCACTGTCCAGATGAGGTTCCCAGCATTTTTGCGTATTATGTACAACAATAAGATGCATAATGTCCGGTTACCATCAGAAGCAGATGAGCTATTAGAATCTATTAGAGACCATGCCCAGGCTCAGGCTCAGTATATGGGATAGTGGTTATTTGGGTCTGAGATAGGTGAACCGACATTACAAGCTACGTCTGGTCTACACCAGTTATGTTAAAGTCTAAATAGCCCTGTATCACAATAGGTAATAAGCATGGTAGGAAGAAAAATGTATGGGAAAAAAAAAAAAAAAGAATATATATATATACATTAATTAAAAAGAACCTTATAAAAAAAAAAAAAAAGGGGGAAGGGAAACAGTAAAGGGGGGTGAGTAGGAATGAGTTATAATAAATAAATAAATGCAAAAAAAGAAAAAAAAAAAAAAAAAACACATAACTGCACCTGCTATTAGTAATGATATAATAACAAATTCCTTCTCTATCTTTCTCCTAAGTTACCCCATGATAAGAGTGAGCGTAGGGGAAACACAAGTTAAATTAAAATCTAATATGGTTTGTATGTATTCGAGTGTGGCCCTCTCACCGCATTCCTTTCACCTTGTAAGTGTCCCCTGACATCACTATACAAATGACTCTTCTTAATAGCGTTTTTGTTTTGAATATGTCTATAGACTATTCCAAAAGGGTAGAGGTGAGGTTGGAGAGTCGTAGTGGGTGTAAAACTGGCCATCCACCAGGCCAGAGTAAGTAGGGGAGGGTTTTCCTGGGGAGGGTGGGTGCAGGGGGGGAAGGGGAATAAAGTAAAAAATCCTCATAAGTCTGCCTACTATTTTGCGGAAAGTTTATTTCTGACATCGGTCCAACATCAAAAATGGCAAAAAGTAAGGTTCCCGCAAGAGCTACTGAGGAAGGTTGATACGAGGGGGTTAGCGGTGGTAAAATGACAGCTCTCCACTACTTGTCTTGGAATGTCAATGGCTTACGAGGGAGAAGTAGGAGGGAGCGTATAATGCAGTATCTGAGGGACTCCCCGGCGCAAATTATTGTAATTCAAGAGTCACACCTTCTTAAATCAGAGGCAGTAGAGATACTTAAAAAACAGAAATGGGTGGATAAATTCAGCTCTACCGACCACAATGCTAACATTAGGGGAGTTATATTTATTTTTAAAAGAGCTGCGAAAGCCCAAATCTTGGAGTGTATAGAGGATCATACAGGGAGATGGCTGATATTGAGAGTTCAGTTGGTGGGTCAACGGTACACCCTGGTGGGCTATTATGGACCAAATTCAGATGATCCGTCGCATTTGGAAGCCGTCAGAAACCATTTGCTACTTTTTCAGGACCCGGTGATTTGGATGGGCGATTTTAATATTGTGTTGAACCCTAAATTAGACAAATCAGCAAATTCACGGGCCTGTAGTTCACCAAAGTCTAGGCGAACTCTATTAGCTATTATGGTCCAGCTAGGCCTGGCTGACCCTTGGCGGGAAAGAGCAGGCAGTAAATTGGGGATCTCATATCGGAATAGTCGTTTTAAGCACTCATCCAGAATTGATTATGCTCTGTTTACTTATAATTTGAAAGACGCTTTAATAGCGATTGATTATCTTCCATCTCACCTGTCAGACCATTCTGCTCTTGTTTTTTCAATTAGATCAGACAGTAGGAGGCAACATCCTTCTTGGTCTTTTGACCGGACACTCCTACTTGAAGAAGAGGAAGTGAAATTCCTGGCCACAGAGACAAATGCTTTCTTTGAAATTAATATGGAGTCCTCCTCTCCAGTGGTGGTTTGGGAGGCCTTTAAGGCCTTTTTGAGAGGCTGCATCACTAATAGGTCCTCATATCGGAGTAAAAAATACAAAGATATAGTAAAGAGTTTGGAACAAGAAATGAAGGGCATAGAATCCAATTTTGGTCAGTCTCTAGGATCTCCTGAGGAGCAGTTAAAATTGGCTGAGCTAAAGCACCAACTAGAAAATATACTACAAGAGAGGGTTAACAAAAGATGGAAGGCAAGTAAGATCTCTCATTTTGAGTTTGGTGAGGCCGCGGGTAGAGTACTGGCGTGGAAAACTAAATCGGACCAAGCTCAGAAATATATTAGAGAAATCAAGGTGGAGGGGGAGGCGGTACCAAGGACAGCTAGTCACGAAATAGGTAAAGCCTTTTATGAATTCTTTGAGACTATCTATAGGGAAGAACTGCCTGATGATCAGATGGCACGAAACACGTGGCTGAATGGAATAGTGCTCCCAACCTTATCAACAACACAGAGCAACAGTTTAGAGATTGCAATAACAGAGGTAGAGGTAAAGGAAGCTATAAGACAGGTAAAAAAAGGGAAAGCTTCTGGTCCAGACGGTCTCCCTGGGGAGATCTATAAAGTATTGGGGGAGAACATCGTCCAAGTAATGACAACTCTTTTTAATGTTATCCTCAGGGAAGGAAGGCCCCCACCAAAATCTTGGGGCGAGGCCACTATTGTTCTTATACCCAAACCTGGGAAGGACGTATCAGAATGTGGGTCCTATAGACCAATTTCTTTACTGAATAGTGATTATAAGATCTTTGCCGCAATACTATCAGCAAGAATGGGTAAGGTAATGGGCACCATTATTCATCACGATCAGAAAGGCTTTATTAAAGGGCGACATCTTTCAGATCTTACACATGATTTGGTAGGGGCTATAGATATAGCCTCTGCTTTTTCCCTTCCACTGGCCACCTTAACCCTCGACGCAGCTAAGGCCTTCGATAGGGTCAATTGGCCCTACCTAAATGAAGTGCTAAAAAGGTTTAACTTTGGGGAGGGCTTTCGCAGAACTATTGCCTTACTCTATCGATCCCCTTCGGCTAGGCTGCTGATTAACGAAATATTGACAGACCCCTTTAGGATCACCAGAGGTACGAGGCAAGGTTGTCCGCTTTCTCCCCTCCTTTTTAATTTGTACATTGAGCCGTTTGCCCAGGCTTTGCGAGCAGACGAAAATATACCATCATTCAAGTTTAAGGATTGGGAGAGGCGGACGGCATTATATGCCGATGATATCTTAATCTTTACCTCGGACCCGGTGTTGTCCTTCCCTGCCGTGATTCAGAAGGCGGAAGAGTTCGGTAAGATCTCGGGATACAATATCAACTCAAGTAAGACCGAGGTTATGGTCTGGAATATTCCGGACCCACGGTTAGGCATTAATATCACCACTTCTATGCGTTATCTCGGGATCCGAATCACCCAAGACATTGGGACCATTGCCCAAACTAACCTAGATCGAGTTTTCAGGGAATGTAAGGGTCTATTGAAATCTTGGACACACTTGCCACTTTCCATAATGGGGAGGGTCAACTTAATAAAAATGTCTATCCTTCCTAAGTTTATATTTATATTTGGTGCCATTCCATTGGGGTTTGATGTGAAGATGTTGGACAGATGTCAGCGAGAGCTTAACTCCTTTATTTGGAATTACAAGGCAACTAGAATTGCGTGGAAGAAGTTGAGGAGGAGAAGGGAGAAGGGGGGCCTAGCCCTACCGGATCTAGTATACTACGCTTGGGCCTTTCAGTTGTCCTACTCCAGGATGTTACTAAAAACACCATCGAGTCTTCTGGAGGTGGCAATGTATAAAGCCATGTTAACCGGAGCAAATTTACCAGCTGACGGATTTTTATTTAAATTTGGGAGTCAGAAATACTTCAAGAAAATAAGACTGAAAATTATACAGTCTTGGGCTAGGGGTTGGCTAGCCATTAGAAGTAGATTGGGGCTGTCCTACTATTCCAACTTCGCTCCCATATGGGACTCCCCGGGTTTACCGGAGTGTCTCAGGGACAGCTTATCTTCCTCACTAGAGGAAGCAGGAATTACTAGATGGGGAGAGTTATTGGTGGATGGATCGATACTTCCCTGGGATGTATTGCATGAACGTATAGGTCCAGCTTTCTCTAGATTTAAATTCATTCAGCTGGAAAGCTGGGGGAGAGCCCAGCGGCGCAAAGATGCATTACTCGGGAAATCTAGCTCCCTGGAGCAGCTGCTACTAGAAAGACCTAGGGGTGGTAAGGAGGTGGCCTTCTGGTATTGGCAGCTTCTGGAGGAAACCGATGGGGATTTCACCCTTCCAGATGAATTGTGGAGCGAGACAATGGGCTTACAATGTGAGGAGATATGGTTAAGATCTTTTGCGCTCCTCTATAAAGTGGTGAAACCATCATGGCTGAGGCGTAACCATTTGTTCACAGCACACCGGGCTTATATGACACCGCAGAGACTTTCCAAATTTCTCCCAGACAAGAAGTGTAACAAATGTAATTTACCAGGAGCTTCAGATATTCACATGTTCTTGGAATGTCCCAACATCGGTCAGTTCTGGGAGGAAGTGCTGTCTACCTTAAATTGCATTATGAACACTTCATTAGTAATTTCATTGCCACTAATCATCTTTGGAATCGAGGACAGTATTTCTGGCGAAGCAAGATCTTTTCTGTTTTATGCTATTCTGTTGGCTAGGAGACAGATCTGCATAAGGTGGGTGGAAAAATCTGCTCCAATATATTCGGATTGGCTCACGTCACTATACGAAACATCAAAGGTGGACATGGCTAGAGCTTGTAATAACCGTAATCTGGCTTTTTGGGATCTGTTGACACAGTGGAGATAGTGTTCCGGGGTTTTTTTTTTTTTTTTTTTTTTGTTTTTTGTTTTTTTTTCCCCGGGTCCTATGATTATGCCAACACTACTCCTTGGACCGGGTCTGGCCCCGATACGGTGTTTTGGTCCTGCAGGTTGAGACATACCTAGATGGAGTCAGCTTAAGAATTTACATTTCCCTTCTCCTTGGGACTTCTCTGCCACCAGTAAAATATCTCGGAGTCCAGTTCCAGAGATGGGTTTCATCTTTTTGGTTCCCTCTCTTGGTCGGGGACACGTAAGGTGGTTGGCATTTCCTAAGCAGTGGGTAAGGCAAATGAGGACAAAAAAAAAAAAAAAAAAAAAAGAATACAAATCTTTAAATAAAAACAACAACACTTACTATATTATTGAGATGAATGAGGTGGATAGGATGAACACAGCTGATCAATATTTGGTAGAATATTAGATAAAGGAACTCGCATTTCGTCATTAAGCATTTTCAAGCTTCCACGTTTCAGTGTCATGTATTATTTCAGCTAATTCTTCTTCAGAAAGTGAAAAGTTCCCAGTTGCAGTTGAAAGAAATGGATTTCTGAAGCAATCATAGTCTTGGATTTCAGCATTTGGGAAGTAATGATGAAGGTTTTCTCCGAGCGATGTTAAATGGTCAACAAATTTCCTTCTTTCACTTTGCTTTTCCAAATTGCTATTTTGACTCTCATAGCACAAGAATTAAAAAAACTTTGAATAAAAACAGCACTTGTCTTACTATTTTAATGAAATATATGAGGTTGATAAAATGAACACAGCTGGTCAATATTTGGTTGAATATTCGATAAAGACACTCGCATTTCATCATCAAGCATTTTCAAGCTTCTACGTTTCAGTGTCTTTAAGTTTGTCATTGTTGAAAAGGATACTTTACAAATGTATGTAGTAGAAAACTGCATGAGAATTTTTAACACTTTTTTACCTATGTTTGGATACATTTTTGTAACACAAATCCAAAAGCTGTCTAAATCACCCTCTTCATGCATCATTAACATACTTCGATCATTTTTAGGTCTTGCCTGAGCCAGCACACATGCGCTGCTCTGAGAGACATTTAGTTAGGGCTTTTAAATTCCAAACACACGCTTATGCGTGTGCTTTTTTTTAATCACTTGCTATTGCATTTGCGTGCTGTCTTTCTAAGAAAGATAGCACGCAATTGGCCAAAGGCAGGTGCATGGCCCGCCTTCTCTCTGCCTTGGCCTAGGCCGCTCTGGAGCGTGCAGCAGTGCCATCTGTTTCCAATTATGTTAATTGGGAACAGATGGTTGCGCTGGTGCAAATTCCTTTCAGCGCGCGCAACACTCCCGGGATTTTTTTTAATGTGCCTTGCTTTTTGACAGAGTTGAAATGTTAATGTTTCAGCCCCTGCCGAATGTTTTAACCATCACGTATAACTTTTTTTTCTTCGAGGCACGCACGCACAATTTTTTTTCTTACTTGTTAATTTAAAATAATTGCGTCCATTTATTTGTTTTTATTAATTTGAAGTATTTGCTAATACTTGCGTATGTTGAGGTGAGGACAAGGCTTGAACACTGGTCCCCAGCTCCCGAGTTGGCAGCTCTCACCGCTGACCCATAACCTCTCCCTCCGAGAACAGCATGCAGTTCTCTCTACGTGCTCGATCCATTGGAGGCTCATTTTCGATCATGAACTGATATACTGAAAACACCATTCAGCATATTCACAGTACTTGAATTTTATGATTTTGATTTTCATTATGCGTGTTCTGTAAATAATTGACAGATAGTTGTGTATTCTTTTAAAGTTATGTGTCTGCACTCAGTTAGGTGTTTTTGGCATTCTAGATTTATTGCACTTTTTAACTCATGTTTTATGCATTTTTTATGTGACCAGTTTTCTTTTGATACAGTATTTATTTGCACGTGTATTATTTTGTGGGACTATGCGCGCAGTTCGTTAGGCGTTCAGTTTGTTTTAACTTCGGGGGGGGGGGATTTAATTGCTGATGGCACACCGTGCACGGCATGCTGAAAGTCTTTTGTTTGTTTTCTCAGGAGGATGGACTAACTGGGGCATGTGAAGTAACACAGGAGATGTAAGGACACTGGTGTGCACATGGGTCTGTTTCGACACATTTACGAGTGGGGTCGCTTGTTAGCGCCCGATTCATGGAGGGTATGATAAATGGTGGCTTTGGATAGATGACCCGGCCAAACGAATGTGGAATCGATGCACTGGGTTTTTCACGAGTCAGGGACGAATTCTGTGCTGACGTTTGGTAAGCAGATGTGGGCACAGGGCTTTAAGTGGGTCGGGTCTTGCTGGTGCTCAGCACCAGCAGTTCTAAAAAGCAGGTGCTGAGACCGGTCCCTATCAGGCTCTCCCTCACCATCAGAGTGGAAAAAAAAATCTTAACTCGGGACAAGCAGTATCACCCTTCACTGCCTTTGTTGCAACTTCAAAGAGACTCGTTATAGTTCTTTCAGTCTCATCATTTCAGAACTGAAGCGTTTTCCATGGTTGTTGCCTATTTATGTTATGCAACTAACAACCTTCGACAAAGCCAATAGTACTAGTTGCCAGTGTAATATTACTTGCTGTATTACATATCTGGATGTAATGACAGAAGTAGAAAAATACAGACCGGGAGGCACACTAAGCTGAGCATAGTTATTTTTTACCTTAGGTGTTTTTAAGCCACACCCTTAATTACATTGGTCATGCCCGTTTCGGAGGCACCCAGTTTTTCCCTCCCACTTTAAGGCCTTTGTGGGTACGTTGCCATTTTTAATTGTTTATTATTGGTTAAGTGGTGTTCTATTTGAAAGTATGCAATTTCGTTTATAGTTGTCATGGGTTTCACACGCATGCTATATTTTTATTTAGCATATAGATTCAGGTTCCATTTCAATTCACTGGATTTCACTTCACTAGGTCACTTTCATATGGGGGTGTTTTATGTGCACTATTCAGAGGATTTAAATCGGGGACATTACTGAAATGATGTCTGTGTGGGTCATGAATGAGTGGTCACGGTTATGGTTGCTTTAAATGGGCCGGTACTGTCTGGTACGGAGTACCGGCTTTTTTATTTTGAGAGGGAGAGTACCAGCACTTCTCGAGGGAAATGCAATACCTTTAATAGGAGAGTACCGGCACTTCTCACTATCTGCCGAAGGGATTTTATTAACTTCGATCTCAAATTGCGGCCCAAACATTGTTCGAACAATAGCACAGCAAGATTGCTTTATGGTCGTTTCGGCAACAGTGTGTGGTTCCTTGTTTTTGACAATTATTTGAGCAACCAAGTAACTTGCCTTTTGAGCTTTCTCTGATGTCTTCATTCTCTTTGTGAATGATGCAGACTGCTTCCTTAAAGATTTTGAAAGCTCAATAAAGTATTCTACCGGTTTTTCTGACAAATGGCTGTGTTATGTGGTAAAATGCTGTTTACATTTATTTGATATCATACTTTCATTTGCAAGTATTTCCCCACAAACTAAACACTGGGGACAAGGATGGTTTTCATTACCAGAAAATATGATCCCCAGTTTCATATAAGCTTTATTATATAAACGAGGATTGGAGATTTTTCCTTTACACTTCTTACGTACTGAGACAGATGGTTCACTTGATTCTTGGGTACTTTTGTCAATTGCTGCTACATTTTGTTCCTCGCAAACGCCATCTTCACCAGTTTTTTTCTTCCTAATTATAAACTTATACATTTTGTGTTTTTGTTTGCCTTATCTTGCCCTTGCTTAGTGATCTCTGGAATGTCCCAGCGCAAATTCTGAACTTCAAAAGTGTATCCTTTTTTAGGCTTTCCCGAAATAGATTACCAGTTCTGGGTTAAACTAATACTAGACTGGAACATGCTGCCTCTCATGCCTCTGTGTGACTGAAGCCTGGTACCTCTGGTGCTATTATCTCTGGTGCCCGTATCTTCAGTGTCGCTGTTTCTGTGGTTAGTGCTGATGCATCCCCTTCTTGCAGCCTATGATGCTGCTGTGTCCATAGTGGATAATCCTGTGGCTAGCACTGCTGCATCCTGGAAACTATGGGGCATCTACATGTGGAATGTGGAAATCTACAGATAGGAAGAATATGAAATAAGAGTTTAACATATATTATACTGTCTACCATAATGGATGACATGTGATTCTTACACCTTACAGTCCTCATTCTCTTAAGTTTAGTAACATTTAATCTACATTGGTTTGAGTAGAAGATAATCATGTGAAATCAATGCTCTCAGCATAAGGTGGGACAGGAGTAATAACTGCATTAACATTGGCTCAGACAGACTCAGGGCAGCAATTGACCTTGGTATGGTCAAAGCTAGTGATGTCCACTGGGAAGTTTTACTCTGCCTGTGGAAGTATTTCAGTTGTACTAACAAACACAGGCACACCCCTTTTCCATAGCAAGTGTAGGTATTTGAGAGTTTAAGTGTCTACGCATACAAAGCAGTGTATGAGAGAGTGTGGAGCCTGAAAGGGGCTATGAGGAAGTCTGCCTGTGTGTACATGCAGTGTTCACTGAACTCTGCCTTAGAACACTTGCTAAGTGTGTAGATATGTGTGTTCCATTTTTTTGTATATAAAATCAGTTCAAAAGTGTTTAAGAAGCCGATACAGGGCAGAGCATGCCCGAATACAAACATCAACTGTGCACATTCTCACATACACTGTCCGAACTCGCGATCAGCTTCTGACTAAAAACATTTTTAAGTGCTTGTGTATGGTTATTTTTAATTTAAACACATCTTTACTTACTTTATTGATACATATAACAAGTAAATTGGGGCAATACAACAGAGGTCAGGTTTTACAGAAGCGAACTCACTCCTCCACTGCTTCCTACCTACTCACACACATCCCTCTCCCAAACGTTGAGACTAGGCCCACCCTGCCCCATCCAGGTAAATGAGACTCTCTTTTTGCCAACAGTAATAGCAAATGCAAAAAATGTAATTCCATCTTTCTGCCTTTATGCATTGCAAGCTACTGAAGAACCCATTAACAGCAAATTTAGGTGGTGTGGAATATGTTCATGATCTTCTGACCTAGAAGTTGATGGCAATGTTGTGCAAAAGTCGAAGAATTCAAAAATGAAAAATAGGGCAGACAGGAAAGAAAAAGAGAATTTACGCCTTAAATATAGCACTACATTTAGCAAATGGCTGTTTCTAAGTGCTGTAATATACAGGCAATATAGTATATTACATAGTATAATAATTAGTATGTTAGTGGAGAAGTGTGGCTCACCGGTTAGAGGCATCAGACCCAGAAGCAGAGGTCAGCCCGGGACCAGGGTTCAATTCCCGACACGGCAGGGTACGGAACCAATGTCATTGGGCTCGATAAATCTCGCCTCAGTGCCTCTCTAACCATGGGTCCCACGCTGCAACCCAGTCCAATAGCTTGCTTAATCTCCACAACAGCA
This sequence comes from Lissotriton vulgaris, assembly GCF_964263255.1. Lineage (NCBI taxonomy): Eukaryota > Metazoa > Chordata > Amphibia > Caudata > Salamandridae > Lissotriton > Lissotriton vulgaris. The sequence goes on along the minus strand of NW_028252012.1, from coordinate 226,727 downwards.
CCCTCGCTGCCGGAGATGCCTGGCTTCACCTTGGGGATGCCCAAGAGGGACCATCTCACAGGGAAAGCCAGGACGGGTTCCCCAGCGGTACACAGCGCCAAGAAACCCCAGGGTGAACGTGCGCTCTACAAATTCATACTAACATAACAGGCAATATAGTAACCAATGGTATGGAAGTATGGAAGGGTGAGTCAATCTTGCTCTACTTCTGACTTATGTTTTCAGTCACAGAAAGACACTGCACCAAGAATGTCCTGAAACCCTGAATTCACCTCAAGTTCCTAGTGAGATTTCTCAGTGAAGCAGGATAAACTGCTATGAATTTTCCTGATTAACCATGGACCATTCTCTTGTAGGAAACCTGTAACAATGTCCAGTGAGTGACAGAGTAACACAACTAAACAGCATTATGTACAGTTGAATACCACATTCTTCATGAGTCATAGCACTTCTTTCCAATAAAGTCTTATTCTGTGAAGACATTTTTTTCTTCTATGCATTGTAATGTAATCCAGACACATTACATCCCTCTTGTCCCTAAATGTAAGGAAGCAGAGGTCTCATGCAGCCTCAATTCAAAGAAACGTCTGGAAACTGTATTACGTATAGCTGACTGTTCCACTGCAGGTACTGATCTGCAGAATGCACAACACATGAACCGCAGAAATTTTTTTTCAGCTCTCGCTCTTTCTGAAAGGCGGCCCTTGGCTATATGTTCCCACCATCCCTGATCTGGTGGTGGAATTGACATCTGATGTACTTAGGGTCAGTTGTGACGGTCTATATTTCCTCTCAATGCATGGTCTTAAGACCCTGGAATTCACTGGGTCTGTGAAGATGTCTTTGGATACATTCAGTACGGATCCTATCATAGGCAGGTATTGTACAGTGCGCTCACTACGCAATAGTGTCTCAACTCAGAAATTAATTTGCTTCTCAGTGGTGTGCATTGGGAGCTTCCGGTACTCAGCAGCTCTTTGAATGACACTGTGATATGAGGAGGTGTAAACTGGTGGAGATGCTTTTGAGGGTACTGGTGGTTCCATGTCTGGGTCAGGGAGAGCCCCCATAGTAGTCATCCCACAGGTCTGTGGTGTGGTGGGTGTCTTGTGTCCCTTGTGAATCTGCGTCTGGGATCTCGCCCATGTGGTGAGGGTGGTTGTGTTTGTGAGGATACAGGTGGGCTTAAAGTAAATGGGCTTGTGGCCCTGTGCTCTAGTGTCACCTTCTCTGGTGAAGGCAGGGGCAGATCTTGCTCTTGTACCAGTGTTCGGGCAGTCTCTTTACATTTTTTTCTGCATGAATTGTTGCAGTCCCTCAACAAGTATACCCTGTTCCTCAGTTGGTATATGACATTGTGTATTTTGTTACTTTGGAACCAGTGGGGGTGTTCTCAGAAACTGTGTGGCTTTGTAACAACAGATGAATGGCTCTTTTTCTGTCCCAAAGTGTTGTGGTGTTTGTCTGTCCTCGGAGTTAAGGGTTGTTTCAATTCCGAGTTGCTCAATCCCGAGCTTTTCTTTGGATCTGATGCTTTACGTGGGGTTAAAGTCTGTTCGGAAGCTTACGGTGGTGATGTGTTGCTGGAGCCATTCCTGTGATGTGGCCTCGTCCTCTGATTGGGATCGAGAATGTTCTCGTCCCTTCTTGGCTCCGATATATGCTCTCAGTGTCGACCTGAACCCAAGGGCTGTGGTTAACTGTGGCAAGGTGGGGGAGGTGTGTGCAAGATGGTCTTGGCACATAGCGGGTTAACAGTACTAACGGTAGGTGACGTCCCCTTGGTTCTCGGTCCAGGAATCAGCAATGGCTATGAGGGCCCCTCGACATATACCGGAGCTTCTCCATCGCCTGAGGACGATTCGGAGGCAACATAGTGGGGCTGGCAAATACTACCCCATGTTCTGTTGGTGTACCGGCCTCAATTTCTTCCTCGCTGTCATGCGAGAACTTTGCCTCGGCTGCCAGCTCCATGGTGTGTGTCAGGCCCCGATTCCTTCGGGTCCAAAGCGTTTTTTTCTTTTTAAACAATGCGCAGGCTGTGCACTCGTCTTCTTTGTACTCTGGGAATACACACAGATTACAAAACCTCCGGAGTGTTAGAGTGTGCATACTTGGCCCCGCAGTGAGGGCAACGTCGGAAAAGGTCTTCCGTCATCTTCATCATCCAAAGACGGGCATTCTCGACTGGCGTGTGTGTCGGTCACCGGGTGCTCACTTCCTGGCATCTCAGATCCGTTGGATGTAATTCACTGGATCGCCGGTTGATTTTTCTTTACCGTAGGGCCAAACTGTGGTCCGCGGACTCCCAGGGGTCCCTGACACATTCCCAGGGGGTCCGCAGGCAGAAGTCTCAAAAGCACTGCAAATTATCTTGTATAAGTATAATTAGCAGTTTGTTTTCAAAGAACAATTAAAGTGTCGAGATAACGCCAGTGATTAATGCCCCTCCTCGAGAGTTTTGGCCAGTGGCAGCTTTGACTTATCTAATGTAGCACAGAGGGTTAATATGCCTACTGCAAAGAAAGTGTACCATGCATTTTAAAAAAAAAGTATTTTATATGCATAGGTCAGTGGGTTACTGCTTTTGTCACAGAGATTCTTTTGTTACTGTGCAGTTCATAAGTGATAATCGTAATCTAGCACAGTGACCTATAGACTGTCATCAAACAACTGCTTGCAATCTGCAAGTTACAAGTTAGTGACTTATGTTTTTTCCCAGTCTTTCATTATCCTGATGCTGCTAAAAAGTGTTATTTGTGTGGAAATACATTTTAATTGTTAAAGTCAATGCTAACCACTGGGTTACGTTCTGAATCCTGAGTTTGTGCTTCTCCAGACCAAGCACTCTTTAAAAATGCCTACCAGTATGAATGACATGTGAATTTACTCCTTGTAGTCTCCTTTGCCTTATGTAACATTTTCTATTCACTGACTTGCATGTATGATTCACTGTCTTCTATATGCGTACGATGTAAAGTGCTCTGACATCCTATAATGGTATGAGAGATGCTATAAAAAATGAAATACACGTGACAATGTAAAATACAGCAGAAGTGGCAACGAGTGTTGTTATCCTCCTTGGCTTAACAACACACTCCACCACTTCAGAAACGCAGGGCTGCAACATATTTACAAGAATATGGTGCAGCCCTGCGTTTCCCCTGCGCTGGCGCTACACTTAACAGCGAAAGATTGTTTATGTACAGGAAGGTCCCCCTTCCTGCACATCAACAATCTTGAAATGTCGTTTTGTCACTTCTATGTGTGCTGCTAAATGCAGCACACATGGAAGTTACAACATTCCTTTTTTTTCAAGATTGTTGATGTGCAGGAAGGGTCACCTTCCTGAACATAAACAATCAATAAAGTATTTCTCCTTGTTTCACCAAGTTAAGGCTAGGTTTTCCTTGGTCCTAATTTTGGTGCGGCCTCCTATTTACGCTGCCCTTGTAAATAGGGGGCAGCGTCAAAATCAATGGGTGTTGCAGGGGAAATGCCCACCGCAACACCCACTGCCCACCTCTTTCACGCTAAGCATTATGTGAAAGGGGGTCTTATTTACAAGGCACCGTTAAGCCGCCTTAAGTGGCTTAACGCTGCCTTGTAAATAAGGTGAAGCACCTATCGCAACACAGAAACGTCGCAAAAAGTGATGTTCTCATAATGATAGGGGCTTGTAAATATGACCCTTAAATCCTTAGTAATTTGAGTATTTGTTTTGTGTGAACACTTGTGTAAAAAATTTTCGAATGACTGTTTTAACATTTGAAATTTGAAACCTACAAATTGCTCGGGGGTTCCCGGCTTCCATTGGTGACTCAATGGGGGTCCTCAGGAGTCAAGAGTTTGGGAACCACTGCCGTAGGCATCAAATCCTCAAGAGCACCGGCACAGTCTGTCTGAGCCTGATAGCAGAAAAAAATTCTAACAAAGGAAACATTGAATATGTGCAATACCTCTAGCGGGAGGAGAGAAGACGCACAACGCCAGTCATAAAACGTTCTCAAGGAAAAACAACTTGCACAGTCCGGGACCAACACTAGATGGCCGGGGCCCAACACTAGATGGCAGGAGTTTGCATAGCGTGTGTATCTGAGGCCAACACATGCTACAAATATATTATTTTCAAAAAAGGAAACTAGGCTAGGTGCCAATTACGCAGTGATAGAATATCAATATATATGACTAATGAAGAGACACATTTTTTGGTGCAGTTTGTGCCTGATACTGATATGGCTGGCTCTACACTGGGGTGGCATGGTGAGCAAAAGAATGATGGATTTAACCCAGAACGCTTGACTGGTGGTGAATGTATGATTCATTCAGCATTCAGTCCATCATTTGTTTGCGTGATACTGAGCTAAAGCATCTTTCCATGAAAATAGTGAGCTTTTAAAAAAAACTAAATTAGGGCTAACATTGATAGGTGAGGGAATGAAACAGTAGTGAAAAGGACTATTCAGGTGATGATGTGACATAACGCATCATGGAAGAAAGAATCAGCCTACTTTAATAGTGTGCAGGACCATGACGCATTCTGTAACAGGATTAACTCTTTCAAGTTGTTAGTGATACTGTGTTAATGAAATATATTTTGTTCAGCATGGTTGAGGGAACATTTGAATATAAGAGAGGTGATGGAGTTGTGAGGGAAATAAATAGGATGGCTGAGTAATTTTCTGGGGCTTGTGAATAGGAGACGCATTGTGGAGAGGAGAAATGGGAATGGAGGTAGAAATATGGTTGGTTCCAAAGAGGGAGCTGCAGTTTGATGGTAAGGTGGTTTGTTGTGGGTAGAGCACCAGGAGATAGTTAGCATTTGGCACAAGGAGCCAGAACTTCGTGACAGTGGAAGTTACACAGTGTTCATGGTAAAGGAAGAGTAATCGCTAAGAAAAGGAAAGTGGATTTTTTACTTGGTCTGGGATATGGCAGACCAAAGCACATCTAGGTAAAATGGTGACAGTAAGTCTGGAGAAGTTATTATATTAGATCTTTGCATGTGAGCAAAAATATAAGTGACATTTCTCAGTATCCCCAATCCCACACTGGAGTATATTTTCGACAAGGCAAACAATCCGCACCACATGCAAAGATTGTGTGAACAGTCAGTTGTCAGAGAAACTATAAGAAGTGTAATATTTCTGCATATATACATCAGGGTTTTTGTGAATTGGGTCAAAGTAAACAATCTCTCCAATTCCTCTTCAAGGATTTGTGGCTATTTGTGATGAATTAAGCCCTAAATGTATTGGTGATTTTTAAAGAAATCCATTCTTGTACCTGCTCAAAACCACATATTGCATGCCCCTACCTGCTTTAAATGCCCGTGATTTCCTTCAACAGACTAAATTAAAAGGGACAGCAACAGCATGGAAAGTACATTTTGGGTTTCAAGTAACTCTCTGCAGTCCAACAAGCAGTAATGTTCGGAAGTGAAAAGGTGGCTTCAATAGAATGTCATCCGCGGTCTCCTTTATATTACCGCTACTAAAATTAATTGTTTAGAAAGCAATTTCCAGGGGTTTGCCTTCCTTTACACATTTCTCTGTAATGCAATCCTCACAGAGGCCCTTTTTGGATCATGCTTGTACCATCTTTCTCGCCCTTATGGTTTACAGTTTAAGTTTCAGTCAAATCTAAACTGACCAGTTCCCAAGTGGGACTGTTGTCGCCACTAAAGACTGTTGTGACTGTGTCTAGTCCAATGGTTGCACACATGTTTGTAAAATCTTTAAAGAAACTAGATTTTGAGAAACGGATCCCTAAAATTAAACACATAAAATGTGACTCGATAATGGGAGCCAGCCCACAATTTCTGTCACACAAAAAGCAGAAAGAAAACGTAAGCCACCTGGTCACTGGGCTCAGGTGACTTTACCCTGTTCACAACTGGACACCAGGTCAATAGCATATCACCCACTGTGAGTACGTAAGGTTTTGGTTGGTTGGGATTCTGCTGTTAGTTTTTTAGGGTCTATATTTTGTGGCAACACCTTATATTCTGGCGACGTCTATTTTAAAGGAAGCACTTTTCATTCAATCTCTTTGGCACAAAGTGGTACCTTTGGACCAGTCGGTATAGAGTGCACGCATCTGTATCCCTTTCTCACACCTTTTAAACCGAAGTGGGTGTTTAGCTCCCACTAAGTACTAGAGACCCAAGCACTTCTTAAGGTTCCACAGTCGACCCGGCACACAACCCGACCTGCCTTAGGTCCTATGTTAACAAAACTGTAGGGGCGACTAGAAAGAATGAGTAATAACATTTAGGGTGGTTTCTTTCCCCTTTATGGAACTAGCATCTTCTCCTTTATGAATAGATATCATGTTTAACTATTCTATGTGCCATGTTGAAGTTTTTTCATTTAATTAAGGAAAGAAATGATTTGATTATAATATTGATTATTACCGATTCGCACTGTATCTGAGTTTTGAATGCTCTACACTTCCTTCATTAAGCCTTGATTGCTCTTTCTTTCTACCCTGAAAGAATCAAGTGCCTACAGTAAGCAACTTTGAATTACAATTAGAGTGAATCAGTAGCTTGGTACTGGTACAGTAGTAGTAAGCGGCAGTGCCCCCACGGAATACTAGACAGTAACCACTGACTATCCCACAGCTCAAAGACAAGGTCTAACAATTTCAGAAAGTTAAAAAAATACATGGAGCGCATTATGCAAAGAATGACAAAAAAGGCAGATGGAGAATTTGACTGCAGCACTGTCAGCTCATCCTATTGCTTCTGAGAATGACCACACCATACTCTTCAATGTTAATCTACTGTTTCTGGAAGCTGTCAATCAAAATCAAGAATTCTCATTCAAATGAAGAACATATGACTACTGTCTTTCATGCCACATTAGGATAACCTGGCAGAGTCATTATTTATACAAGACAAAGCGCTAAACCAAATTCATTCATAAAGTATAGGGGGTTCACGCCACTCACGAGCAATGGGCGGTCTTCACTCAGCAGTGGAAATGTCATCGTTTCCACCTTTATATTTTATAACTTCTACTAAGAAAGCAAAGGTTGAACTTTCCAAGTCCTAGAGATGATCTGCTCACCCGCTAAGAATTAATAAAAATATTATAAACTCAGCCTCCAAAGACAAGGAACGTGCCTGTGTGGTAAGCACTGGATATATAAAGACTTTCTTTCAGATACAGCTCCTATTCATCTGTGGTGAACAGGCTTAAGGAGACATTAAAAAAATTGGCTTCCACTGGAAGGGGTCGTAGGGGGAATATTAGTCAGAGGGTTTCCTCACTCCTTCTGTGGGGGAACTTTTTTTTTTCAAACAGAGTCACGAAGCGTCTTTCACTTACAACTTGGAATTAACAAAATTCCAAAACCCTGTGCTGGTGAGTGCTTTTTTTAGACCAGGTAGCCGGTGATGACTGATGAGGCTGTCACAGGCTTCAGAGGCTGTCAAACTTACCGAGGAGGATAAGAGAAAGTTGGCGGCGGCTCAGTGTTATTGAAAGAAATCTCAAATATTTATTCCGTCTCCTCCACTAACCTTAATCATATTTCCATCACACTGCCAAAAATGGAGCTTTGACACCAGGACGTAGATTAACACAGACCGCCATTGTTGGCTTTGTACAGTCGCAACACTCGGATAATGCAATGTTTATTTTTCTATGCAATCTCGCTCTTTGTCGGTGCATAACAGGAAAACATTATATATACATTTATTCTTTACAACAATGGACGAAAGTTCAAGTCAAGTTGTTAATGTACTATATTTATTTGAAATAGCTCTGTTAAAAGAATATACTGCACTTGGATTCAAATTATTTGTCATATACTTTCAAATGAAATAATCACAGTGTTGGTTTATGGGTCTCAATTATCTAATCCTAGTTGACTGGGTAGTTAACTAACGAAGGGTATACTGGATTTTTCCTCTTAAATTACTAAATGGAAGTACCGTCACAGTATGCCACTACGCATTAGTGGAAACATAGTCCTGAATAGAACCATGGAAAGTACCTTGCTTATACAAGCAACAAGTCCTGTAAATTATTGCCGATTTTAGTGCTCAAGGACACAAAGAAGCCCACAGTTGTGTACTCTGTATTTCACCATGCACGCTCGTCAACGCACAAGCATACTGAGCAGTGGCATAACATAACATGATGGGCTCCCTACAGAATATGAAGCGGGACCCTCCGTCTCCTATAGTTCACTGATATTCCTTGGTCATGGGCTGAAAGGGGACCCCTGAAAAGTTGGGAACTTTCATACAGGCTGCCCCCACACCCCCCCCCTGCGCTGCAGAGACTTGTGTTACGCCCCTGATACCATCACTGCTTGAATTCAGGAAACACTTTAAGACCGGGCTTTTTAAAAACTAATGTCTCTCTCACAGTATGTGGACCGCAAGCGCCTAGACACCTATGGGTAGTAGTGCGCTATACAAATTGGTATAACATAACATAACATACTGAGGCACTTCATACAGTGAGGTAAGGGGGCACATGTTTTTTTTTACTTTGCATTGCCCCTCTGTGAGTCTACATTTTGTACACTCAGGGCTAACATAGCTCACTCCTGCCTCCCCAGCTTGAGGTCAATGCGATTTTGCACAGTGTGAACAGATGGTAAAGAAAGGTCCTAGAAGGAAGCAGATTTTGCTAGTTCTTTTTCCATTGCAGTATACTGCTCTCGCAGTCGTTCCATGGCTTTCTTGTGTTCTTCGTCTACTGCAGCCTGCCACTTTTGCTGTTCTTTCATGATCTCTTCCCACTGTGCTCTCCGCCTTTCATCACTCGCCTTAAGTGGCGCATTCTGTAAAAGAAAAACATTTTAGAAAAGAAAAAAAAACTAGATGCATGGCTTTCTTGTATATTGTTGTCTATAGGCAAGAGAAACGGGGGTCTCCAAGAACAATATATGCAAAATTCATGATATATAGCTTTCTGACAACTGAATGTCCTATTGGTATCAGCCTACATAATTCTTTTAACATTTCTAATTTTATGTGTGGTCATCACTGATGTCATGCATAAGGTCTTCAGATTTCAAATGCATGTTGGTCCACTTTAAGACATAAGGGCAGAGTTGAGGATGTGCAGCAACCTTAAATGCACTGGCCCTTCACCTTATATGTACCTTATTTATATGAACTGAGAGGCTGCTTCTGCTCTGTGATGGAAGGCAGTGACTTGCCAGTTCAGGCTGGACTGCCACTACTGGATACCTACTAGGCAGCTGACCGTTTTGTGCAAAAGGCTAAGATGAGCACTAAAGAAGTGACATATTGTAAAGCTGCAATGCAATATAGGCAAAATCCTGTTTATTGTCTCCTTCCCAAACACAGTGACAGAAGACCCTTCATGTGTCTTTTGAAAATTTTGTTTGCTGAATTTTCATCACTTTATAATGAGTTTTTTAGGCTGTGTTTGCGGCACCAACCTGAAAATGACTAGCGATGTGTTCTTGTCAGTTCAGTCCAATAACAGATAGTATCCATTTGAGCGGACAGACTACAAAGCAGTGACTCCAGTTGCATATGTTATGCAGTCATGAAAGAGTCAGCCACAAGCTGAACACCAAGGGAACATCTCTTGCAGATTGCATTGACAACAGCACTAATGGCAACAAGGAAATCTTCTGCATTATCAAAGATTTCACTGCGCCTCCAGCAATATCCCTCCTTCACAAGACCTTTGCATCAAGCTCTCGGAATTCTTCAGTAACAAAATCAACTCCATATACAGCAACTTTGCCCCTGAACCGGAGCCTTTCCGCATTGCAATTCAACTTCCCATCACAGCAGATTAACGAACCCTGACCTTGTGGTCTGCCGTCACTACTGCTGAAATCGGTAGTACCTTGAAGCCCATCGACTCAGGGGCTTCATCTGACCCTTGCTCCACCACGCCTTCACACAAGGAGTCCAAATGACCCCTGAAGTGCTAATATCCATCCTCAATTTTTCAATCGATTTAGCCACATTCCTGGACACCTGGAAACATGCAACCGCCATGTCCCTCCTCAAGAAACTATACAATGTCCTAGCCACGCTTTCCAACTACAGACCCATCTCCCTCATACCATACCCGGAAAAGGCCTAACTAATCAACCGATGCATCATCGACCACCTCAGCAACCATCAGTTCCTTGATGCTCAACCATAGTACAGAAACAGAATTCATCACTGCCACAGACAACAACTGCATGATCCTTGATAGAGAGAACTCTGAAGCCCTTATTCTCCTGGACCTCTCTGCAGCATTTGACACAGTCTCACATTCCATTCTCAACAGGTACCTGCTCTAGACTGGCATTGAAGGAACTGCTCTCTGCTGTATCTGCTCCTTCCTAATGGATGGAACACAAGCTGCCAGCCTGGCACCTTACTCCCCAGAAGCCCACAAAGATATCTGCAGAGTGCCTCAAAGTTCATCGCTCAACCCCATCCTCTTCAACGCATACATGATCTCTTTGGCCAGCGTCATCTATCCATACAAAATCAACATTCTCCCTTATGCCTACGCCACACTACTTAGACTCTCCCTCTCAGACAAAACCCATAAAACAAGAAACAAATTTACCGCCTGCATGACTGAAGTCCAACTGTTTCAAGTTCAACACCGACAAGACAAAACATGATCTTCAGCAAGGACACCTCACCATGGGACTCCAACAGGGAGCTGTTTTAACTCAGACCCACACACACACACAACCCCCTCCCCCCAAAACCAGGAACTTAGGAATAATCATTGACAGCAAATTGGAAATGGCCATAACAAGTCAACGTCATCACTGCATCAAGCTTCCATACCCTAAAGATGCTAAGAAAAATCTTCAAATGCCTCCCAAGCAACACTAGAAGAATTGTAACTCATGCCCTAGTCACCAAAAATTCAGAATATGGGAACACCCTCTATGTTGATATCACCAAGCAACTTCAAGAACTCAGCAGCCAGACTCATCCTCAACCTCCCACACAGAATCCACATCACACCACACCTCATGGAACTCCACTGGCTCCTGATACACAAACACGCTCAACTGAAATGCTTTTCACACACATTCAAGGCACTACACAACTTAGGCCGCACCTACCTGAAAAGTCACATTTTCTCCAATCAGCCACCTAGAAACTTCCCTTCCGCAGGACTCCTACTTGCTCATATACCATGCAAACAAATAACTAGATCAGGAGGATGGGTGTTTTCTTGCATTGCTTCTGAAGCGTGGAATGGCCTCCCACTCTACATCAGAGCCTCCTCCTCTCTTCTTAAATTATGCAAGAAGCTGAAGACCTGGCTTTTAAATTAACCAATCTACCACAGACATTTTCAATTAACCAAACTGCCACATGCATGACTAGGCATACACACCTGTTCAGTGCCAGGATACTCTTGTTGGTGATATTGCGCTTTACATATACTCATAACATAAAATTGCAGCCAAGTTGCCAGGGCGGTCCTTTAACCCGGAGTACTTTTTATCTTTGTAAAGCCATCTTAGATACCCATAGTTCATCCGGACGTTTTACTTTGACTCAGCACTCACTAACGCACTATCTTAAAATGCATGTGTCTGCACTTTAACCCCTCCTGTGCTCATGACGAGGTCAGCTCGTCATGAGCCACGGCGCTCCGGTGCTCATGACGAGCTGAGCTCGTCATGACCGCGCCAGTCAAATGGAACGCTCGCATGCTGGGCTGATTCCCCTGCTGTGCTGAGCGTTCCATTGGAACGGGCGTGGTCATGACGAGCTCAGCTCGTCATGAGCACCAGAACACCGTGGCTCATGACGAGCTGACCTCGTCATGAGCACCGGGGCGCTGTACGCGCCCCCCAACACAGTGGGGGGAAACAGCCCCGCAGTGAAGGGGTTAAAGTGACTCATTTATTTTACTAAATATATAAGCAATGTTGAAAGCACAAGGATTTTTTCGGATTTGTAGTTTATCAGATCAGTCCACCTAACGGAGACTTGTGTCCATGCATGGCCCACCGTGGGCAGACTGGTTAACGAACACCATATGAAAGGTGGAATAAAACACAAAAGTTAAACACCTCATTTAGTACCTCTCTAATTTTGTACCCTTCTGTGGCCATCAACTACACAGAGATGTGACATGCAACTCTAGGACAGGCCCAAACGTTCAGAATGTCTTTACTAATGAAGATTTAACTTATTAATTTATCCTCAACAGTGGTAAGTCTGACTGATGCCAAGGTGCATGAGGCAACACTCACAATTCAAAGTGTTACCATCTGGTCAATAATCCCTGTCAGACACCATGGCAACTTATCCATACAGTACTTGAGACACAGGTCACAGCCACAGAGATCTGGATGGCATTTCCGTGGTACCATACTGCACACAGTAGAAATTAACTACAGAATACCACCATTCAACATACAAGCTTTTTAGTTGTCTTTTGCCCACCCACTTACCTCGAACTGAGGCTCTGAAAAGAAAAACAGGCATCAAATAAGGGAGGGTTTCTCAGGGGCATCTTATTAGTGATAGAGCTATCAACACCCTGCATAGGTGCAATTAATACAATAAACGACAGGTGAACCAAGGCAAAACTAAAGTTATCATTTTCTGAAAGCACCCGCACAAAAAGCATGTTCACTGGCGGGTTGGGGAGCTATAAATAACCACAGTAACAAAATATAATTACTTAAGAGTCTGGTTCTCAGAACGGGCCAACCCAACTTGTAGCACTTAAGATTTAAAAAAGTAGGGTAGGGGTAGACTGGGATAGATTTGAGTGGGGTAGATATTAGTGAGGTAGATCAGGGTAGATTGAATTGGTGCATACTGGGGTAAATTAGAGTGGAGTGGGGTAGATTGGAGAAGAGTGGGGTAGATTGGGGGAGTGTGGTAGGCTGGAGTGGTGTACATTGGGTGGAGTAGGGTAGATTGGGATTGAATGGGCTAGAGTGAAGTGGGGTAGATTGGAGTGAGATAGAGTGGTGAGGGGTAGATTGGGAAGTGGTTTGGGTAGAGTGGGGTGGGGTGGACTAGAGTGAGGTAGATTGGAGTGGAGTAGATTGCAGTAGAGTAGGGTAGATTGGGCTGGAGTGGGGTAGATTTGGGTGGAGTGTGTTAGACTGGGGTAGAGTGGAGTGGGGTATGTCGGAGTGGAGTAGGGTAGACTGGGTAGATTGTAGTGGGGTGGAGTGGGGTAGATTGTAGCGGAGTGGGGTCGACTGTAGTGGAGTGGGGTAAAATGGATGGTAGTTGAGTGGGCTGGGGTAGACTGAAGTGGGGTGGGGTATATTGGGGTAGAGTGGAGTGTGGTAGATTGAAAGTATATTGAAGTGGAGTGTTGTGAGGTCTTCTTGGGTCCACTTTAGTTCTTCATTTTAGCTTTATATTATATACATTTTAGGCTGACATTGTTATAGCAACATTATTTCTATATTTTTTTGCTTTATTATTCAGAGAAGATGCTGTACATGTTGCATGTATTCAGAAAGTCTTTCTCAATGTCATCAGTACACTCTGTTCAAGGCTAGGAACATGGAACAAGATATCCTAGTGCTTGTATTGCCCATTCGGAGACAGATTGTAACATCAAGACATATCATTGCATCAGAGCTGTATCTCTAACACAGTGTGGGCTTCTTATATAGATGGTGCACTACCCCTTAGAGGTCAGGGGTGCACCACCCCTTAGAGGTCAGGGGAGCACTCCGGCCATGACTGTCCTGGAACAAATCCGGCGTTCGACATGTAGTTCTGGTGATCTTCCATCTACAGGGGAGGTTTGTTAATTCCACCTCAGGTCTATTTTCTCTATCATTAATCTCAGATGTCTAGGTAGCTGGTTCCAGAGACCTGCGGCCGGGACCACAAAGGAGGAGCCCCCTCTGACCACCATATTTTGCACTACCTGTAGACGATGGATTAAATACTCTGGGATGCCCAAGTATAAAACATTGATATAATCCATCCGCGATAGTATCAAAACCCTAAACACTGTAACCTGCACTTCCTGAGGGATCCGTTGCAAAACTTCCCTGAGCAGACTAAGATTTCACAATCAATGAGATATGGGCATTAAAGTATAGATTTGGCCAGGCTCCTGTCTATCCCGGTATGGGGTTTGGCCCAAACAAAAGGACCTTGATCTTATCTAGCTTACACTGGAGTTTGTTCTTGCTGAGCCAGTCAAGTAGCACTTTTAAACAAAGAGCAAAGGTTTTTTAGTGCTAACTGAGTGCCCTTCATAGGTTAGTAGGAGCTGTGCATCGTCTGCATAAGAAATAATCAAAATGCCAAATGATTCCACTAAGTATGTCAGAGGGGACAGGTAAAAAATATTAGAGCTCAGGGCGAATCCATGAAGCGCACCCCCATCTCAATTGTTTGACTTTGCAAGACTATGGTTTCATCGATGCAGCCTACTATCTTCCCTCCAGATATGAACCAAGCCATTCAAGGGCCACGCCTGCAACGCCCAGATGTTCCTGTCTTTTAAGCAACATGCTGTGGTCCACCGTGTCAAATGCTGCTGACAAGTCCAACAGCACCAATGCTACATTAAGACTGGCACATCCAAACTCAACTTAATCGCGTCAGTGATTTCTAGTAATACTGTCTCTGTGCTATGTCAAGTGCAAAAGCTGGACTGGAATTGGGTGCATTAGCCTTTTATCAGCAAGAAACGTATTAAGTTGGTGGTTTACACATTTTACCCAAATTTTGGTAGCAGCGGGCAGTAGTGAGATCGGACAAAAATTAGGTGGTAGTTCTGGGTCTGCATTAGCCTTTTTAAGGAGTGGGACAACATTTGCGCTCTTCTAAGTATCAGGGATAACACCGACTGAAGTGAGACAGCGTACAGCTCCTGATAAATTGGAGCAATATTACTAGAGACAGCCACAAAACTATGAGGAGGAAATGGGTCCTCCGGTAATCCTGATTTACACGTTACCAACTGCTTCTATTGTAGGTGGAACAAAGAGTGCCAACAACTTTTCTGTTGACGGTCCTATAATGTCACCAGGTACTATCACAAAAGCAGATGAATGGGGACTCCCCATATTTGTCTGGATTTTGAGGATCTGGTCTTAAAAAAAGTCACTCAATCTCGTAAAGATAGTTTGACTAGACAATGGGAGTGGGGCTTTTATTTTAGGATCCACAAAGCTGGAGACAATCTTAGAAATGTCCTTGCCATCATTGTCGGCCTCTCTTATGCGTTGGGTTTAAAAAGAGTCTCATGCTTTTTAAAAGTATTGTTGTGGTACATTGAGGACTAGTTCATAACAAACTTTGTCCTCCTCAATATAATAGTGACGCCACACTCTTTCAAGGTTTTTACAAGCAGCTCTCTTCAAGACCAGCTCATGGCATTCTTTGTAAAAGCATTGAGAAAGGACTTAACACTCTGGACGAATGGAATAGCTATACCTAACCACAGACGTTTATTCACATGTATATGAAACAAAAATGTCTTTAACATGAAGCACCTGTAATTCTACATGTACAGCTTTTCTATGTTAAGGGCAACCGCAATCTCTAATGTGTATTCTCTAATGAGCATGCGCGTAAAAGACACTATACCCCCAGGCATGCGCACTGGCTGCTCCAATCAGGGTGACACTAGCAACAACGAGTCTGCGCGCGTGTTAAAACCGTAACCAGGAAGTAACTGCAGCAGCGCTCGCATTCGCCGTAGCACTGAAGCAGAGGGAATTGCGCCACGGACCGCGGCGATCAAGTAAGTGAATGTGCTCCCCAGATCCCGTGCCTACGCATTACGTTGGGCATTCTGGGACCGTAAGTCTAAAATGCCTCCCGTTTTCTTTGCTCCTTGCAGTTCCCGCCGGAACGTAGGACACCGAATAATACCGGGTATTGTAAAAACTTCCTTCTAAATTCTAGATAGGATCAGCATGGACAAACGGTATCGGTAATTGTAATCCTTACCCCACATTTGTCCACAGATACACCCCCGCTCCCAATTGAATTCCCTACCTCTGCAATACAAGTAAATGGACCGTTACTGGTAATGTTTCTTCCTTTTTCCTGCCCTTTTAACTGTTTTAACCTAACCCCGAAAAAAAGCGTGTAAGCAGGCCAAAACTTTAATTTGTTCTCACTTTCAGACTCTAAGGAAACCACCCTTCTTGAGCTTGAATTAGCCTAGAAATATGAATAAGCAATATTTCTTGGCACCTTAAACATAAGTAAGTTTCTCAGCTAACAGCCCACTATAGCTACAAAGTTCTATATGTATGCTAAACTTAATTAAATTCTTTCTGATCCCCCTGCTTTATGTAGTTGGACCGTATACCTCCAACTAACTCGGAGTATCAACTTCCTAACCGTTGAGCCAGATAAATACAGCCATCACAACGCGCAAAGTAAGACATACTACTTAATACCAAAGCAGCGCGTAAAATAAACTCCGACTAAAAAGTTTTCCTTGATTAAAAATAAAAGCGCGCCATATTCACGGTTGCCCTATTCCGTTATGAATAGAAATGTGCATGGAATATATGCCACTGGGAGCACCCTTCACCTCAAATGTCGTGAAGTTATGTTTTTGTAAGGATACAGCAGTAAAAATTCTAATTTAATTGTTTCAGGAAAGCTCACGTCCTGATGATGATCTAAAGTCATGTTAGATCGAAACGCCGTCGACCCTTGCAAGAAAAACTCCCCTTCCCTACTGTACATATTTTTTTGGGGACTACCCTTGCTTGTGACACCTTGTATATAGCTTTTTTAATATTTCACTCAGTCACTATAAGCACTTTTTGTCACATGTGTGAGCACCTGATACAAAGAAAACTTAACTGTGTAAGCCTTAATAAAGCCCTTTGTTTGTAACCTTACAAAACTGTCTCCCAAGTCTAACTTATCTACCAGAAATAATTTCCTCTTCTTGGACTTTGTTAGCCAACCTAGAAATAACTTTTCAACCAGGACCTTATCAGGCCACTCATGACCATTGTTTTCTTTAACCATATGTTGACCCCAGGTCTTTGACTAAAGGGGTACCCTTGTTTCCTATTACCAGCTCATGGCAGAAGCATCCGTCAGAGCGGCCTTAAGCCCCTTCCTAGTGAACATCATAGTTACTGTTGAATCAGAAGCTTTCAGGAGTCAGTTTACGATTGCTTTATCACACTCATTGACCTTAGCCGAAAGAGGTGGGTCTTGGCTCATCGAGGCTATTTTTAAAATCAATGAGTGAGGCCTTATTCCAAGATCTAGTTCCTCGCTCCTGGATGGAGGCTCTTCTTTCCACTGCAAACATATATGGCCAGAAGAGGGAGAGCAGAAAATGGTCAGACCAGCACACCTGTACCGAGCTCCCCAATGAACTGCTAAGTTAGATATAATACCATCAATAGCATGACTCACTTTATGTGTGGGACCCACACCAATAAGTGTTAGATTGAATGAGGCAACAGATTCTAGAAGGTTGAAATCATCTAAGATCGTAATATTCACCTAATTAATGCAAAAGGCCTGGTCAAGAGATTCAAAAAAAATTCCTTCATGGCCCAGGGGGTGGTAGACCAACACATCTGCAAAACAGGGGTTGCCACTGGGGGATATGCTAAAGCCAAGGGCTTTTGAAACCTTCAGGTCCTCCAGTTTGAATTAATGGCACTTAGAAGTCTTTCCGAAAATAATAGCAACTTTCCCCCTCTCTTGCCCACCCTGTCCGCATGCACATAGACATACTTATCAGGGATGGCTAACTGTAAGTTGGGACTGGACTATTCGCTTATCCATGTTTTTGTCATACAAAGCGCATCCAATATACTCTTTTCTAGTACACTAAATATCTCTAACGCATGTTTATTTAGGGAGTGACTGTTGATCAAGGCAGCCTCGAAAGCAGGTAAATTCAGAGTCTGGACAACTGGGCCCATAATCTTGTCCTTGGTGTGGAAAAGAATATGCCTACAGTGAACACAGGAGATAGGGCCCACACAATCTAGGAGGAAATGGGGAACACACTGTAGGTACATCCCCCTCATACCTTTCAATGTTGAAGCCATATAGACAACTCTCTTGCATCTATTGATAGCAAAACGTGCATAGTAGCTGGCACTGGCCGCGGTCAGACTAGCTTAAAGCAGACCTTCGGCACCCCAGCGGTGGGCCCAATGTGCACATCCGCACTGCAGCCATGCTGAAATAGGAGTGGATGACTCCTCCTTATTGTAGCACAAGAGCATGTCTTTCCTAATATGGAGCCGCTCTCTGTTCCAAGATTTCCCCTTCCATTAACCAGTGCACTGCCCTTAAAATATACACTACAGCGCAAAACAAAGAGACAAATTAAAAAAATGTTTGGGTGCTGCATGCCAGGAACTTAAAGCACAAACCGCCCGCAGCACTGCCAACATGTGGACCAGTTCAGTTGCGTATAAAGTGCAATGTGCAATTTATGAGCAGTATAGTCTGATTCAAACAGTACATCAAATTAAAGTACGAGTTATTAAAATTATTTTAAAATAACCTCAAAAGATTCTTATTTTGGCTAAAAGCGGGTGCCTCTGCCGACCAGTTAATGCTTAACTAACGCTTAAAGACAGTTAACGCAATCGCTTTATCTAATGTTTAGTGATAGTTAAGCTGGATTGTTTATTCTTTTCACCTTGTTAGTAATGCTTGCCACATTGTTTTGTCTTATCGGCCTAATAATCATAGCTCATTCTTTCTATGCAAGACTACAATTGTTTCAATAAATGTATTTTAAATCTAATTTGTATCTTGCTTGTGTTTACCGTAAAGAATGCATAAGTAAACAACGAAAGGGTAGGATCTGTTTCCATGACTCCCTTGGGCGATCAGAGTATCATGTCCAGGCTGCTAAAAGCACCTGCGACCCCGGTAAGGTTAGAGGGTTAGGGTAAAGCACTGTGAGCTAGTCAGGAATTGGGCTGAGATTCTCTAACGGTGTACATGGACTCTGCATTCTGAACTTCTGTTGTGCTTATATGCAGTCCTACTTCTTTAAGGGGAACCATAAAACAGAGTGGGGTAGCCTGGAGTGGCGGGGGTAGATTGGAGTGGTGAAGATTGGGCTGGGTAGATTGGGGAGGGTAGATTCGAGTGGGATAGATTGACGTGGGGTAGATTGGGTTAAATTGGATTGGAGTGGTGTGGGTAGATTGGAGTGGGGTAGGTGGAGTGGGGTAGGTGGTGTGGAGTTGAGAGGTGTAAGGTAGAGTGGTGGGTTGGGTCGTGGAGTGGCGCAGAGTGGAGGCGTGGAGTCAAGTGTTGTGGCGGGTCGTAGAGTGTCTTAGAGTGGAGGGGCCTATATGGAGCGTTGTGTCATAGAATGGAGTGGTGTGGTGTACAGTGGAAGGTCATAGAGTGGAGTAGAGTGTTGTTGAGATGTATGGAGTAAAGTGGAGTGGCGTAGTGTGGAGTATGCATGGTGTGGTTGCGCACTGCCATCCCAGACAACACATTTTAAACTGAAATGACCATTACATTTGCACCATCAAGTTTTACTGTACACAGACGATAATGTCAGGAAAAGTCATCACCTAGCGTTTTGATGGGTTTTGATTGTATTCAAATATTTGTTCACACATCACTTCTAAATTACAAAAATAAATGTGCTTGATTTGTATTTTCCTAATTCTGATATGTTTTGAAACATCAGCACAGTTAATTTTTGTTGTGTGCTAGGACAAATAACATCCAGCACCCTCTCCTCTCACACGGGTACTCAGGAGGACTGTCACATAAATTCTCTCACTTTGAAGTTAGAGAAAGAAAAGTAAACACCAAACTCCTTCAGAACACAGAGTCTGCCATTTGACTTCCATCTCTGAATGTGCAGCAAAGGTGACAAGATAAGAACAATATCCTAAGGTCTGTTTATTGTGAGTACTCCGAAAGGATACAGTATATAGGAAAAAGATTTAACGGCCTGTTTACAGAAAGTGAGCATTCGGAAGGATACGGTGAACAAGAAATTCTCACAGGAGGGACTAACTCAAGCTGGACAGCTGAAAGTAAATAAAGCCAAGAAAAAGAAAGCAAGCAAATATGAGTTACAAGCCACAAAGCCAACAATAAGCAACGGACAATGTGCATTACCAGGGACGCTCTAAGAATGCCCACAAGAAGTCGTAAATGAACCAGACAGCTCCACTGTCTGGTAAGCTACTACCTAAAGAGGACTAGTGGCAAGTACACTAATACACCCAAGGCATGAGATGAATTTGCAACTACATTATTTACTTATTCAATATCTAGGAATTTCAATCTCAAACTATTTAATAAGCAGCATAATTTGCATCTTGGGAAATATGGGGTAGGCAGCAATCACAAATAAAACCAAGAATTCTTATTTTATCTATAGCTGTCTTAATGAGGATAATGAAAATGAAAACCAGAAAACACATATTTGAGCAATATTTCCTATCCTACTGCTGCTGGCAATAGTCGTGGTTTACCTCCCCCCCTCATATGGCGATTTTGGGCATGAGTGAAGTAGCTAAACAAGCAACCAGTATTGCCTTGCGTGGAACTAGGACTAATAAGGCAATTGGCAATTATGTTCCTCAACCAACAAGAGGAAGCTGAGGCACAATATGGATCAGAAGCTATGCCCGCCTCTAATATCTCTGTGGATGTCTTCTGAATCCTAAGATTGATACCCCACTACCCCTGCCTGCAGCCACAGTGCCTAGGTGAGCTCCATAGATTACATCACGGGGAATTTCACAGATGTCTCAGAGAACGCCTTACTGGTAAAACTTCATTAAAAAAAGAAAAAGGCAGTTGAGAGTGATCCGTCCAAAGACTAAGAAAGCAAATACAAACCCGTCAGGAGGAACAATGATCTGGCTGACACACAATGCTAGTAAAGTGGACAAATAACTGTAGTTTTTGCCCCCAAACTCCTCATTCTGACTGACTGTCCAACTTTCAGCATTCCTCGATGGACACTAATACTAATCCTAACGGGAAATTAAGACCCTATTAGACAAGTTTAATCCATTTCCTACCATATAAGAAATGTGAGTTAATGCTTTTATGATTCATTTGTGTAGCACTTCTGGCACGGCTTAGAAGGGATGGCAACAAACTAAAAGTATAGACAATTCTATATCAGGTAACATTTGCTGCTAGTGTGACAAGGGTCTGCTAAGGTCCCCAAACCCTGGTAATTATGGAATAGGCCCTACCACCTCATGTGATGATGGTTCCTACAAGCAGTCTTCGACCTATTGAAAATCCAGGTGTCTACGGCACATGGCCAGGCAAGGTCTGAATATAGACCACATTTGGATGGTTCTCACTGACAAAGCTATGTTACAGTGAATATTTTAGGCAAGATAAGACAAAATCAAGATACTAACTTGAAAAATACTTATATTTAAGAGAAAGGTAGACTATGGTATTTTTGAAGGCAGTTTAAAGCACTCAGCAAATTCTCAAAGAATTTATTTTTTTCAGGCTTGTTTACAGTTAAAATCTGTCCTGTACTGTTTTCTCAAAGCTTCTTGGTTTTATCTAAATATTTTGCTATCATTCCACACGTTCAATTGATGATATAAAATGTGAAAACAAATAAATAAATACATCAACTCTCTCTCCCCATGCTTCAGAGCATTGTAAGGATGCCACGAGCAAGGATGCCTGGTGCAAGGAAGGAACATGGCCCCTTTGACTGCTGTTAGAGTAGTACAGTACAGCAATCATCAGGGGGTCGGTAGGTCCCTTGGGGCTCTGGGCCCGGTCCAACTACAAAGGTAGCTACGCATCTGCATGCTCTCAGTGTAAGATGCAGCACGGTGGAACCAGTGATGTCTCATCTAAAAATATAGTTATAGAAAAGCTGGCCTTTGGGTGCTCTCTGGTAGCAGCTAACGTCTTCGAAGGGAAATTCGTAGACTGAAGTAGAGACATAAATCACGTTTAAGTGTGGGTATGAGAGATGTGGGATAGTAGGCTGCACCCAGCAAATGGCAAGTGTGAAATGTCAGAAGAGCCAGGTAATCTGAATAATTTCCTGCTGCTAAAATGTTTTTCGATTACTTCATGGCAAAGTGGTCATGGACATATTTTGGTTCCATTTTTCTTAAAAAAAGAAAAAGAAAATATTGTTGAACGAGATTATGTTCAGGCTACTTCTGTGACATCATGCTGCTTGGCTCTCAAATTAAAATTTGCGGTCCTGCATGAAACCGGGCTCACTTTTTTCTTTGTTATACTTGTGGTTATAAATCGTTTTAGTCTTTACCACATTCAGAAAAATAAAGTCGCCAAGTTTCCCATTTAAAAGCACTTCACTGTCTTTAGATTCTCAATGCAGCCCACTTACAGCACAGTAGCAGTTTTTTCATTACCGAAGCTAAAATGACAAATTACCATTTAAAAAAAGCCACATGGTGACCTTTTCCTCATTTTTATATCTGGGACTGAAACGGATGATTTCAAAAGCAGCAGTTTGTGGTTTTTCTTTAAAATGGCACAGAATTCCAGTGGCCTGTGTACACACACCAAATTAATGAACATCTGTAAATCTCAGAAAATGTGCAGGATATTTAAGTAAAATTAGAAAAGTTAAAACTAAGGTCATGTAGGAAATCTCTCTTTTCTGCATGGTCACCTAGATTTTTTGCCTTTTTTTGTAGCATATATTTTTGCTGGCTTTAGAACTCTGTGCGCGCTATCCCTGCTAAACAGTAGTACAGTGTATGTGCTCCCCCCTTAAAATATGGACAATTGCCATACTCCTAATTGCCATTTTTAACTTTCCTAAAAGTCCCTAGTATGTGGTTAAATGTGTACCCAGGGCCTGGATGTTAAGTGCCACTAGTGGACTGCAGCAACTATTGAACCATCCACAACAGTGGCAGTGCAAACATGACTTCCGGTGTACCACTGCAACCTGACAGTAACAGTGCAACACATGCACTGCGACCTGTTAACATAAACCCTTTTGACAGATGAAAACCTCTCTTTTAAATATTAGTAAGTCACTCCTATGCAAGCCTTGTAGCCCACCATGAAGGGTGCATGGTATAGTATTTAAAAATGGGACAAGTCGAAAATTAACACTACCATGTCCATACATTTACAAAGCCCTAAAAGCTATTTTCACTGTGGCAGGCCTGGCTATTGAAAACCAGAGTGCAGATTAAAATATTATTACTAAGATACTCAGTACTTAATTTGTAAAAAGAATAGGTACCAGGGCTCTCCTTAAGAGGAACCTGCAACATTGCCCGAGCCATGCTGCCAATGCTAGTTGCAACACAACTTCTAACCATCACACACCTACAGGTGTGACAATTCGGACTATTACAGGCCTCCAAAGTTATCGGAATGGTTCGGGTTGCAGGTAATAGCATTTTTTTATCTATATTGAATTAATAAAGTAACTGTTGTTGTCTTCTCTAAATTAGCAAGGCAGCGCCACCTTGTGGCAGACTGTCACATGTACAGGCGTTGAAAATTAAGTGCCGGTGCAACATTTGAAACCACCGGCTCAAAGTACACACTGAAGATACCAATACTGTATCTTGGAAATGGGACAAGCTAGAAAAATAATTCAACAACAATCTTTATTAGTTATTACCAATCCCATTCAATGGTGAAGTCAGATTTTAATGAATATTAAGGAAAAGTAGCTTTTAGAAAGTTAAATCTTCCTTGACTGAAGTTCCTGGCGGATAATTTGCATGGACTCTTGCTTCTCCCAACCTGTGACTAGTTTCAAAAAGGTGAGAAATGCATGCCAGAAGAAAACAATAGGCTGGCCTGAATAGGCAAAGATAACTCCTCTGAACTACACAGAATATGAAGAGTTGGGGGCTTTGGGTATCCCTTTTGACACTAGAGTGTCAAATCCTCCTTGAGGGTCAAATCCTGCTCGACAGGTCTACCAGGTTCACATATAGCCCTTGGAATAGGATGCCAAGACAATTCTTGTGTATCCACTGTTTGGTTGCTTAAGAAGAGAGATTTTGTTGTACCAGACTCCGGTCTCTGTGTTTGTTGTGAGTTCACTACCTTGTCTAAACTGAGTTTTAGTGTTAGATGCGAGAGGGCACTCGGATTACCATAGTACACACCCCCACACATACCACCAGACCTCAGTGACCAGGTTTAGTGTGGCAAAGGTTTTCAACATCTTGAAAATGCCCAGACACATTACATGTTGGACCGGTTTACAGTAAGGGAAAGACGATCTACTGAAATAGTCGGTAGGGTTAACCCCAAGAACTTTTACCCTACTGGTTAGAAATGGGGAAAGAGCTCCTCCACCTACCAGCTTGCATCAGGCATACATGTGGTATCTCCAGACACAAACTTCAGAACATTTTCTGCACCATGGAAAGAGGCTGGATCTGTCGTCTGTGACCTGAGAGGAACACTGAAGGAATGGACTTGCTCTTTCTTGTAGCCAGGACAAAGAGGACCATAAAGGTTCGGTTGGCTGACCTGCTGTGTGGCTAGAGGGAAAGACAAGCTGCAAGTGGCCTCTTCTTTAAATAACAAGGAAACTAGTTGCAACTACACCTGGACTGAACCCTTCTGTTGACTCTCTGAGTCTCGAAGTGCCTCCCCTGTGGGGATTTAGAAGTGTACTCCTGTGGTGGTTTGAGACTTAAAAGACTAAGTCAGAAGTTAAACTCTTTGACAGAGGTGAACATGGTTGATGTATTCGGCCTGCACTCTGTTGCGGTCAGTCTCAAAGTGCTCCTAGGTCCTGATCAACAGTGACCATAGACTATCATTGGCGTCTAGTGCTTTAGTCTTTATTTTGCCTAAAACTTCAATAAAGCAAAACTTCGGTTCCCATTACTGCATTTTTCTCATTTTGTTTATTAAAATGTATTCTATTTTTCTAATTTGGTTTGTAATTGTTATTGTTTTGCATTTTGACTTCATCACTGCTTTGGAACTGCATAAATACTTTACATATGGTTAAGCTGGTCTACTCGGTGCCAAAGCTACCAGGGGGTTGAGTTCAGGCTAATTTAGTGACTTTAGGTTTCATCTCGACAAAGGTTGTGATTAGTCCTTGAGGTGGGCATCACTCAACTCAAAAAATAATCCAATGTCTACCAAGTTAAGAATATTAGAACAGAATAGGTTTCTTGGGGCAATATGAATTAATTGCAGAGGCACTAATGAAAGAGTGAAGTGGGACAAGAGATAGAGAAGGGATGAAAGTGCTAGGGCCACACCATAAGCAATGTGCATTTGCGTCTGTGTAAAAGTTGGTTTGTGTACTTTATGTTACATATGTGTAGCCATGCCTCTGTGATTTATATGCCTAATAATCAGCTTGTGCACACACCCTCTGCTGTGATTAGTACACATGCTCAAATGTGATCTTGTACATTGTTTCAGCTTTGAAGCACATAGAGGCAAACATTGCACTAAACACATTTATTCATATGCATTGCCAAGAAATTTGAGTATCAGGGGATGGGAACAGGGACCTATTCGGAATCTTGAGGTCTGGCTGTGTTGCTGAGACATCAATCAACTTCCGGAATTCCCCTATCAGTCCACACACCATCAAGCCCCAGATGTCTACTTGACTCAGAAAGTCTCTCAGGCTGCACTCTTTCAGCCACATCCTGTAATAAAGAAGGTCTTTAGCTTGTCATTACAGACAATTCCCCTGGTCTCTTAACTTAGATTAACATTAACTCGGCCAAACCTCACAAACACTCACTTAGCCCTAATAGACGCTCAGCTAGTCCTTAAAACAAGATACTTCAAGATAGACAATCCTCTTCTGGCCTTAAAACAGCCAGAGTTGCCGTCAGATAGTCAGACCCACTCTGCCACCTATCAGAGTTGTTAGCTCCTTCTACTGAGCCTTTGTCTTTTCACTGTCACCATTACACTGCCCTCAGCCCCCCAAAAGGATAACTTTAGCTTGCTTTCAGGTGGGCCAAAGAGACCATTAGCTAGTCCTGTTAGACTGTTACCGGATTGCCTCAATCTGTGGTTCAAACCTCCTGCTAATAATTTGGGCTGTAATTTTTTTAACTCATTGAACCAGAGGAAATGTACCTTCTGTGGTCATCAGTCAAATCGGGCTCCCCTTTTGACACTGCATTTCCCGCCTTTCTGGAACGAGTCATGGCAGCAGTACTACCTGTGTTTGGTGATCTAATTAATAGCTCCCTTAGGGTGGGCCAGGTTCCATAGAGCTTTAAACATGCTACAGTGGTCCCATTTCTTAAAAAGCCTCTCTTGGATCCAACCAAGCCTGAAAACTATAGGCCAATTTCATTGCTTCTATTTTTTTCAAGGTCGCAGAGAAATATGTAAATCAGCTGCTCTCAACCTTTATTGAGGGGCAGGAGCTTCTTCACAGGACTTCCGCCCTTTCATAGTACAGAGTCTGCCTTACTACTGGCCCCAAGTCCTTCCGCTAACTTGATGACAGCGGCAACACTGCAGCTCTGCTGAATCTAGCCCTCAGCACAGCCTTCGACACTGTTTCCCACAAACTCTTACTTGAATAGTTGTGGAGCTATGGTGTCGGTTACAAGGCTTTGCAGTGGCTCACTTTTTAGTTTCAGAACTTAACCTTTCAGGTGGCACAAAAACCTTTTCAATCAGGTTTCCCGCTGAAGCAGAGGGTGCCCCGTGGCTCCTCCTTGAGCCCTACTTTATTCAATCTGTATATGCGCACCCTGGTTGATATTGTAAAGCATTACGGTTTTAATATCGTATTGTACGCCACTGATACGCAGATGACTATCATCCCATCACAAAATGAAGTTAATGTGGCTGCTCTGCTAAGCACTTGTATGTCGGAAGTTGCTTAGTGGATGGAGCTCAATTGTCTCAAGCTAAATGCTGGAAAAACAGAGGTTCTTGTCTTAGGCAAGCAGTCCACGATCTAGTCCTCTGCCTGGTGGGCAAACATGCTTGGATCTTTACCTGGCCAAAGCCGAACGTCAAAAACCTAGGCATTTGGTTTGAAACTAAGCTCACTTCTGACAGCCAGATCACGTCTTTAGTGGGCAAGTGTTTTTGGATCTCAAAAACCCTTAAAAAGATCCTTGCTCTTCCCCCCGAATCTGCCAGGAAGACAGTAGACCAGGCTTTGGTTACATCCAAAAGCAAAAAGAACAAAAAGATCGAAGGAATGCTGAACAATACAAACATTCACCCCAGTCACAAATATCTGGGTTTAGTCCATCGTGCTTTCTTGCTCACCACGCCACCCCTGTTTGGACCCAGCCATATGCAAATCAGTCTTGACCCTGCTCCTCATGGAAAACAAGCATGGAATGGAAACAAGCATCCTGGGACCGGTTTCAGGGTATTACACCTCATTTGCCAGGCTAGCTTGAATCCATCCTGTGGCGCCGTGAGCATGGGACCCACATCACCCATTTTCAAACCCTATTCTCCCACAAGGAACTTAAGATCTGGAAGGGCTTTGTTGGCTTGCATCCCCACTGAAAAGAGAGCCTGCACTGGAGGATGCTCTTTTAGTTTTTTAGTAGCCAAGCTGTGGGACTCTCTTCATCTTAAAATCAAGCATGAAAAATCAATTATTGTTTGCAAAAATCGCAAAACCTGGCTGTTTTAAGTTGGCCTGACTGTGTTCTCTCATCAACATGCTGTATCGTTTAGGACTCTTCGTGAGTGCCACCATAGCACTGGGACACTTCGTTAGAAGTAATTAGGCGCTCTACAAATAACTTTGTTTATTATTTTTAATAAATCCTTAGAGGCCCTCGCAAACAATAAATTCCATTACCCCAGCCACAGAACCCCATCAACATCCTCTAACAGTTTTTAGAGACTAACACCCAGACCTGAAAGGCACATCATCCAGCCCAAAGACCCTTTTGGCTGACCCTGTGATATAATTAAAGCACCTCTGCTGGCCTTTAGTTTCTCATTTTGAGGCCAAGATTGTTGGCCCCTCCCTCTGTGCACGAAGAGTGAATCCTTTAGATACCGTTGACTAGCTCCAGAGCCTTTTTACCTGCCCTAGAAGCCCACACAATTTCCAGCCAGCCAGCCTTCCATTCTCAAGCCACTGAGTCCCAGGAGTTTACTGTGCAACAGCAAGTCACTTTACTCATCTGCTTCTCCTAAGGTACCACCCTTGCTTCAAGGTAAATCTGACCCTAAGGCTATGCCCAGGTAAAAGTGACAGCAAGTTACAGCAACCTTTTTCACACATATATCAGTACATACCATAAAGGGGTGCACACATCACGTAATTTAACTTGGCTATTTTTGCACGCAATTGGTTTTCGCAATCTTATAGTTTAGTGGCAACCTTGATTTGACTTATGAGCAGCACCGAGTGTTGATGGCAGGTCACAGGTTAAACTTCTATAAGAGCACAGTTGCTTCATGTGAGGCTGCAGAGAACTTTTTATATTCTCTGGTCATAAGGTCAGACATACAAAAATATTTCAGCTGGTTTATTATTCGATTATTATTCTGATTTCTGATGTGTCCAGAGCAGTAATATCTAGGCCAGGCGGTGAACTCCACTTCGTTTGCAGAGTCTTCTGCGCTCCGTGGAGCTCGCGGAGTGCAGAAAACTGTGCAACGGTTAGTTGGCTGGCATGAGCTGCCGCTCAGGCATAATTTCTACTAGAGCGGCCAGAAGATCAGCGCGAAAGGCAGTTTGTGCTGCACTCTGCCACTTGCAGAACGCCCCAGAGTTTTTCTGTGAACTCCGCCCAAGCCTGGTAATATTCTCAGGTCAAAAGGTGAAAGGCAGAAAAATATTTCAGTCAGTTATGGTTTGGCATATGTTTGAATCCTTGCAAGTCTACTTCAAATGTTATTATTTGCGTATTCATGTTATTATGTGCCCAAAAACTGTTTCTTGGGTATGTTACATGAAGGGTCATTATTAACGCAATTTTACACATCCCAGAGATTCACCACACACACAGGCCTTACTTACCCTAAATATTGCGCTCTCTTATTTAACGGCATTTTAATGGGTAGAAGCGAAATAACAATCACACTTTACAATAATACGGATGATTCTCCTGCGTGTGCATGTTTTTTTTCCTTAAGAACTTCATGACACCCATAACTCCCGCCAAAAATGAAATATCATGTACATCATTAAAACAAGTTCATGCGTTGACCATAAAATCTATCTTAGCAAACACTAGCTTTGCTGCACATGCATAGCCAACCATTTTACTCCATTGCCCCTCTACACTCCCAAATAATTGCGCCAGTCCATATTTATTGGTCATCTAATACTCCCTACAATCATTTTGTGACAGTACACTGATGGAAAATGTCTTACAGATTTCCAAACTTTTCATTACTTTGAACCTGTGTCAGTTACCTCCTCTGCTGTGGACCATTCAGTGAAATTCCTCAGCTCAGGCAGTTACGAAAGGGGTTTCTGAGCATCATTTAGTGACAAATCTAAGTCCTACCAGAACCATAGTCAAGAGTGTTGCTTTCCTTGTTATTTTATACTTACTTTTGGGTATATTTAGTCACAAAGAACAAGTTACTTACCTCCAGTAACACAATATCTGGTAAAGACTCTATTTAGCAGCATATACTTTAACTTGGAATTATCCCCAGGCGTCAGACTGGATCCGGGAAGCTTTTGTGAACAGTAACCCTGCGGGCTGGTAGGTTGTGTCGTTCTGCTCCATGTGGCATTGTTTGCGCTGGAAATGGCGTTTGTGGTGCCTAGATAGGCAACACCCAGATGCGCTGAAGTCTGTTAAATTCCACATCAGATGCACAGGGCCATGAAGTACACTGACAACTGGTTTGGAAAACTAGGGCCCTAAAAGGGGAAATCCCTGTCCCTAGAAAATTCATTTGCAGAGTGGGAAGGATGGGGGTCGGTAAGGAATCTACAGCTAGAAATAATCTCCACCTGAAAAGAAATTACCGAAGGGAAGTAACTTGTTCTTCTGATAGAAACTTCAGGCCGCATATTCCTTACCTTAGAATAGATAATAAAGCAAAATTTCCCCAGAGGTGGGTCTGTGAATTAAACGGGCAAAGTGCCCCATCCCTACGGATCAGACTGTCCAGACAGTTGCATTCTGTGAATGTGCGAAGGGAAGCCCACGGTGCTGCCTGGCAAATGTCCAGGACCTGGACTCCGCGAGCTAATGGAGTGGTTGCAGCTTTAGCTCTGATGAAATAAGCACACAAACCCTGAGGGGATTGCTTCTTAGCCAATGCATAGCAGATTTTGATGCAGTGTACAATCCATCGCTAGATGGTCCTCTTCTTCACCGCCTGTCCTTTCTTTGCTCCGGCATACCCCTTGAAGAGTTGGTGCCCACCTGGAACTCTTTGGTGCAGTCAAGGTCAAACGACAATTCTCTTTTTGGTTCCAGACTGTGAAGTTGCTTCTCTTTCTTGGAGGGACGAGGCAGGGCGTAAAAAGTAGGCAGAGTGATGGTTTGGCCTACGTGAAATGGAATGACAACTTTCGGAAGAAAGGAAGCTCTTGTATGAAGCACCAGTTTGTCTTGGTAGAAGTTAAGATTAGTAGGCTTGGATGATTAGGCCTGAAGCTCATTTATTATAGGGGCAACGTTAATGCCACGACAAAGGACATTTTGATGATAAGGAGCCTGAGTGGAGAATTGTGCAGAGGCTTAAAGGGAGCGCACATAAGGAAAGTGAGGACGAGATTGAGGTTCTACTGGGGGGATATGGAAAGGAGTGGGAGAAAACACGTGTTGCAAATCATCCAAAAACCTTTTACAATAGGGGATTTGATAAAGGAAGGCTGGTCAAGCAACCAAAGAGAAGCAGAGATTGCAGAAAGGTATCACTTTACAGTGCCTAGAGCAGAGACCTGCTGGGTACCAGAAAGAAGAAATAGGAGAACCTGAGAAAGGGGGGCAAAAGGGTATCAATGTTTCTTTCTGTACACTACGCCACAAATTCTTTCCAACTGCAGGCATAAACCATCTTGGTAGAGGGACGCCTGGCTGCTTAGATAATATTACGGATTTGGGGGGGGTATGGGGGGGGGGGGTGGAGGTTGAAAGCTGTTGACTGCCAGTGCTAAATCTCCATGCAAGAAGGTGGATCATTGAGAGGTTTGAGTGGAGAACCCTCCCCTGCTGCTGCCACAGAAGATCCTTCTAAAGGAGCAGTCTAATTAGAGGACCAATAGCCATGATCAACAGCTCGGTATACCAGAGTCTCCGTGCCAAATCAAGCGCCACAGGGCTGATTTGGGCCAGGTTATTCCTGATCTTCTTGAGAACTCTGGGCAAGACTGGTATGGGTGGAAAAGCACACAGGAGGCCTGAGCTCCACTTGAGACGAAAAGCATCTCTAAGCGAGAGCTGCCTTGGAAACTCCAGCGCGCAGAACTGCTGATGTTGCACACTTTCATCTGTTGTGATCTAACTAAGGCTTTCCCCACTGCTGAAAGGCATTGAACAACCACCAGATGGAGACACCATTCGTAATCCACTAGATATCTTTGGCTGAGTTTGTCCACTATGGTGTTCAAGAAACCATCAGATGTTGAACCACGAGGGATATGCCTTGCTGTTCCTGCCATGTCTAGAGGCACAGGGCGTCTTGACAAAGGGTCTACAAACCCAATCTGTCCTGCTTGTTACAGTACTACACAGCACTAGCATTCCCTGGATGGAGAGTAGAGAGGCTTTCAATGCCAATCAGATTGCTCGGAGCTCCAACAGGTGGATGTGGAGTCCGGATTCCGCCGGAGACCAGAATACTCTAATCTCCACCGCTCCAAGATGGCTGTCCCAGCCCAGGAGTGGTACATCTATCACTACTGGCAGATCTGGCTGGGGAATGGAGAAGGGTCTGCTGCTGACCTAATCTCAGTTCGTAAGCCACCACTGCAGGTCTTTTGAAGTTCCCTCTGAGATCTAGACCAATGTCGGAGAGACTCCCCTGATGCTGCACAAACTGGAAACTAAGGATCCACCGTAGAGCCTGCCTATGCCAGTGGCCATCTGTCACAAGCAAAATACAGGAAGCCATGAGGGTCAGCAGCCTCAGTCATTCTCACTGAAATCAGGGATAGAGGCTGAAACATTGATATCATATCCCAAATATCCTGGACTCGCTGTTTGGAAGGAGAGGCCCAACTGTATAGTGACAAGAACAGCTCAGATCAAAAGGAGCAGCTGAGAGGGAGTCAGGAGTTAGTTTGGCACGTTGACAGTGAACCTCAGTGAATGTAGTAAGTCGACCCTAGTCTGGAGGTGGGAGACGACAGCCTGAGACAAGCCTGCATTCAAAAACCAGTCGTTTAGATAGGGGACCCCTAATCTCTGCAGATGAGTTTCAACTACTAGCTAGGTTTATACAGGTAAGACTCAATGGAGTACGTATGTCAAGGAAAACCAGTAGGTTTTATTAGAAAGCCCTCACTCACCCACCAACCTAGTTGGTGGCATGCTTCATCATCGGGCCCACCACAGTGGCACCTAACGTGCCCCGGGTGTGCTTCGACGCCAGATTACTGCGGAGCTGGTATAATTACTGAGTGTGCAATGTGGTGAGTATGAAGGTGAAGATTAAAAAGCCATACAAAAATCCCAGCACCCGAGGGTAAAAACTATTTTAATGAAACTGGGTATCTGTTGGCACGTTAAAAAGGCAAACGGACACGGTGGAGTATGGATTATGACCTCCAGTGTCCTGTGTGGTCTACATGTTTCAGCCTGGCCTTTCTTAATTTAAAACAGGCTTTCCTCAGGACCAAGTGAGTATGTGTGGGGTTATAAAAATAATTTACAGTGAGTGTTTTTGGATTTTATGTGTAGCACGCACTAAGGTGCTATATGGGTGAGAAGGGGATTCCCTCTCGCTTTGACAGTATTTAGCTGTTCAAAGCCTCCTTGGGTCGCCTGGCAGAGAAAAAGACCGAAACTGTCGATCTGGTTCCTCCTTGGACCTGTAATCCTTCTGCGGCGCCCGCAACCGGGCGCCGCAGAAGGATTACAGGTCCAAGGAGGAACCAGATCGACAGTTTCGGTCTTTTTCTCTGCCAGGCGACCCAAGGAGGCTTTGAACAGCTAAATACTGTCAAAGCGAGAGGGAATCCCCTTCTCACCCATATAGCACCTTAGTGCGTGCTACACATAAAATCCAAAAACACTCACTGTAAATTATTTTTATAACCCCACACATACTCACTTGGTCCTGAGGAAAGCCTGTTTTAAATTAAGAAAGGCCAGGCTGAAACATGTAGACCACACAGGACACTGGAGGTCATAATCCATACTCCACCGTGTCCGTTTGCCTTTTTAACGTGCCAACAGATACCCAGTTTCATTAAAATAGTTTTTACCCTCGGGTGCTGGGATTTTTGTATGGCTTTTTAATCTTCACCTTCATACTCACCACATTGCACACTCAGTAATTATACCAGCTCCGCAGTAATCTGGCGTCGAAGCACACCCGGGGCACGTTAGGTGCCACTGTGGTGGGCCCGATGATGAAGCATGCCACCAACTAGGTTGGTGGGTGAGGGCTTTCTAATAAAACCTACTGGTTTTCCTTGACATACGTACTCCATTGAGTCTTACCTGTATAAACCTAGCTAGTCTTTCTTGATTTTCGATATATAAAAGCGGGGATTCAGACTAGCTTACCTAGTCCTCCCTCTCTCCTTTGATTTAGTGAGTTTCAACTACTGCCATCACCTTGGTGAATACCCGAGGGGCTCTTGTGAGGCCAAAAGGGAGCACAGCAAACGGTAACAATTGTGGGCGGGTAGGACTGGAATGTGAAAGTAAGTGTCCTTCAAGGCTAACGCCACCAATCAGTCTACAGGGTCCAGGGCAGACAGGACCTGAGCAAGAGTGAGCATCTTGAATTTCTCGTTCTTAAGGCAGAAGTTTAGACAGTGCTGGTCAACGATAGGACGAAGTCCTCTGTCCTTCTTGGAATAGCAACCCCGACCTACTTCTAGTGTTGTTACTCTCTGTATGACTCCTTTGGCCAAAAGAACCGTCACTGCCTGGTGGAGAAGAGATAGGTGTGTAGTGTAGGTCCTATATTCCCAATAGGCTCTGCTCATTGGAATAATATATCCTATAGCTTAGACGTAGGCCTGAGGTCGACTAGGTCTCTATCGAATATATTAGACTTAATTGTGAGTGCCAGCTAGCTCAGAGGTCACTAGAAACTTTCTCGAAATCACAAGAAGAGATTAGTTGCTGACAACCGCATAAACATGACAAATTTGTTTCCCCAAGATAAAACTGATCTTCAGAGTCGTGGAAACAATAGATATATATTTCACTCAGTCAATCGTGCATGCTTCGTTTCACCAGAGTTGCAGAGAAATAGATAGACGGGCGTTTTCAATAAAAGGATTTATTAAACAGTCTTCTTTCTCGAGCATAAGAAATGAACTGCTACAATCATAAAACTGGTTGTAAAATATAATGCATACAGTATAAAGAGTAGGATAAAATAATACTGTAAGAGCATTGTATGGTTCCTAAACCACAGATAAATACATACATAAATAACAGAGGCTAAAAGTACTCAACTGGTGCTTCTAAAATACGCCTACCCTGGTGTACCTAACCTAAGCTTAGTACAAGGGAAGAAGTAAGTGAGGTGTAGCATAAATGTAGTATTCTTTTGCCAAGAATCTGTCCAAGATTTCTCTTAGGGTCTAATCAGCTCCGTACCTTAGTTTAGAATGGAAAAGGTCAGTCTTGGGACTCGATTTCCCAACAACCCGCAAGGGTAGCTTGGAAACACTGGAGCTTGACTTCTCAGCAGGGCGTCTGCTGGAGAGTCGGCTTCCTTCAGCACTTGCTGTAGCAGGACGCATTGGGCAAGTAGATAGTCGAACTGCTCCAAACCACTGTGTGTTTGCTAAGGCAAGTGTGGGCATATTTATACCTTAAAGTTGCCGAGTTTGACGTAAAGGTGGACATAATAAAATCATCAAAGAGTCTCAGTTCTTCGAAAACTCCATGAGTTCTTGGACAAATCAGTTCTCGAGCAAGGGAAAGTCCCTAGCTGCTGAAGCCGAGTTTTCCAAGAAACCGTTGTAGATTTTCGGGACTAGTGGAAGTAGCCCTGCCGTATTTGGACTGCATGAGCTATGCCTAAATATGGTTATGATTTCTATGCCTATATAAGGATATGGTGATTTATACCTATATAGGGGCATGAATTGGGAAAATTACAATAGGGTCCTAAAAGGATACATAACACCCACTCCACGTTATCATGTTCATCTAAGTTCAAGCACTAAAATATATAATCTAGAGCATGTGTTTACAACCCCCAAAAAATCATATAAAATGCATTTGAAATGGTTGCACACGGAAAAAATGAGCATTTTGTACAGTACGCATTTAACCTTTTCGGTGCTTGAGCCATGGCGCTCCGGTGCTCATGACGAGCTCAGCTCGTCATGACCCGTGGAACGCTCAGGTGCGGGGAGAATTCCCCTGCTGTGCTGAGCGTTCCACGGGAGCCAATGCACCTGTGACGAGCTGAACTCGTCATGAGCACAGGAGCGCCGTAGCCCGTCATGAGCATGCGGGCGCTGTGAGCGCCCCCCTTCCCCCCAGCACAGCGGGGGAATAACCCCTGCAGCGAAGGGGCTAAAGGCAATGATTTTTTTGTAAGCATATGATATGATATAATGCTAACCGAATGAATCACAAATTTTACATTTATGAAATGGCTCTAGATACAGAAAAAAGGTCGACACCATCCCATAACAGAATATATAAGCTAGTCTGATTTGTGTAGTGGGTCAATATTTCTTCTAGGAAGTAGTCAAAGAATTCTTGTTCTCTTAGAATAATTCTACTTTAAGCAGATTACTTTGTGCCAAAGTTCAGTCTTTTTGGAGAGAGAGAAAAAAAAAATCAAACAAATCTGTAGTGGAAATAGGTTTTCAAACTTTGGAAGCTTTTGTTTTGTAAAAGTGAAGGTCGAATTTCAGAGTTCCAAAAGAACGCTGTGTGATAATTTCAAAAGTTATTCTCGGTGTCAGGAGAAAACATTAAGTCACCAAGTCTGGCAAAGAAATCGTCTACCATAGTAGGTGAAAGTTCGACCTCTTCATTAAGAAGGTCAATTGTGCACAGATGTGAAGCATCGCCGTCCGCGTCAGCCGCGTTAGCAATGTTCATAGCAGATGGTACCTGTGTGCCTGTTGGTCCGTGTATCTCACCTCCAGTTGGATTTGCCGGTGAGATCTCAATGAATGCCGTCATCAGTTTTGGTACCCGTTGGGGGCAACACAACACATGAGCGTTGCCGGACCCTGTAATGTGTCAGCATCCGTTGGCATAACCAATGGTAGTGTTAGACAGAAATCCAACACACATTCCTCTCCACAAAGCAGGCATTGTAGAACAGGTAAGATGCAATCTTGCCAGATTGGTCTGAATGACAGGAATCCTGTGGTATTCAGATCTCTCAAACGAGCCAAGCCGAGGATCTGTGTTATGCGTTCACGATACCTCATGGCCTGGAGCGCATTTTCCATGCTGACTTGGGTATCGCTGGTGGCCGGATTTGCCACCAGCATAAAAATAGTATCCCTGCTACGAGTCCCAAAATGAGAGGCAGGCCGCCGAACACAGAGCGTACAAAGTTAGGGAAAATGCCCAGGACTGCTTCAAATGGTGTTAACAGTCCCGAAAAAATTGTCTTAAATATGCAATACCGCTGGTATCAGACATGTTAAAGATACGACCTAACATTTCTGTGAAATGTAATGGGCAGTTTGTTGATAATAATGCATGTATCTCTGCAGAAGTCCTTACAACTTGCAGATCATACGTCTCTTTGGACGAGGTCAGTGGCACAGTTTTTTGCAGAAGAATGGCTTTCATTCTGCTTAAAGTATAAATTCGTATAGAAGAGATGTTCAGTCAAGGCCATAGTGGCGACTCCCCGTCTGTCTTGGTTTTAGGGAACAATACTTGCACCCTGGCTGACACAGTAACAAGATTGCCTATTCCTGGCATCATTCCACAACAGCTGTGATCATTTAACATAATGTAGCTACCATTGGAGAGCTGCCTGAAAATTGGATCTATCACCGCTGTGGGCGTACCCTGGAGGTGGCAAGAAAGGTTATTGGAAGAATCTTTGCAGGCTCCGTGTAAATTAATACCTTGACACAATAGTGTACCGCTTAGTGAGTTTTTACAATTTTTACCACTGAGAAATACCTCCTTTCCCCCACTCCAACATTTGTGTGTGTATGGTAAATCCCAGGTCGACTTAGTGTATTCTTTACCCAACCTTTCATACAGGCCTGCTGGTATGTGTTTTAAGCAATATTGAAACTGGAAAGTCGTCACTGGTATTGTGACGGTGCCATGTATTATCCATTCAACTGATGGTTTCTCAGAAACGGTCAATGGCGATCTCTCCAGTTGTTCTATGCTCAGCACCGTATAGTATGCTCCCTTCTGTGCCAACGCGATTTGTTTGTAAGGTTAAATACAGTAAACAATGATGTAGTGTTGATTAAACGTCAAGGCACATAGCCAGAACCAAGGTTTTGCAACGTCCAGCCGAACAGTACTTTAGAAAGTAATTGAGACTGGCCATGTTGTAACATCAGCAAGTCCTGTTCCACTATATTCATGGCAGAGCAAACAATGCTGTCCAAAGAATATATTCTGGACGACAGCGATGTTAACCCATTGTCAACTACAGAGA
The DNA here is from genome assembly GCF_964263255.1 of Lissotriton vulgaris. Lineage (NCBI taxonomy): Eukaryota > Metazoa > Chordata > Amphibia > Caudata > Salamandridae > Lissotriton > Lissotriton vulgaris. Next base: position 189,079 of record NW_028252012.1, on the reverse strand, counting down.
GTGATTTCTCCAGGTTAATACGATCAATTTCTCGTATTCTTTCAGCTGTTTCAATTTGCGGGACTTTCCATGCTTTATTGTATGCAGCGTATATACCGGCTAATATGAAACGTTTATGGCGTGATTTATGAGGTCCTAGTAAGAATTCTCGTAAATCAACGCCATCTTTAAGCAAAGATAAGTGTTGTTTTATTTCTGGAAGTGTAGATTTCTGCAGCCTCTCAAGGCATAGTTTACCTACACTATAAGTTGTTATTATCCCTGGATGTTGTCTTTGGATATATCTTGGATCTGGCCGAGTTACTGTCAACCCTTGTGTCTTATTCAGGAATCTATCTTGACATTAGCACTGCTAACAATGTTACTGCTAATACTTCCCCATTCCCCTGCTAGACCTGATGTCCTTGGTATGGCCTCCTCCTTTCCACCTGTTGTCTGAATTTTGTTTTGCTAGCTTTAGGACTCTGTGCACTTTACCACCGTTAACCAGTGCTAAAGTGATTGTGCTCTCTCCTTTAAACATGGCAAAATTGGCCTATACCCGATGGGCACATTTAATATACTTGAGAGTCCCTAGTAAAGTGTTACTACATGTACTCCGGACCTGTAAATTAAACAGTATTAGAGGGTCTGCACCACTCACTGTGCCACCAACTAAAGTAGCACTTTAAACCATGCCTCAGACCTGCCATTGAAGCCTGTGTGTAGTGTTTTGAACTGCCAATGGACCTGGCAGACCAACTTTTTTGTCAGGCATAAACCTTCCTTTTTAATACATATGTCACCCCTAAGGTAAACAGTGAACAGGGTAGGGTGCATTGTATTTAAAACGCAGGACATGTGTTTTTAAGTTATACATGTCCTGGTAACGAAAAACTCCTAAATTTTTTTTTCACTACTGTAAGGCCTACCTCTCCAAAAGGATAACATTAGGGTACCTCATTGCATTTAATAAGTGTTAACTTTTGACTAGGAAGAGGTAGAAATGTCATGGTTGGTTTCAAATGAATTGTGATTTAAAATCCACACTTCTGAAAAGGCCACTTTTAGAAAGTTGGCATTTTCTTGTCCTAACCATTTGGTGCTTGCAGACTGTGTCATACGACTGTGAATATCTTGGCAGATTGGCCTTTGTGTACTCCTCCCTGACAGTGACACAAAGGGGGGGCTAGGTGTTGGCAGGATGTGCCATGCTGCCAGGATAAGAGGGGTGGAGCTGTTCCCTACCCCACTCACATTTCAAAGGACTGCCTCCAGCACAATCACAAAGGAACTTGACACCAGCCTTTTGTCAAAATAGACTACTTGGAGCCTGGGTAGAGAAAGGAAGGAACTTTACAGAATCAGATGTAGGGGTAGCCTAGAAGTTTCCCACCACTTCAAAGTCTTGTAGTAGGTATAAATATTGGACCCTTAGACCAAAACATCAATGCACACCTGGACTTGCAGAGGAGATAAGAAGGACTGCATTGGACCTCCAAAGGACTGTCCTGCTGCTTGAGGCTAATTCGCTGACTTCCTGTGTAAGCATCAGACATAACAATCTTCAAAGAACTTGTACCCTGCACCTGGTGTCTGCTGGAGTGAGCCCTGACACCCCAAGTGGCGCCCCTCCAGTGCTGGATCCTTGATGGTGGTACTGAAGATGTTGCTCCCGACTAACACTAAAAGTTTGGAAATTTTCCACCAAAATGTGGTCTGAGAACCAACAGACGACTGGGACCTAACTGCTCACCAATCCACACAAGGTGCATTGCCAGCTGGCACAACTCCTCAATAGCTCCTACTATGTTTTTTTTATTCATAGCAGCAAATCCAGTTCAGTGGGACCTCTCACTGAAGGTATCTGGCCTCATGGAGCCCTTGTCGGCTTCGTCCAGCTTGAGATTTACAACTTCCAAACAATGACAAGGTCCGAACTTAGAAATCTTCACTGCAACCCTTTCTAGCTTCTCCCCAACAAAGACATCTCCTCCTTGGACACTGCCGTCTGCCTTGAACCGGGTGAACTTGACCTTCTCAGGAACCTTTTTTCGAACTTTCTTCCGAAGGTAAGCGAAGACCAGGTCCAATCCAACTCATGTAGCGGAACATCGTTCCATCGTGGTCAGTCCTAAATTTTGACTTTGTCCCGGACTTGCACGACCAGGTACCCATGGTTGACATTTAAATCCTGCTGCTCTACTGCCCTGCATAGTTCCCATAAATAGTTATAGAATATCATATTGTTTTATGTCCAGAAACTGGCATGGCTTGAGGCTCCTTTGTGTTTATTTATGATGAATAGATTTCCATTTCACATAGCCTCTTACCACCGTTTTCATGGTATCCCATGTATTTTCCCTGCTCAGGTTTCATCCCTCATTCATTTCAAATGATGTCTCCAGGTCTAGTTTAACCTAGTTTCTTAAAGCATTATCTACTAGTATACATGGCAGGAGGTGCCTTGTTGGTCCATGAGGTTATTTCTAGTCAATGTGTAAAATGCTGTGCTAGGTCATATAGAACTAAATTCTGATGTATGTGAAGCTATTCATGTCACAACTCCCTTGGAGTATGATGTGTGAACGGTGTGATAAAGACTTCTCCTCCATTTCTCCTTAGTCTTATACTTTCTTCTCTAATCAGGTGTGTTACCTGCATAAAAATGTGGGGGTTTGTCTCTTGAGGCATGCTGCCACTCGCATTCCTCTATTATTGTTGTTTGGTCCTCTAACATTACACAAAGAAAAGTAACATTTGTTCCCATCTCAATAATTTATACACCTGTCCATCTTTTTCTCTACCTCCTGTCCTGTGCTGTACACCGCATGTCCGGGTGTTGCACCCTTTGTATGTGCCATGGTCCTACTTCTATTTGTCATTTCTTTTGTTCCACCTCCCCTTTGGACACCTACTTATGTCCCCATGTTTGCAGTCAGACTCTGCAGTCGCTTTAAAAATATTGCATACTCTGCCCTCCTAGCCAAGATGGGATGTGAATCAGGGCAGTTAGTTAACTTTCAACGCTCCAATACCCACTTCACCCCATATATGGCGTACTTAGAAAACGATACTTGAAAATGCACAGGATCATTCATGTATACGTGGGAAAAGAACATGTGACTCTGGATCTCCCACTCTTGACACTCTGAGGTCAGAGGGTAGCACTTATGGGAATTTGCAGTCCATAAAAAAAGTCCTCAAATGGCACGTTGGATGATTTTATTTTTTGGATGATTGAATGGTGTAGAAGATAGGCGTGACACATTTGAGGATGAACTAGAGTGTGTGCAACATAAACAATACAGAATGACAGAGCTGGAAGCTTTGAATGTGGACTGGGAAGACTACAATCAAATGGACGACATAGGTCTTTCAGTATTTAGATAGGGATAAGATGAAAATTACTTGATCTAATTTCTGGAAAGCTGAATTCCAAATTAGCTGGGGCCACTTGTCAAACTGTTGGAGATCCAAAAGGTGAACAAGAAATTGGTGTACAGACCTTTTAGAAAGTGTCATACCATATCCTCCAAACTTCAGAAGAAATGCATAGCCTCTTCCTGTATGATGATTGCATGAAAGGATTTCTAAGGCCACTTCCTGATTTATTCAAATGAGATCTCTAGTGGCCCACTAGAGCAAGCCGGCATGATTAAAAAATGTAGTTAAATTAAATTGACATGAAATACACCAAACTAATAATCTTGTGTATCTGAACAACATACCACAATTTGTCCTACAAGAAGAAGTGAATATGCACAAACATTGCCACATCCAATAAGGCATACAATGACAGAAAGTGGTCACAAAATGAGGATCACTTGAAAACTCTTAAATATGCAAACTGAACAGAGGTTTGAATGTATTAAAAAGTAGTATCTGCATCATACCACTTCCATAGAAAATAATTTGCTGAGACTAGTCAAGATCCCAATAAAATCCCAAAAATAAAAAAGTGGGTACAAGCTGATGATATTTTAGCCCCTAGCTAATGATCCCAGAATTACAGGATGTGAAACAGACCTGAAGAAGAAATCAAAAGATACATTCGAGACACACTGAAACCATGGGTCTATGGCTTAAGATCAATTGCCTTCAAATTATATATGGCCTCGAGAACCACCATGAGGGAAATAATCACCCCCTACAATCTAGGACACATCACCTTAAGTGAGATACACTGCAAGACAATATGCCAATTTGTGTGTTGTTGCACAACATGTTGCATTCCTGAAGAATCACGCAAATTTGACATAAATGTCTACTGCACTATGAATCTGAACCCAATCACAACAACATGGCCAACTATAACTGTTTTAACAGTTACACACATAAATTAGGCATTAACAAATTACAGCAGCTTACCAGTGGATTGTATCTGCACACCTATCAGTCTTCATGAAAGTGTCTCACGTGGAAATGCATTATGCTGTTCAATCGCTAGAAGGATTAGTTAATATCTGTGGGTGGGGGATGGAGATGAGGGAGACATTTAAAGGTTTCAGAAGTTGAAACAACGGTTACTTGTTCTTGTGTTTCTCTTTTGTACATTTGCTATAGTTTTCTCAAGAAAGCTAGTAGCTACAGGTATCCAAAGCATAACATTTCAGAATGTATTGGGCCAATAGGCTGTAGTATATTGTGAGAGCTACATCATAAATACCATCTCATAATAGCCATGTATGGATATGTAAAAATGATATCCTTACAATTCAATGGCCTCATTACAAGGGGAAAAGTACTGGTACATCTAACATGACATTTTCAGATGTATTCCTAATTCAGGAGTCACATATTGTGCCCAGGAAGCAGATAAACTGAAAAGTACCTGGTCGGTAAAGCTGTACAAACCATCGGGGACAAAGGTAGAAACAGAGATGCCAGCGTAAATGTGATTAAAGAACCTAACAGTAGGAACGATCTGTGCCAAATCACACAAAGGGGCCGATTAGGATGGAGGATTTTCCGCCTCCTCTGGGCCGGCGGAAGCCACCTCCGGCCCGGAGGAGGCGGAAAATCCATTGCGGGCTCACCAAAGACCCACCGCCACATTACGATGGCTGGTGGGTCTTGGTTTCTGTCCGCTGCTTTTCCGCCGCGGTCGGATTACAACCGCGGCGGAAAAGCTCTCATTTGGCTGGCAGTGTCTATCAGACACCGCCGGCCAAATTAGGAAGCATTTGAAAACATGCTTTTCCGCGGCGGTTTTTCCGCCGTGGAAAAGCATGTGTACTTTTGATTTTGGGGGCCCGTTGCGGGCCCCCAGGGTGTTGGTGGGTGGGGGGGTGCACATGGGGGGTACCTATGGTACCCCCCAGCATTTACATGCACAATGCGGCAGGCACCGCGCGGTGCCTGCCGCTTTGTGCATGTAAATGTTACACATGCACTTTTAACATTGCGGCGGGTGCTGCTTGAAGCAGCACCCGCCGCAATGTTAAATATCCAGGATGTGACCGCCAGGGTGGCGGTCACATCCTAATCGCACATGAGGGAACGCCGCAGCCCATGCGGACGTTCCCTCATACTCTGGGGTCGCGGACGGACTCAAGTCCGTCCGCGATCCTAATCGACCCCAAAGTATGGATTCCTGTCATTCTCAATAGAAGGCTTTCAGAAGTAGGAAATGATTAAACTAAGAAGAAGAAACAGGGTAATTGTTCTGCTAAAACGTTAAAGGCGATATGACCTCCAACTATCTAGGAAGGTAGATATTTTGAAATACATCAAGGTACCTCATGGTTGATTGACCTACGAATTATTTATCCAGCACTGAAAGAATGTATAAAGACGTTATTTATACACAAATAAATAACGGTGGGAGACCCAATATACCCTTGCGGGCTTGGGCAAATACTGAAAGTTAAGAAAGTGCCAGAAGGGAATTTGTTTGAGAAGATACCTGGCAGATTTTAGACTGTAATCTTATTAGTATCAATTAGTCTGTCCCACCACAATTGGTATCTGATCACAACTATATTGTTTGTCTAACCACTTTACAAGTGGCTTAAATTAGATAGAAATACATCTATGAATTTAGTCATCTGTCTCCTTTTCTTATATCAAAATTTGATGTCTGAAGCCGAGACTCTTTCATACACAGACAAATATGTTCTTAAAATAGCAGCTAGTCCTTTTCTTCATGGAAATAGGGACCCATAGTTCATTTACTATATGAGTCAGATCTAAACCAGCTTGAACGACTCAGAAAAAAGTTGATCAGAACTGAGCTGCACGCCCAATATTTGACGGACTGTCTGAACAGCAACATAATACCAACTGGCCTTCAGATAAGAAACATCCCAATTATCTTCATTGATGATGAGGAATTTAAAATAGGATTCAGTTTTGCAGCGAACAAGTGCTCACGCACCTGGATGGTGCTGACCATAGAAACTACTTTTCAACAAATCAAACTTTTGATAAAAGAGATAGAGACTTTGGAAAACAAGATCAATGCCGATACCAGCATCACTAATGCAAAAGTCTTACTAGATAAAGTGGCACTTACAATCAAGGAGTTCGAAGAGTTTAATTCTCACAAAAAACAGACAAATTACATAAATATATCCGCAGATACAGTAAGGAAAGAATTTATCCATACCTTCAAAAAGACTATTATAAGACACAGGGATCCTATCAGGGCCCCAATCAATTCCAACAGAAAAGGACAACCTTCTCTGATACAGGTTCTGATACGGACAGTGAGCAAACATCAGCAGGTCCGTTTAGACCGATTTATGATCAACAGCCTTCTACTTCAAGGCAGTATTTTTTAGGACAGGACAGGAGGGGATCAGGTCCACCTCGAAAATCACGAGGTGCGAAACGAGGATGGTTTCGCAACCAGTAAACCCCGGGTCAGAGACAGACCTGAAATCAATATTACGAATGGTGAACCAAGAAACTACTATACCGATTTTCAATTTGTCAAGTCATTTGTTGGCTGAAGCCGAGATTTCGGTTCTGTCAGCTGGGCTTTCTTTTGTCATAACAAATAGAAATGACCAGTTCCAGCCCAAACTTGAGCTTTATAAATTTTTCCGATTAGTTAGATAAAAAAAAAAATTCTGATAAGCCACCTAATGCAGAAAAAGATATTACAGGTCTTCACCATCCATCCACGTTTTTTTCCACCTAACAATATGGTGGCTAAGGAAATTTTAACTTTTGAGAGTGCAGTAATTACAGAAACAGAAAACCTGTTTAAAAGACATCCCTTTGTGAAAAATAACCTCACCAAGGAAGAGCAGCAGGCTATCAAAAGCGTATAATCTCCATCCAACACCATAATAAAACCCACCGTTAAAGGCGGGGGGATTGTCCTTTGGGATCACCAAGCATATAGAACAGAGATGCTCAAACAATTGAGAGTTGAATCAAATTACAAGCAACTTTCAACTAATCCAACTAGCCGACTAGAGAAAGAGATTGCATCCCTCAGCCTTAGTGGCCTAGAAGGAGGCTGGTTAAGTGAAAAAGAAGCTACATTTTTGATTAGTAAATCACCAACAGTGCGAGCCATATATATCCTTCCAAAGGTTCACAAGCATGCTTTAGTACCCCCAGGGAGACCAATAGTCTTGGGTTGCAACTCTATACTAAAACCTTTAGCACTGTACTCAGATTTTTTTATAAGACCATTTGCAGTGGAGTCCCATAATTACATCAGAGATACCACTGCAGTAATCAAAAGGCTTGAAAATCATGATTTTGATCCCATGAATGAATTTCTAGTATCTATGGATATAGAGCGTCTCTATTCCAATATTCCACAAAATGAAGCATTGAAGATAATAGAGGAACTTCTAAATACAAGGATAAGACCACAAAATGTACCAACAGAATTCATAATTGACTGCATCAGAATCTCTCTTTGTGAGGATTTTTTCTTATTCGAAAAAACATTTTACCAGCAGCTCAAGGGATTAGCGATGAAGGCGGTTTACACCCCGACATGGCAAATATCTATGTCTCCAACTTTGAACCAAAGCACGTCTAAATCCTTTCTCAGCCGACATTTCTTGTTGGCTGAGATATATAGACAATGTCTTTTTAATCTGAAAAGGAAGTAAGGAGTTGCTCTTACAATTCCATGAGTGGTTGAACAGCAGGAATCCCCATCTTAGATTCAATCTGGAAAGCAGTAACAGGGAAAGGAACTTTCTAGATATTACCATCAAAGTTGGAGATGATAATACACTTTTTACAACTCTCTTTACCAAACCAACAGCAAGAAATACATTGCTCAAATGTAACAGTCACCATCCTCAGGCTCTGAGAGATGGGTTTGCTATTTGGGCAATTTCTTCGTCTACCGAGAAATTGCACCAGACGGTTGGACTATTTTCATGAAGCTAAGATTCTAAAGGATAAACTTCATGCAAGGGGTTATCCCAATAGACTTTTGAAAAATTCACTAAAAGAGAGCATGGTACAACAACCGTGATGCCCTTTTGGAGACTAATCAAAAAACTAGTAAATCAGCGCTGGTATGTGTCACTACTTTTGGCACAGTAACTCATCAGATCAAAAGAATAGGGAATAAGCATTGGCCCCTGCTGACAGCACTACCTGAATTAGTTGAAAAAACAAGGTTTGCTTTCAAGCGTGGTTCAAATTTAAGAGATCGGTTGGTGCAAGCATATGACACACAAGAGACAAATACAGTGGACAATATGAAACAATTGTTACCAGTGAAAGGCCACTTTAAATGTAATGGCTGTATTACCTGTGCCTCAACAAGTAACATAAAAAGCTTTGAACTAAATGGCAAAACCACCACGATTAAGCATTTTTCGAACTGCAAAACCACTAACGTGGTATCCTGCATAAAAGGTCCCTGTGATCTACCTTATATAGGGAAGACCACTCAGATGGTGAAACAGCGATTCTTGCAGCACCAATCCAGAATCTGCTGTAAAGTAGAAAATGCTCCGCTGGTTGATCACTATATTCAGTCAAAGCACACTGAAAAAGAAATGAACTGGTGGGTAGTGGAGGTTGTTAAACGGACCATTAGACAGAAAAATGTTGATAAGGTCCTGACGCTGAAAGAAAATCGTTGAATTGACCAAGCTGATAGTATTAAATCTGGCTTGAACTCTGCTCTCTGCTGCTGAATGGCATACACTAGCATGTATTATGTAAAATGAAATATCTCTAACCATCTTGATAAGAATGTAATTCTTTGAATCTATAAAATTACCATCAAGAGACTAAGGTTATGATGTAAGCACAAATGACAATGTTCATTAATATATTTATGAGTTCAGTATTACGATGCAAGGCTAAATATTTTGTTGTTATTAGTATTCCGTCTTAAATTTGTTTACAATATGTATCTTAGACAATTTATCACCTGTCTCATAAATCAGATTGTGAGCGCATAGAAAGCGACACCAAGTATTTCTAGAATGTTCTTTTGTATCATCTAATGGACAGTCACTACAGCTGTTTATACTTGGGTTAGACTGTGAGCGCTTTGTTTGGCGACAGTAATAGTTTCAAAATCACACTGGAATGATATTAAGATACTCTTATCGCATTATTCGGTCTGATCGCTATGAACACAATTTTCCAAGATGGCGACTACTATCGTCTTCCTGTTTAAGCATAGTTTTAGGTTTTAAATTCGAAGTTATGACAGAAATGTATGTATAACTTTCCAATGACCGAGGAGCGAGACATAAAATTATGGTCATATACTTCAGATGTAAATAGGTTCAACTTCGTCAAATTATAGGTTCAACACTAACTTAACTATAAACGACACTTGGCGGGTCACTTTATAATATGTATTCATTTTTCCAAAAATTGACAGAATGGTTGTTAGATGATACATTCATTATGTGTATCAACATCATTGCACGGCACAAATTCATTCAAATAATTGATGTTTCAAGATGGCCGACACCATACGGCGTCTCTAGAACGGCTCTGAATGTAAGTGTGGGCCTTTAAAAAGGGAAAGAAACCGGAGTCACGTTGATGCTCGATCTCGCGTGACTTCGGAAGACTCGTGCGTTTGGATCTTAAAGGCTTTCACCTTCCATGCGGACAATTCATTTCTGCAAGTAAGTCAGTTCAGGATTAATTGAATGCCAGTGTACACAATTTGATTGATGTCAAGCAGTATATTTTGATACTGCTCTATCTCGTCTTTTTGGTTTTGTTTAATTTAACCTGATTGAAGTTTTTTTTTAAAATATCGGATTGTTTACGAAGCTTCAAACATAAGCTGAAAAAAACGGCTTAATGCTGAATATATGATTTAGACACAGTTAGCGTTACAATACGATACCTTCTTAGAATATACGCTAACCGAAATGACTAATTTCTTGATGGGGCATTGTTCTGTCCCGAATCATGGTGCAAGCGATGCGACGCACTCTTGATATCAATGCCACGTGCAGCGTCTTGTGGAGACCCTGCTTCAATTTAAACATCCGGGTTTACTACAAATACAAGTCACAGTCTAGTTTCGTTCAAATTCAGCTACTTAGCAATGATGAAAGCACCATGTTAAAAGTCGTTTAGAATTAAAAACAAATATTGCAAAGTCCGTTTTTATACAGTAAAACTCAAGCACTGCTGCTGGGAAGTAAAAATGTCGACTTTATAGTACGACAATGATACAATATTTATATGTTGGTACTACAGGGCCGGCTGGTGACATTTGAAAGTGGTGGGACGTAAATACTGCACTGTGGCGAGAGAACTAGCCCAAACCACTTATGGGGGGTTCCGGGGGTCTCCCCCGAGAAAATTGTGAAAAAAAGAGTGGGCAAATGTTGCATTCTCAAGCAAATTTGAGAAATAAAATAGGTGTCTTGGCGAAAACATCTCTGGAAGTAGCCAGACAAGTCTCTTTGCACTTGCACAGATACATCACTCTCCCTGCATTGACATAGGGACAGTCACCCTGCACTCATAGACCTATTACTCACCCTTCTCTGACAGATCACTAAGCCAGCATTCACCCATCCACATCACTCATCCTGGACTCACACAGCTCACCCTCGACTCCCACAGGCACATCGCTCACACTGGACTCACACAGGCACATCACTCACCCTGGACTCACACAGGCACACTGCTCAACCTGCCGTCACACAGACACCACTCACCCTAGACTCACACAGGCACATCACTCACCCTAGACTCACACAGGCACATCACTCACCCTGGACTCACACAGGCACACTGCTCAACCTGCCGTCACACAGACACCACTCACCCTAGACTCACACAGGCACATCACTCACCCTAGACTCACACAGGCACATCACTCACCCTGGACTCACACAGGCACACTGCTCAACCTGCAGTCACACAGACATCACTCACCCTGGACTCACACAGGCACATCGCTCACCCTGGACTCACACAGGCACATCGCTCACCCTGGACTCACACAGGCACATCGCTCACCCTGGACTCACACAGGCACACTGCTCAACCTGCACTCACACAGACATCACTCACCCTGGACTCGCACAGGCACATCACTCCCCCTGGACTCACACAGGCACATGCACATATAATTTAGTCTATGTGAGGCGTAATTGACAAGCAGCACAAAAGCCTTCCAGCATCTTAAATTGGAAACACCGTTTCCTAAGACAGATCAAATTGTAGAGCTTTGGAAAATTGCACAGAATAAAACGACGCAATATGAAGTGCACATCTTCTGCATTCTGGAGTACCGGAGATCGCCTCCCAAATCACTTATATCTATTTAAATTTAATTTCATCATTTCAAAAACCAGTCCATCTCTGGCCCTCGTTTTCCTTTCCCCTGCTAGATTCGTATGAAAAACATCAAACTAAACGCTATTTTTCCCAACTGTGTTTCACTTTTCAAAATAAATACTGACCTTGCTTCAGTGATCATTTATTAAAATATGTTATCTTTCCTAGGTGAGTTATACAGCTTATGCATCCAAAAGGTTTCACAGCAATTTTTTTCCTGCTCGGAAAGACAGATAATGGACTGTCCTAGTCTGATTATCAAAGCTTTTTCTGAGACTAGTATCTTACTCCTGTCTCCTGCCTTTCATGTGACTTACATCTGAACGTTAGAGCCTAATTCACAAATCCGTCTTCCGGTAGTGAGCACTATTCCACCTGAAATTGTATGGGTTTCACACGGATAATTAAGTGGGCCTAAATATAAAGCAATTTAACATCACTATTCTGATCGGGCCGTACTCTCCTGAAAACCATCGCACACAAATTAGTTTGCAAAACTGCACTTTAACGACAGATCGCCACCAGATTTCAGATTTTCTGTTGCACGTCATTCTCGAAATAGGAACAATGCGATATGCGTTAGAACTCTACACAAACACACTGCTATTAACTGGATGCATGACATTGATAGTAATGGCCTTATTTGTTTTTCCAGATGCAGTAAACAGTTCACAAACTTTGAAAGCGCTTTTAAACTAAATCTCTCTTAAACCTGTTCCTTTAGTCTATGAAATCCCAATAGCAAGATTCACACTTGTATACGCGCATTTCATTTTTAACCCTTTCGATGCTCATGACGAGCTCAGCTCGTCATGATGCACAGTTGAGCTGTGCTGATGACGAGCTGAGCTCGTCATGACACCAGCAAAATGGCAATTTCCAGCACAGGGGGGGGGAAACGCCTAGCAGCCAAGGTGTTTAAATAAACAGCAGTGACTTGTGATTTCCATTAAGTTCCTAGATGAGCAACTATGAATGGGGCGGCCTTCGTACACAAGTTCAACAGCCAACAGAGCCAAAGGTTGACTCTGCGACTACAAAACAGTTGAAGTTATTACACAGAGTGCTTTGAGGGGCGACAGACCGTGTACTTGCAAAGTGTACTTGGTGTGTACCAGTCCAGAATTATTCCGGCACATAAAAATATGGTACTAGCCTATTGGCTCCTGCTCTCTGAAAGAGACTAAATGACCAACACTTCGTTCCAAATGTACATAATTTCAGTCGCGGCTCGCGGGGTGGGGTTATTAAAATACATTTTAAAAATCCTACCAGAGGTCCTGAGCAGGTCAGCGCCGCCCCGGGTCCGTTGGCGCCACTACAGCCCCTTGCTCTCAGCCAATCCTGGCGCTGCCAGCAGCGCCAGGGCATGGCTATTCTTCGCCCGGAGCACGCTCATTAGGAGCCCAAAGGGCTCCTAATGAGCATGCGCAAACAACTCAAAACACAATTGCGCATGAGTGAGCACGGTGCGAAAATTCGCCCTCCGTCCCCACTCATGCGCACTTGTGTTGTGCTGCTGCCTGTTGCCCCAACTGTCTGACAATCATGTCAGCCAACATGATGTCGGACCGCCCACCGAAGTCATGCTGACTGACATGATTGTCAGTTCTCCCTCGGCGTCTTTGAACTAGAGTAAACTGATTTTACTTAAGTTCAAAGACGCCGAGGGAGCAGCGGGCGGGGGGCTATGCCCCCACGCCCCAATGGACGGACGGCGACTGTGGTACTATAGAAGTCTCCTAGAGAAGTTACTGTTTCAAATCACCTTAAACCTCTCTAGTCGACACAACAATAATGATAGTGAATTCTAACTCTAATTTTCCAGATTGTTCAATGTAACAAGAGACAAAATTAAGGAAAAAAAAAAAAAACGCCTGGCTGTGAGAAAAAGTAACTCCACACGTAGACCAGTCTATGAGACGCAAGTCGCTCAGGTAAATGTTTGATTAAAAACTACAGAGGCAATAAATGCCAGTATCTTGAGTTTTAGTCTCTTGATATGCCTATTTTCAATTTGAGAAAACCAGGACTGCCGTAGAGAGTTCATACAGAGTATACTGGTTTTGAAGTCACGTCAGGATCAATTGAAAAAGTAAGCTGATGTATGAAACATGTTGAAACCAATGTACTATCAAAAAAGAAAAATGTTGACAGAGTTTGATGACTAGTTTGTCATAATTAGTTTTTTTAATTAGATTTATCTTCATTTAGATTCACTGTAGACAATTGGTTGTCTGTTGCATGCGGGTTATCTTTTTTTTTAAGATTATGATGTTAAACTTTAGGGACATAATAGTAATGCTTTACATTATGTCTTCTTAGGGGTCACTGCTACATGCTAATATCTGTTGTCCTGAGGAAGGTCTTAAGGAGTTACATGACAAAAGACCGAAACGTCGACTTTTGAGTCCATTTCTTCATCCACTATCAATTTTACAAGTGACCTTTACTTTAAGAAAAATAAGAGTCATTTGTTGTTGTGTATTATTGGATTGGACTTTTTTTGTTCAGCTGCATTATAGGAACAATTTATAAATTCCTTTTTCATTTGAATACACTATGATTAATTTTTAATGGTTGAAATGTACCCTATGAATTGACGAAGAATATACATAAAAGATATTTTTTGATAAAAAAGATTTCCAGTGTTTGCTTTTTGATCTTGTTTGTCTAATAGTTAGACAAACAATATAGTTGTGATCAGATAACAATTGTGTTGGGACAGACTGAATGATACTAATAAGATTACAGTGAAATCTGCCAAGTATCTTCTCAAACAAATTCCCTTGCCGGCACTTTCTTAACTTTCAGTAATGCATACATAACACCTTTACCATAGTGAACATATTATTTTACAATCTCAACAGCATTTGGTAGAATTAGGAAATGTTGCGCATGCATGTCTCTCGGATAACTCTCCCGTCTCCAATGGTATTTTCATATCGACCCCAAAAATCAGACTTTCAGTTGAACATAAATTCTGGTAACCTAAAACAAATGGTGGTTAAAAAGAAGACAATGAAACCATATCATAGATTTTCTAAACATTAACAAGGAGTCAGTTAGTTACCTCATCAGGATTGTTATGTGGCCCAACTATAGTTCACATCAAAAGTATAAGTTTACAAGGTCCCTCATTACAAGGAGGCTTGAAATGTCAAGACAAAATAAGCAGCAAAGCCCTAAATAGATCTAAATATTCGACAATCATCACTTCTAACATGGAACCCTGTAGCCAGACCCAGCAAAGTTAAATAAGAGTGTAAGAATATCTGTACAAAAATGTGGTGCTCTAAACGTTTCAAGGAAGGGAAAAAGCAGACAGACTGCTAAAATCACAACTGAAGAAGCAAATACTATAGGAAAGAATACTAATGGGTGGAAAAGTGGAAACTATATGAACCCGAAATATGTATTTAATGCGTTTTTCCACCTGCCACTATTAAATATATTAACTACAAAAAAGAAAGGGAAATTCATATTTTCTCTTTCGTGAAACTGCAAACAGTTATTAGGAGAAGAGTAGGGCTAGGGCAGTCGACCTCGAATCTGGGGAACTGGGTTTGAGTCTCGGCAATGACGCTGAACATCCTGTGATTCTGGGCAAATCATGTAATCTAACCGTGCCTAACAAAAACAAGCATTGGCATAGCCAATAGGTCTCGCCTTTTCGGTTTTATAAGTGTTTAGCTAGAGCTATTGGTTTTGCCAATTTTTATTAGCTAAGTTGACGTGTTCAAACCACACAGAATATAGCATGCCTGGCAGAGCAGCACAGGCTCTCTGACTCTAGACACCCCAGTTTTTTCATCCCACTTATAGTTTGTCAGTTTATTTACAAACACTGACAACCCATGCATCAACTTAAAACAACATACAGTCCTGCCACTTCAGAAAACTCCAATACTGTAAGATCAGGAAGAGGTGCTTTCATAGCTTATTTGACATGCGGGAGGGTCGCTTTTTGAAAGTAGGATGAAGCGAACGTCCAGGGACAGCACAGAAAACCAATCTGGAAGTGTTCCCCATTTTCTGCTAAAAGGAAACAAATGCTGTGGTAGATAGAACTACCTGCCCATGATCACACTGCTGAGTAGGAAAGCTGGAATTATGAAAACAGAGGCCCCTTGGTTTAGACAGTACAGGTTGGCCAATCAACTACACAACCTCCGAATATACACCAACCCTGTCTGTGGGACGGCAGGAGCATGGGCAGGTATGAGTGTCCCCTTTTGTGCCAGGCAGCCACGGACTGAGTGCAACCCTCCCTCTTCTGACCTCCGCCCGGTTAAAGCATGCCAGTTCCCAGAAGTAGACCAGATACCAGCTCAAACTGGTTTCAAATGGATTTGTAAGTTATCCGAGATGGAGTGCTCGTGTTGTGTTGGTATAGCGTGGGTTCCATAAAAGGAAACTGGCTTGGTGTTAAAGGTACACGTAGCACTAGAAACAAAACAAACCCTGTCTTGTGTTTTGTTTACATAAGGATTAAGGAGATTTAATTAAGAACAGGGTTCGGACTGCCAACTCGCATGTTTGCTTTGGCACAAACAGACTCATTGTCATATATGAAACTGTTACACTGTTGTGGAATCAGTGCTTTCATGTTCTTTTCACTGGAATAAATGTAAGTAAAGCATTCGTCCGTTGCTACAATCAAAATATCCTTCAAAAACACAACTTGAAATGCACTTTTATTTTTTTGCAGTGTTTTATATAGCGCAAACTTGACCCGAATCCGAATCAGGTATTAGAGCGCATTACATAGCACCAGTTACGTTACATGAGGACATACATTCATTTTTGTTAGGCATGGGGAGATGAAGTGATTTGGCCAGAATCACAGGATGTTTTAGCGTCATTACCAAGACTCGAACCCAGTTCCCCAGATCCGAGGTCGAGCGCCCTTGCCGTTAGGTCAACTCCTTGGCTTTGCATGTGATGTCTGCACAAATGAGGGTAGAAATCCACACCAGTGCACTGTGCATGTGTGGGAGGGGTTTACAGTATCAAGAACAGCCAGCTTGAGGAAAAGTGTGCGTGTTCAAGGAAAGCGCATGCACGAGTAGACATCGGTGTGCATGCCCCCGGGTAATGCATGAAATGAAAAAATATAACAACTGCTGTACTAGAGTACCTGCTTGTTTTGAGAAATGACGGTACTCTGCAATTAAAACTATTACGTTTTTCTTGAGAAATGCAGGTAGAATTTAAAAAATGCTGGTACCGGCCATTTAAAGTGCTCTTAACTTGCATATGCTGTTTTGTTTGTTTAAAGTGTTGCATGTATAAAAAAAAAAAGAGTGGAGGGAACAGGAAAGTGTAAGCGACCGCAAGACAGGTAAGAAAGTGAAAGCGACCGCGGGACAGGCAAATGTAAACAAGCGCGTGCGGCCACCCTAATTAGAAATAGATGGCCCCTGTGCGCCGCTGCTCGCTCCTGCAAGGTGGATGCCGCCACACGCACTCGTGTTACAAAAGTGCAAACCCATTCCAAAAAGTCATCTCCTACAGCAACGCATGCGCCCAGCTCTAGGCTTGACCTAATGAATGTGTCATTATGTATTGCAACTTTGATTCGGGTCAAGTTTGCGCTATATAAAATTCTGTTAAATTAAAAAATACAGTTAGGCAAGAGAAAGGAGAGCTACTGTATTGGGTATATCCACTGGAGACAGCAGGCTGAACATAATTTAATAAAACTTCTAAGATACATTTCCTGCTATAACTCACCATATCGGAAAGAAGATTTATTTATTAGCAGCATTTACCGGTGCTCTATTTACTATAATTCAAAATCCTGCCAGTGACACAACAAGATGTCAAAACTTTAAACAGTGGTTTTAACCAACACAAATATTAGTTAACAAAATCCAAAAACAGATTTTTAAACCCATTTCTAAGTCTCTGTTTGGACCTGTAACCAGGATAAGCACAAAGGATAAGAGGTTTCTTGCAAATTATTTGGAAAGAAAGAAGAACCCATGATGTTAAAATCATAGTTCACTGAATGGGGTAAAGGCGTTTGACATGGTGTCAGGCTTTATAGGTGAGAAAAAGGAAGTTAAAGTGCAATCTTTCATTTCTGTGGAAACAATGGCCTTTTAAACTGGTTATGCAGTTTCAAACCAAACACGATTGGTGGCATGGTTCGGGACTGTTTGGAGTTTTGAAGGTGATTTTTGGAAGAACTTTGTAAATGTAATTGCAGTAATTCAGAGGGGACAGCTAGGGCCTATGCCATTTCTGAGAGAGGGGAAAGCAGCTAAATACCTCTTATACAAGTGGTGGTAAGCTGATTTTCAGACTGCTTTTACTAAGAGGCTAAATAAGAGATTACAATCAAACAGCACACCTATGGGTCTAACTCACTCTACGGGAACTGCAGGAGGTCACTGAAATAAGACTTCCAAGGTCACTGGATCCTCAAAATCCTTTTGGAAAATAACCCAGTTCATTTCAAAGCAAATATTTTACTGCTGTACTCCACAATTATAGAGCGTGCACATTCCACGTTCATGTAGGGCAAATTAAAAGCGATGGTAACATTTATTGGGATTTGCGTTTAGAATATTCTGAAGAGAAATTAGGATGGGCACTGGAGGCAAACTGAGAAATAATTAGAGAAGCTAGGCTAACATGCTAGCAGTTTTATACTTTAGGGATTTTTCACCTGCCAAACTTGGATTCGGTCATGTGATACACCAATACATTTCGGTCCCAGCATTTCATCTCCCTCAATCTAGTAGCAGATCCGGCAATTAACAGAAAGCAATGTTGAGGGGCAATGCCTAGGCTCTACAGAACAATTTCTCAAGGCTTCCCAAGCTCTCCAAGTATACCATAGAAGCCGACCTCTGCCTTGGAACCTGTGAAACAATGTATTCTATGCCGATAGAACAGCCCCACGAATCAGCAGCTTACCAGAGATTAATTTACAGATCGAACAATCATGCAACCATGTTTACTATAGGCCTGCTTTTTGGACTCCCCAACAATCCTTAGAACCACCACACGTCAGATTAGATCTCAGTTTACATCTAACAGTACTCTTTTAACACAAGAAGCCTCCAGGGTATAGGAAAAAGAATGCACGCTAGTCTTATTATTTTCTAGTGCCAAAGTGTATACATGTTTTGATAGTACAAACATCCTACACCTCTGGTGTGAAAATTTAAACCACGTACTGCACATTAAAACTGAAATATTCAGATGAAGTCTCGTATAAATTGATAGCCACCATTTACTTTGGAAAATTGCGAATCTATTGTTGTGTGGCAAAGAAGAACATAGACCTCTAACTTTCCATCTATTCCATATTCAAATTCTATACATCGTACATTATAGGTCGATTGTGATAATACTACTAATGAGATGGCAAAGGTCAAATGTACATTACAATATTACTCTCACTTTGCTTTTTCATATTTATATTGTGAATGTATTTCAGTAAAAGCTCATGATCATAAACACAAAAGTGCCCTTTGATTTTCCCACGGTGTTCCCATTTTCCCATGAAGAGAACCTCAAACATGGTCACCTCTACTCCATTATAACCAGAATCCCATAATACAGAACCCAGAATGTTGTAACTTGTTTGGTGGGACCGTGGGGCAAGCAGGGGCTACTGGGCCTCAGCTGTGTGGGCTGGTGCCGTTTGCATCAATTGTGCTGGCTCTGCAAATGGGGCCAAGTACAACACCTTCAGCACCTGACATGTTAGCAATGGTGAGCAACCATGGGCTTCTAAAGAAGTTAGTGTGTGGGTTCACAAACTCCGGCCTCAACAACGACCCAGCAGCGCAAAAACTGAATCTTCAACCCAGGGCTTTCCTTGGAGAATAAAAGTACTTTAATACATATACTTAATGTGGAATATTAAACAGATAATAGCAGCAGGTAAAAAGATATCACTGTCCTCCTGTGAATCTAGGCAGATCCCCTTTTAGGTCAGAGGGTTTTCTGCAGCATGAGTTAAGGGTCAGGTGCAGACACCCCAGTTCAAATAGGTCTACACTCAGTTCAGTAATGTCCCCTTGATACAGTCTCACCACAAAGCAGGGCAGTGTGTACAATGAAAAAATTGGCAACATGTATCTTTCGTCTTTCCTGCTTCTGGGAGGAGACATCCTGGCTGCAGATCTGGTCCTGGATACGGGATGGCTGCAGCAGGATGGTGCAAGCAGGAGCAGGCGCTTGCAGTTTGGATGGGGGCCCTGGGCAGGCACCAAACCTACTTCTGGGTCACTTGATAATGAACAGCAGATGGACTTGCCATATAAATGAGTTACAGCTGCACTATGACAGGTGCAAACTGCTCTTTGGCAATGCAGCAAGGGCAGTCGCCGCAGGGACCCTCTTGATTTTTGTGGGGAGGTCCACTACAGGTACAGTTCTTGACTTTTGATGGTGACCTACAACACATCACAGTTCTATGTTTTGGTGGGAAAGTCCATCATGGATACAGTTCTTCATTTAAGTGGTGTGACCATCTGCAACCAGACTTCTTGACGGCTGTGAGATCTACCACCAATATGCGATCCTCACTCAGAAAAGCACTCCGGGAGTAACAAACAAACAAACACACACACACGCACAC
The DNA here is from genome assembly GCF_964263255.1 of Lissotriton vulgaris. NCBI lineage: Eukaryota > Metazoa > Chordata > Amphibia > Caudata > Salamandridae > Lissotriton > Lissotriton vulgaris. Next base: position 168,738 of record NW_028252012.1, on the reverse strand, counting down.
ACCCTGGGTCAAAGATAACCTTGTACTGGAAACAAAAGTGGGTAAGTGGCTCCCACGTTTATACAATCAAAGCAGACAAGGGATGTGGCATTTGTCTACACTTTAAGAACCGGTTTGTGGCTGTTCTTCTGTCAAGTGTCCTTTCCAGGCTCGTCTCCACAAACAGCCTTTGTGTAGAGTGATGATACTCGCAGCAGGATAGTCTCCAGCCTGTAGTACCCTCAACTCTGTCAGAAAGAGGTGTGAGCTTTATGCACCTGACTTATTAAGAGCCACACTGAGCAGTGATTATGGAAGAGACAAAAGGCAGACCTTACCTAAAAGATCCATCTGATTCTGAACAACCGAAACTAGCCTTACACTTCACCCTCCCCATCTACGAAATGGCAGTGCTGTACGAAGACTAATCAGCACTCCTTTTAAGATAAAGGCTTTGTCTCCTATTCCAGCTTCAGAAATGTCATTAATACACTTTCACAGTCCAGGAACACAACCTCAACACCATTGTGTACACACAGTCCTCAAATCTTAAGTCCACTCATATACATTATTTGTGTATCACACAGGTCGCAAATATAAACACGCTCAACATATACATGAATGTTAGCTCTAGGTTCTGGGTTCACACCCATAATTGTAATTCATACGAGTGGGCTAGCAAGCCCCATTCGGTTAAACAGATTAAAAAAAAGTCTGGTCACAACTACTAATTCACAAAACCAATATGCTGCCAACAACACTCAACATGTTAACACATGAAAAGGGCAGCAGTGGACTGTCAGCCAAATGAGGGCAAGCTTGGGGCAGGACTGAAGGTCTCTGAGGACATGTTGAGGACCATACTCATGTCAAGGGGCCAGCATAGGCCTTTGCGCACACACTACCTTAGTCCGAGGTTAGGGTCAATACCTTAAAACAGGATACCAGAAGCACTTAATGCAGGGAAATACAACTGTACACCATTCAGGGGACACTCCATTCCTGTCCGAGCATCTGTTTTGCTTCCAAAGTTAATCACCAGAATTTCTCTATATTCTGCCTCACCATGGGCACATTCTGTGCCAATGTCAAAATCTGGCTCCTACACTATGATGTAATGACCCTTAGATGTGCTATTTCTATTTTGATTTGGAAGACTGATTATGTTTTTGCCACCTCGTCCTGCTTCCTGTTGGTCATCAATGATTGCCTTCCATCCCTCTCAGACGCAGTTACACACATCAGCAAGCACTGCAGTAGTCATACAGTAAATACATTGTGTACATTCAATTCAGAATGTGCTTCCTCACAGTTTTTGCCTTTTATTAAGCACCCATGTTAATGCTCAGTATCAGACTGTGTGCTTAGCCAAGCGGAAAAATCAGTCAGTTAACTTTTTTCATAATCCTGTTGTCAGCTTGCGTTTATTGGTATGCTTTCTTAATCAAAAATAGGGAGGAGGAATTGGTGTCCAGTCAGTTCCCCAGGTTAGATACGTTTATCAAAAACGGACTAGGACACTTGTAACTACGTTACAAAAGGTTCTCTAGATAACCAATATAAACCTCACAATACGAAACATAGCGTTTATGAGGGTTATCTAGAGAACCTTTTGTAACGTAGTTACAAGTGTCCTAGTCCACTTTTGATAAACGTTTATTGGTATGCCTTCAGAGGACCGCTACCGACAACTGATTTCCCACCATGCTGTGTTGGCTGACCGTAGGGATTAACCAACGACAACCCAAACCACGAGCACAGAAGATGTTGTTTAAAGAGATATTTAAGGCCCACAAGGCTACTTCACTCTCTGCTTTGTACATATTGCTTCATTTCAGCTTTCCAAACCTAGGGATCCCGCAGATGATAAACTCAGTGCGCCTCAAATACCGCGGTCCACCATGCCTCCTGAGTGGATGTCATGTCAACCCTTTTGTAATACTCCCATTACTTAATAAAATGCATGGCAATGCTGTATTAACCAACGCCTCCAAATTCATTGTATACTACTTCACAGTTCTACCGGTCTTGCTCTTAATGCTAATAAAGGGTGACAATTGTTGCTCTTGGGACACTTTCTGTTGCTGTATATGAATACCGCTCCACCGCAGCTCAGCAAGAGACAGATCGAGTGAGAAGGAGACTTACAGGAGTTACAGAACCCAGAAGGACGTCAATAATGAGTCCCCAATAAGATAATGTACAGCATTTTGACGAGGTACTAAGAACGATCACATTAGCAGCAACCAACAAGGGAATTTCCATGCAACACTCATGTAGCCTGACTCGTAAAACTATGTATAATCTCCAAAAGGGATATGCACACGAAATGTAGAAATGATCACTTTGACCTAAATCACACAACCACCTGTACACATGCCAGGAAAAAATTACACTTGTCATGGTTTCCCAGCATACATCTATTTGCCTATACCCTACATGTGTGAACTGTCCACGTTACAGAATATCTGCAGGCATACAGTTCACATTAAAAAAGTTCACTATGTGAAGGCTACACTTTCTCTACAACCACTGCAAAAATGCTGGTGATGTGTAGACGTTTCTACAGATACTGCACAGCTTATACCAGGTGAAATAACCAGAACAGTGTGGGTAAGTGTCAGAAAGGCACTCCAAATATCTGTGAATTAGATTATGCTTCTCTATTTCTTTACTACTTCAAACAGCAGCCAATTAGAACACAGTAAAATAGAAAAAACACAAACATACATGACCCACGACATGAACCACGCCTCCTACAACAACCAATGAACAGAGTCCAAAGTATACAAAGTAACAAGGCACCAACTTGACTGCCTTGTTAATTTGCCTTCATTAACTGCAGTTTTGTTTTGAATGCGTTTTGAATCTAATGCTATGGATCTTTGATAGATATCGCAATACTGTTTGATTCGTTTGAATATGGTTATTTAGCTTAATATGTACCGATTTGGTGTTTTGGACCTCACGTGGTGTGGATCGCACACTTCTCGCGATTACCTCCGTCTTTGGCAGTGCGTGTTGCGCTGTCCGAATGTCTGCAAGCCCCTTTTCACCTTCATTCTGAACTTGTTTTGTGGTTTATTGCCCCCGCTTTGCTGCCAGCACGAGGTGCCTGCATTCAAAGGGGGTCTAGCCCCTCCCCCATTCAGGGAGCGAGGCGCACGACGGAAGCCTGCCCGGGCTCCTACGTGCGTCTCCTGAACCTGCACGCGACTGTGCTTGCGCTCCAGGTTCCCTCCACACGCTGGCTAAGCCTTCTCCGGGCTGAATAATTGTGGGTGGCTGTGCAGTGAGTTAGAGCCAGTACCGGGCCTGGTACACAATTACTTTTGCATAGTGGCTGACATTTTTGGCATATTTGAGCACTTCTTAAGGGGGTGCTTTGCAAATGGCTAATTTTTGGAAGCCCTGCCTTTGGCTGGTAGGGTTTTTACCCTCCATTAATCCTAACTACAGGGACTTTTTTAGGTACTCTTGGCTCTCACAGCTCCAGCAATATTGCTCCCGGCCTACACCCTTTCTCAGAGAGAGTTAGGGTTGGAAAATAATTAGATTTTCTCCAGGGAGAGTGTGGAACTGACAATTCTGATATTCACTGCATGATGTCAGACTCCGAGGTCCCTGAGGAGGAAATGGCTGCTTATGGTCCTGATAAGGAAGAGGGCTACTACTATGATTCATTAGAGACTCTAATTGACAAATCTTTGGATAAGAAATTAGATAAGGCACTCTCCTCCGCCTTACTTCCTATTTATCAACGTCTTGATAAGTTAATGGGTCCTCCCTCCCTTCCCCCCTCGGGAGTCCCGATCTCTTCCCCAAACCCACCCCCCCCCCCCCGCACGAGCCGCCTAGCCTTCCTTGGCCTCATGTCCAGGCCAAGATCTCAAGAAGGCTCAAGAGATCCCAGTCGAGACTGACCCTAGCCTTCCTTCCCCCGACCCTTCACCCTCTGTACCCATCTCGCTTACAGACATGGACACCGATACAGAAACTTCCCAGAAGTCACGCCCATGCAAGCGCGCTAAGAAGCACAAGCATTCCGTGTCCCCTGTGAAATGACTTGGAGACAGTGGTTGAAAGTAGTAGAAAAGTAGTTTATTTGATCAACAACCCCAGGAGCATTCAAGGACCAACTTCCTCAGTAACTGTGCATCTCTGATCTGCTCCCTGGATTCCACACTCTGGAATCCAGTGAGCACAGTGACCATGAGACAATGACATCATTGCTAAGATACAACATATCTCCCTTTCTATAAAATAATAAAACTAATAACAAAAACAAGGAACACATTACATACCGAAGCATATAAGCAATACACAATCAAGGACAGATGTAATCCTTCATCCAAACTGGTTTACACTTGGGCCTAGTAGATACAGACATAGGAATGGGTACATCATCTCCTTTTTCCACAGATGTTTTTGGAGAACTGTCTACCAGACCACTCATTTGTTTGCACTCTAGGTCATTACATCTTGTAATGCTCCTTACATTCCACTGTTTACCATCATCTAACTTCACTATGTTGCCGGTTACACAAATTATCTGTTTAGGTTTAGACCATTTAGAGGAACCAGGTTTCCGATTGCTCATTAATTGGGAGCGTACCCAGTCACCAACCCTAAATGCATTAGCCTTGCAATTAATCTTTGAATTGTGATTTTGAACATATTTATTTTGATATAGTCGAACCTTAGATGCAAGGTTCTTACCATCCGTCACTTTTGAATTATTTTTAGACATCCATACAGGTTTAACTTTAGATCCAGCCTCACGCCCTTTTAATAAAGAAAACGGAGATATTCCCGTGGCTGTGTGGGGAGTATTTCTGTAACACCATAACATTTCCTTGACAGCATCCTTACAGTTATCATTATTGTTGCTAGCGAGTTGGATGCATTCCTTCAACACCCGGTTGAATCTTTCTATTAAACCATTTTCTCTAGGATTATATACAGAGGTGGTAGTGTGTTTTACTCCCACTTTTTTAAGATAAGCGGAAAACTCCTCAGCTACAAATTGCGGGCCATTATCTGATAAAATAGTGCTAGGGTACCCTTCTCTTCGGAAAATGCCTTCGCAAAATTCGATAATGTTGAAAGATTTGATATCCTTTACAAAAGCCACTTCAGGCCATTTAGAGTGAAAATCCATTAAGACAATTGCAAACTTATTTTCTATTCCTTTGACATGGAATGGACCACAAATAGCAATAGCAACTTTATCCCAAGGCTTTTTAGGAAAAGGAGTTGCCGAAATAGTGGTTTCTTGTGATTTGTGAGATTTGTCACTAGACATACATGCTAGACAATTCCTAACGCACCTGTCTATGTTCTTGTCCATTCCAGCCCACCAAAAATCATTCCTAGCTCTCTTCTTCATGCTAGTCATTCCACTATGTCCTTCATGTAATAAACTCCATAGTTTGTCACGCAGAAGTGCAGGTACAACTAATCTGTCGCCCCTCCTAAGAATGCCATCATAAAAAGATAATTCTGGCCAAACCATCTTGAAATCGGCCAAAATGGACTTATCCAAGGATGACAAATCTACTCCAACATGTAAGTTATTAATGATTTGTTGTAGTAAAGTGTCATCAGTCACAGCTTGAACCCATTCTTGTTCACTGATTGCATTATTACAAGATTCTTCGATGCTGGCAACTAACCATTCATCTTTATCCTCAGAAGTATCATCTTTATCACATGGCAAGGGAAGACGTGATAAACAGTCTGCATTAATGTTTTTATGCCCAGGAACATAATTTATTTGAAAATTGTACCCCTGTAATCTATATAACCATTTCGCTATTATGGGAGTGGCTCTTGAAGCACCCTTTGTTGTGAAGATGTCAATAAGAGGACGGTGATCTGTTCTTAATTCAAAACAAGTGCCCCAAATAAAAGTTTTAAAATGGTCTACGCCCCACCAGCATGCTAAAGCCTCCTTTTCAATTACGGAGTATGAAGGTTCAGCGCCCTTAAGAGTGCGAGATGCAAACGCTATAATTCGTTCGGCCCCATTGTGCTTTTGCATGAGGACAGCACCTAAACCATAAGCACTTGAGTCCACAACAATTATAGAGATATGATCAGGGTCATTTAAGAGCTACAGCTTTTGTAATGTCTTTTTTGATGTTCTCAAAAGCCTGTTGACACAAGGTTGACCATGCAAAAGAAACGCCTTTTTTCATTAGTAATCTTAAATTATACACTTTGTCAGCAAAATTAGGAACAAACTTAGAATAGTATTCCGCAAGTCCCAAAAATGATCGTAACTGATCCTTATTAATGGGGTGGGGTGCTTTTTCAATAGCATCTAATAATTTCATTTTAGGTTTAACCCCTTCGTTGGAAATCGTATGACCTAGATAATCAATTTCTTTCACTCCAAACTTGCACTTTTCACCACATACAGTTAGACCAGCATCTTGTAATTACTGCAGCACACCGTGTACTGCTTGATCATGAGAAGGTACATCTTTCCCCCAAATAAGAACATCGTCTTGAAAAATTCTCACATTCAATACACCCTTTAGAATACTGCACATGACTCTCTGAAAAACTGAGGATGCAGATGCTAATCCGAATGGCATTCTGAGATATTGAAAGGCACCCTCAGGTGTAATGAAAGATGTCAAATGCCTGGAGTCAGCATGTAATTTGATTTGGTGGTACGCATTTGACAAATCAATCGACAAGAAATACATGGCATCTTTAATGCTTGAAATCATTTCATTGATGTGTGGCAGCGGATATCTATCAACCCATATATTTTTATTTAAGTCCCTCAGGTCCACACACATCCTAATTTTTCCATTGGGTTTGCGAGCCAAAACAATGGGACTAAGCCAATTTGAAGCTTCAATAGGTTCTATTACCTTGGCATCACACAATCTATTTAATTCATCCTTCAAGGGATTCCGTAGAGCGAATGGTACATTTCTTACTTTATGGACAGACGGAGTATTGTCTGCTTTTAAAATGATCTTGTGTTCGAATTTGGTTAAACATCCTAGCTCCTTGCTAAACAATTTGGGAAAAACAGATTCCCATTTGGAAGATGAATCTTCATTAGTTACTAATACATGTTCGAGATAGTCATCAGCTAAAACTACCTGGTCAGGATGATTGGGATTTAGTACCAACCCCATTTTTTTAAGATCTTTCCAACTTAATAAAGCACGTCCTTGTTCGACAACATAAACTTTTGTTGAACATGATCTACCTTTGAAAGTTACTTTGGCATTAAAATAGCCCACAACAGGTAATCTAACACCACAGTAACCTTTAGGTCGTGCATCAGCTGTTACTAAGGTGTACTTGTTTCCATTTTCCCACATGTTTTTATCAATGATGGTGTACGGCGAACATGAATCTGCCCAGAGCATCATATAGACATCATTTATCAGTACTTCACATTTAGGGGGACAATAATCTTCTGAGATATCATTGACAAAATCATCTTGCAACATCATCACTTCAATATCATTCTCATTGCCATCAAATACTTCTTCATCACTGTCAAGATGAGATTCTACAAGGTTTACAGAACGCTTCCAATTACTGTAATCGCCAGTTCTACACCATTTGGCAAAATGACCAATTTTTTTGCATTTAATGCATGTAACTTTACTAGCAGGACATTTAATAAAATCAGCAGTGTGTTTCTGACTACCACATCTGTAACAAACTCTTTTGGTAACACTAGATTTATTTTTAGAAAAACTAGGTTTAACTTCCTTGTTATCGCTTTTATAATCAGATTTTCTATAACCTGTAGATACAGCATTAACATTACTGGATTCATCTTTAGAACCTAACTCTTTGACATAATGGGACGTATTCTCCATTTTCCTAGCAGTGTCAAGAGTTTTTTGTAGAGATGGATTTTTTAGCTCAAGTAAACGTTCTTGAATTTTGATGTTTTTAATTCTATTTATAAACTGATCTCTTATTATTTTTTTGTGTAAGTCTTTGAACTTACAGGTAATGGCTAAGGTTCTTAAACATGCCACATATTGTTGCACATTTTCACCAGCTAGTTGTGCTCTAGAGAAAAATTTGTGTCTTTCAACTACAATACTCGTTTTCTTCCCATAGTTTTCTTCTAATGCTTTTAAAGCATCAGAAAATACATCAATAGTTGTATCATTAGAACTGGTTTCACTAGTTTCACTTGTTTCATCATTGTCAATAACCGTTGAAACAACACGATTTGTTACAGGTAAAGTTTTTAAAACTTTTCTGCCTTCAACACCTAAATTGTGTTTAAGTAATGCTAATTTTCTAGAAGGTAAAAATACATCGCCACCTATGGCCTCTAAATAAGTCTCAAAGGATTCTGACCAATCCTCCCAATTCATAGAAGGAGGACCAGGAGACTGCAAGAACTTGGGAGGAGCAACTACAGAAGATGAAACATCCATAATGACTAAATTAAAATTATAAATATTAGAATAATACTTTGTAAGTGCAATGAAAATAATAAACTAAAATAATTAATGTAGTCACCGTTGTCAAAGTAGTTTGTAAATAATAAACTAAAATAATTAATGTAGTCACCGTTGTCAATAGCTGGTATTTGCTTCAGAAACTGTTGTCAGCGTTTATTTCATTAAGTATACACTGTTGTTTAAAGTTAATCTCATGTTCTAGGTTCACCTCGTAGAAAAATGTGTACAAAGATGAACTGTTTACTGAAGAACGTTTATTTATATTAAGTTATGCTTTTAGAAGTAATAAATTGTAGACTTGCCGAAGAAATTGTGTCCGACGAGTGAAAATAACCTTGTTTGTTTATGTCCGACGTCTGAATTGCTTGCGCGATAGAAATAGCATCAGTTGCTATGGTTATTCAAGATGGCCGCTACCAGAGCGTCAGACGTGGAGCGTCAGACGTGATGATGCAGGTGGTTGATGTCAGAGCGTTAGACGCGCTGATGTAGCAACGCGATGACACGGAGATTGATGCTGGACGCGCTGATGTGACAGCGCGATGTGCACGCGAAGACAGTAATCAACACAGCGGCATTTTTTAAAAGAAGAGACGAAGTAAGTAAAACGAAGTTGTTAACATGGCGGCATCATTCAAAATAAACAACAGTGTTGAAATCCTTAAGGTGATAACGACAGCGTCTTTCAAAATAAACACAGTGTTGAAGTCCTTAAGGTGATAAAGGGGAAAACGATCCTCCGTAATTAAATGACATTAAAATTATGATGCTGCGCGGTATGTCGACATGCCAAAAACAGTTCAAAAATTGGATTTAAATAATTTCAATAAAAAAAATCCAAATTAAGCGCAAAACAAGAGTCTATTCGTTTCAAAACGACTAAGTATAATAAAGGTACCTTGAAACTTTTATAAATGTTCAGGCTTCCTGGGGTTGTGTGGAGAAATCTTCAGTTTGTAAGAAGATCTTTATCCCAAGTCAGGAAATCTTCAATCCAAGTCAAATTTTCTTCTTTAACTGGATCCCATCCTCGTGGCCACTGAAATGACTTGGAGACAGTGGTTGAAAGTAGTAGAAAAGTAGTTTATTTGATCAACAACCCCAGGAGCATTCATGGACCAACTTCCTCAGTAACTGTGCATCTCTGATCTGCTCCCTGGATTCCACACTCTGGAATCCAGTGAGCACAGTGACCATGAGACAATGACATCATTGCTAAGATACAACACCCTGTCCAGCCTTTCCCCTTCACCTTTGATCCCTCGACCATTGTCCACCCTTGCTTCTCTGATTGGGCTCCTGCACCGGCTGTGGCAGATTATATGAAGAGTAATCTGCATAAGAGTTTTGACAAGGAGGTAAGAGCCCGCCCCGGTTCAGAATGCTCTTGCCCCGATCTGGCCAACAAGAAGCCGCTTACACCTGAAATAGATTCTTCAATGCAGACTTTCCTAAAAAAAATACAAGATCAGAGGAAAGGCATTGTTTGCGCCCTTAAGGCAAGCCAGGGTAAAGTCCTGGATGTGTCCTGCCCCTTGGCCAAGATTTTGGAGTTAGGCCTGGATGCACAAGAGACCAGAACGGCGATCCACCCGGAGTTCCTGGCAGGGTGGACGCAACGTGCAATCTGTTTATTGGGCAATGCTTATTGCGCTTTGTCTTCAGAGAGACGTAAATCAGTCCTCCTTTGAATCGACCCACAATTGGTGGAGCCTCCCTCAGCCAAGCCGGGCCCTTTGGCTGAAGGGCAGTTATTTGGGCACCGATTTGTAAAGGACATTGCCAAGTTCGTAAATACATTTACCTCTCTCTCTCTTGAGAAATCTCAGTCTTCTCTAAAAAGGGTGCTGCATCCCCTCTCTGGCAGTGCTGGTCGTGGCAGAGGATGCTCGGCCGGCCGCTTCACCCCTCAAGGTCCTCGACGTGGATACGCCCCCAGGCATAGGAGTTACACTCAGGAGCCGGAGCAAGCCGTTTTTTATCCCTGTAGATCCTGTGGTTTCAGAGGCAGATACAATCGTGGAATCAACAGGGGCTTCAAGAATAACGATGCCAAGCCTCAGGTAATTCCCCCGCTTTTTCCTACAGTTCCTCTGGGAGGCAGGTTGTTGCATTTTCTGAACAAATGGCGCACCCTCACGTCAGATGCGTGGGTTTTGCACACGGTGCAGGGTTTTCAGATAGAAATGGTCGAAGTGCCTGTCCAGACGTCCCCTCCTCCCCCTCTCTGTTTTTCCCTATGAGAGCAAACTTTTATAGACTCGGTGCTACAAGAGTTCTTGATCAAGCAGGCCATTGCAGCGGGCCCTTCGAGGCAGAAGGGTTTTGCAGCAACATCTTCTTGGTGGAAAAGAAAGGAGGAGTTCAGAGGCTAGTGTTAAACCTCAGAGAATTCAATCCATTTGTGGTCTATCGCCATTTCAAAATGGAAGGGATTCACCTACTGAGAGACCTGTTGTTGGAAAAGGATTGGATGGTCTGGATTGTCCGGTTGGACTTATAGGATGTCTACCTCACGATTCCCATTTGCCCCTCCGATCAGAAATTCCTTCAGTTTTGATGGAAAGGGCAATGGCTCCGATATCTGCCCCTACCATTCGGCCTTTCCTCAGCCCCCTGGGTCTTCACCAAACTCATGAAGCTTGTGGTTAATCGGCTCAGACAAATGGGGGTTCGCATGATCCTCTATCTAGATGACATGCTCCTTCTAGCGCAAGACCCGGGGCTCCTAGAAGACCTCAGGTGTGTTATAAATCTAAAAAAGTCCATGACGTCCCCATCCCAGCTGATGGACTTTCTGGGTTTTCGGATAAACTCTGTGTCGGCGCAATTGCTTCTTCTTCCTTCCAAAATAAAGTCAATCAAGAGGGAAATCCGCTCCACACTGTCCAAGCAGATTTTCTCCTTACGGTCTCTATCGCGAATTGTGGGTCTCCTGGCGTTGTCAATTCAGACCATCTTTCCAGGCCCTCTGCACTACAGAGCTTTGCAAGATTCATTATCTTCAAAGCGGTTCTTTTAAGATCACCTCATCGCTTTATCACCAGATGCTCAAGACGAGCTTAAATGGTGGCTAGACCACATGGAAGAGTGGAAGGCAAGGTCATTTTCGGAGCTTCTCCCGATATTGTCATAGAATCGGACGCCAGTCGTTGGGACTGGGGTGCAAGATGTGGAGAGTTTGTCACTGGCGGCAGCTGGCCAGCAGAAGAGTTACAACTACACATAAATTGTCTGGAGTTGTTAGCCGGCTCGTTTGCCATAAGATCGATTTGACCTCAGTAGAGCAAAATTGCATCCTTCTTAGGATGAACAATGTGTCATCAGTGAGTTATATAAATCAACTGGGTGAAACAAAGTCTCGCCTCCTCGCCAACATTGCGAGGTAATTTTGGCATTTCTGCCTTTCACAGAAGATCAGAGTAGTAGCAGAATATATCCCAGGCAAGAGCAATCTGGAAGCGGTTTGGAATTCCGGGTTCCTCAGGCACTTCAGCGACTGGAGTTTGCACCCTCGATGTTCTTGCAGATCATGACTATTCGAGGTCTGTGTCGGATAGACCTCTTTGCCTCTTGCCTCAATGCCCAGCTTCTTCTGTTTTACAGCTGGAGACCGGACCCGATGGCGATGGGCCAGGATGCCTTCTTACATCATAGGGGTCCTCTGAGAAATTATGTGTTTTCACCGTTTGCATTCATCCCCAGAGTAGCGGCCCAGATCAGGCATCAGGAAGCCTCAGTGATCCTAGTCACACCTTTGTGGAAGACACAGTTGTGGTTTCCAATGCTTCTGGAACTGTTGGTAGATCTTCAGTTTCAGTTACCCTCTTTTCCGATGATTCTCCAGGACCCAGTGGGCTCTCCGCATCTGCTGGTCCTTCTGAATCAGTTACCTCTCATGGTCTGGACGCTCTTCGGTGACATGACCATGTTGAAGGCCTTTCTTCGGCGGCTGTCAATTTTATACAGCAAGCTTGGGCTCCATCCACCCGCAAACGATATTCTGCATCATGGAAACAATGGGCGGGTTGGTGCCTTCAACGGCAGGTGGCTCCAGTGGGATCAAATTTAAAAGATATTCTTTTTTTAATTTATTTTTTTATTATACAGCTTATAAGAAAACAAATAATCAACAGTCCAATCTAGGACTACAATCCACATTGAATTATAATCAGTACAAGCCATTTTGTAAATGAAACATAATATATCAGTTCAATGCGGAACAGTCTATTGCATATAAAATCTGAAACAGGAGAGCAATAATAACATTCTAGAATCCTAACTCCCTTCCCCTATTCCAACCCCACCCAAATGAATCAGTCCCACCCCACCCCCCTCAACTACGTGGACTGCAGTACATTGTACACTGATGACATGGTGGTAAGCAGATATGAATGTGATTAGGTGGCTGGTAAACTCTTACGACATGGTCTACATCATGAGAAGTAACCTCCCAGTAAATATTAAGAGTACAGGGAAAAATATTCACATTAAGTTCGGCTGAGTGCATAGATAGGCCGTAAGGGACGTCCAGAAATCTTTGGGACGTGAGGTTTCAGGTAGCTCCTCAGTATATACCTCTAATTTGTCCCTGCAATAAATCAAGTCTTGAATCCAGTTTTTAACAGTGGATATAGTTTTTGCCCCCCCAACAAAGTGCAACAGACCGATTCCCAAACAGAGTGGAAACAGCAATTATACGCCTATCACATGGTTTTAACTGTTTCACATATCCCAGCAGGCAGAGCTCCGGTGTACAATGTATAGGTTCCAACACAACCTCCACGAGGATATGCACAATCTTAGACCAGAGAGCAGATATTCCAGGACATATGCAAAAAATCAGCATCAGCATGCCCACATCTCACACAATTAGCATGTTCACGCAAACCATATTTGTGAAGTTGCAATGGGGTACAATAAAGACAAGTATTTCAAATGGATCAACCGCAGATTGCAGTTCGTCGTGAGGCGACCTGTTAGTGTACAGCAGTCTTTCCACATATCCAGTGTAAGTACCGATCCCAGTACATGTTGCCACCTACAATAAGTAGGGTGCTCTTTGATCTCCCGTTCATGCAATGAGGCATTGTATAACCTGGTGATAAGGCCTTTTCGTTCCTCCCCTCCCAGCAAAATCTGCAATGCCTGCAAAGCAACCGGTTCTGCCGGATAGTCTGGATAAACGGTTTTGATAGCTTGCCTCACCCTAACATATGTGAAGCCTAGCATGAACCCCCGCTCGCTGGAACCCTGTATTTCCTGCAAGGACATGAACCGTCCATGTGTGTATACATCTCAGAGATGGGTTATACCGACAGATGCCAATTCCTTCAGGGCGGAGGTTTCCCTTGCCGCAGAAATGTCTGGGTGAGAAGCCAGAGGTAACCGCTGGGCATAAATATATGGAAGTCCTGCTCGTTTAGCAAGCATTTTCCAGGCCCAAGCAGTGCATAACACTGGGTTGATCTCAGTTCTGGGACCCCCTGACCCCCAGATAGTGTCACTGCTGGCAAGAGTAGGGGTCGGACAGCATCAGATTCAATCGCAAGATGAGGCAGAAATCGTGTTGGATAATGCCAAAAGTGCGCAAATTGCGCCTGGGCACACAAATAATAGAGGCAAAAATCCGGAGCTTCAAATCCACCCCGGTCGAATGGTTGCACCTATACCTCCCAACTACATCTAGGTTTCTTCCCGGCCCACACAAATGCAAGAAGAGCTGATTGTAATGTCTGGTAGAGGGCCATATTCAGTTTGATGGGTATATTGACAAAAAAAATAACATCCTAGGAAGGAAGGTCATTTTAATAACTGCAAGTGAGAGCGGCAAGTGCGCCCAAAGCTCCACTTGCTCAGTAATGCGTGTGATGGCCGGCCATAATTTTCGGTAATCACCCTATCAGGGTCTCAATGCAGCCAGACCCAGAGATGTCGTACCGTTTCCTGAGTCCACGTCAGAGGGAAATCCAAGTCTATCTCCTTGGTACCAGCCGTCTGCAGGAAGACCACAGACGTTGACCAATTAATGCCGAGGCCAGAGTGACACTCAAATTTCACGTATTCCTTCAACTAAACTTGTAAAAAGGTGGCAGGCTCGTGGACATATAACATCATATCATCAGCATATAAGGAGACCACCAGTGGTCTTTGCCTGAATCTTTATGCCGGAGTTGCATGTAGTTGTCTGAGCTTACACGCTAATGGTTCCAGAGCCAAAGAAAAAAGCATGGGTGATAGGGGGAATCCCAGCCTCATGCCTCTTTCTATGGGAAACGCTGAGGAGACCCATCCATTGACACGCACCCTCGTGGTAGGGGCTGTATAAAGGACCCGGAGCCATTGAAGAAAAATGGAGGGAAGCCCATGCGATTTAAGACCCTAAACAGGAAATCCCAACGTAGGGAATCAAAGGCCTTAGCCGCATCAAGCAGCACGGCCACCGCCTGAAAGTAGGGTTCAAAATAATGCAGTGTAGAGAATACAGTGCGCAAATTATGTGTTGTAGATCGTGCAGCCACGAATCCGGACTGGTCTGGTAAGATTAAAAGAGGGATCAAGGGTTGCAGCCGGGTATCGATCATCTTCGCTAAGAATTTAGCGTCAATGTTTATGATTGAAAGGGGCCTGTGCGATTCACATCTGTTTGGGGGTTTATCGGGTTTCAACAAGTTTACCAGCAGAGCCTCTCTAAGATTGGGTGGGAGCTCCCCTTTATCATAAGCTTCTGCAAAGATTGCAAAAAGTCAGGCGCATTATCATCTATATACATTTTATAGAATTCGCTAGGGAATCCATCCATACCAGCCGCTTTGCAGGTGGACAGTGCCTTAACAGCACGTTTGACATCCTCCTCATCAAAGGGTTGCACTGAGTATTCCCTATGTGCATTGGAGAGCCACCCCAATGCCACGTCATCCAGATAGGAGTCCACTTGCTCTGGCGGGAGGCCTTCTTTGGCAGCATATAGGGTAGTATAAAATCTTAATACAATATCACTAAGCTCTGAGTTCAAGTAATGTGCTTCCCCTTCCTCATCCACTAGTTCCTTAATATGCTTTTGGCTACGGGGTTCCGATAACTTCTGTGCTAATGAGCAACTGGGACGTCCCCCCCACCACCCTAACAGCGAGCAGTCGTTAGACTAGAGCGGTGCTGCAGCTCCTGGTCTACAGTATCATTATATTCAGATACTAGGGGCCAGATGTAGCAAAATCAGAAATACCGACTCTTAATTACCGATTCGGTAATTAAGAGTAGGTATTTCTAATGTAGGTACCAATTCGGTAAATTTTACCGAATCGGTAAAAATCGGTATTTACCGATTCGGTAAATACCGATTCGGTATTTGATATTGAATCCTATGGGCCTTGAAGCCCATAGGATTCAATATCAAATACCGATTCGGTATTTACCGAATCGGTAAATACCGAATTTTGCAAGGGTGCAGGGGGTGTCACTTTGACACCCTCTGGCACCCCTGTTTTAGGCTTGTGTGCCATGTGGCACACATACATGCCCTTAGGGCATGTATGTGTGCCACATGGCACAGGTGTAAATGCACAGATGTGCATGTACACCTGAATCGGTATTTTACCATGCAATTGTATTGAATGGTAAAATACCGATTTCCAAAGCTCTGTGTCAATGTTAAAATTGGCACCTACATACCAAACATGCATTTTCAGTAATTTTACCGACCGGTATATTTCCGAAAATGCATGTTTTTCATCCCCCTACATCTCCATGGCCATTTACCGGTCGGTAACGGCCCGTAAATGGCCAAAATCTCCCACCTACATCTGGCCCCAGATCTCTAATCTTAGCTAATAATTGAGGAGAGGGATTTGACTCGTAATCACGTTCACACGTAGATATCTCAAGTTTATTAATCCTGCGCCAGATATCTTTCAGTACACCAGATTGCGCTCCAATACAGGCACCTCGTACTGTAGCCTTGAAGGCCTCCCAAAGCAAGCCAGCGCTATCAACGGACCCTTCATTTTCATGGAAAAAATTACGAACAGTTTCACCAATAGTCTGCAGGAAAACCGGGTCCGCAAGTTCAGTAGGTTGCAGTCGCCATGCAAATGGTGGCCTCTCACATAAGGGTATCTGCAAAGCTAAAACCACCGGAGAGTGGTCTGACAGCATACGAGGTGCGTGACTCACACAGACAGTCCAGGCCCCCACTGCCTCAGAGACAAGCCAATAATCAAGAAGGGACCAGGTCCCATGAACCGAGGAGACAAATGTGCTTTCTCTGCCTCTCGGGTGCCGAAGCCGCCAAATATCCAACAGTGGGCCCTCATCCAGGAGTCCAAGAATAGTCTCAGCAGCTTGCTTACTTACTTCTGCCCACAGTGTTCTCCATTCTGTCCTGGGATACATCTAAGCATACATTAAAATCTCCCCCCCCAGATTATTTCCGCCGATGGGAATCCCAGGATACGGCGCCACACATCTGAGAAAAATGAGGGGTCATCTACATTTGGCCCATAGATATTGACCAATAGAACCGGCTTGCTCCCCATCGGACCATATAGAATCACCACTCGTCCTTAGTCATCTAAATATGATTTAGGGTCATCACTCCCCTGGAGTAGGTTGAGTATGATGACTCAAGTTTGACAGCAGCCCATTTCGTACCTATGTGTTGCGCCAAAGTTTTAGTCAAATGCGTCTCCAGGCGGAGAGCCACAGATGCTCTTAGTCTGTCCAATTGAGTTGAGACCACGCACATTCCAAGTGACAAACTTAACCACACCACTCATACCATGCATCGAGCAATCAAAAAATATCCTATGACAGTTCCACCAATGAACATGTTAACAGTATCATGTGTGAGTACTACATCAAACCACTCAGTCCACCCCACCCCCACCACCCGATATACCCCCCACCCACTTCGGCTACCCCAACTCGCCAAAGCCATCCCAAAATTACCTAAACAAATCCTTGTGACATAACTATACAACAGCGTGACGTGGAGGACTCCCATATGGGGGGGCGTCAGAGTGCTACTGTCCTCCTTACTTCGTAGGAGGTGGCTGATCAGGTCTAGAACCTGTGTTACTGCGTATGGTTGAATACACAAAACTTAAGGCATCACTTAACATACGTATAACTTGTATATAGCACAATATTACATGCCAGGTGAAGCAAAGTCGGTGACAATGCATGTAGCCATCTAGAAGAAATGAAGCAGCATATGAAGAAGTCAAATAGTTAAGACACTAAATATTTTCTTTCAATTATTATTAGTCATTCTCCTCTTGCTCAACTGCGGCCCCTCTTCAATTGCTTTGCATGCTCCATCGCCACCTTGGGGGTGGAAAAAATTTGAAATTTCCATCCGTCCCAACTCGAAGTAGTACGGGATACAACATAGCGTAAGGGATATTTTCAGACTGCAAACATTTCTTGACTGCACTATACTCACGTCCCGCAGCCTGAACAGCGACAGTAAAGTCGGGAAAGAAGGACAAAGTATTCCCTTGATGGTTAATAGTACCCTTCTCCCTGGCTAGCTGCAGGACAGCATCTCGGTCATTCAATAACAGAGCTATTATGGGACGAGGTGGGGCCCCAGGGATAGGGTGCGCCGCCAAGGAGCAGTAAACCCGTTCCACAACAAACATGGAAGACAGGTGCTCCTAGCCAAATATATCCTTAAGCAAGGTCTCAATAAAGTGTTCTATTCTCTCGGTGTTCGTCGACTCGGGCAGACCAGTTATGCGAATGTTGTTCCTCCTAGACCGGGCCTCCACATCCTCGTTCTTAGCTTGTATGAGGGACAATACCTTTTCTATATTAAGAGTCTTGTTGGTCACTTCGCCCAGGCCATCCTCCGCCGTTGAGACCTGCTGCTCGACCTCTCCCATTCTCGCAGATTATTTTTCCAATTGCGAAGACATGTGGTCTAATCGATGATTTATAGTGGAGATGCCTTCCTCTATAGCCTGTAGACTCTTCTGCATGGCCAGTAGCGTGGAATCCAGATTTGATGGTCCATCTCCCTGTCCATCGGCCTCAGAGTCGGAAGCCGCTTTCTGCTGGGCCCTGCCCGATTTTCGCGCCTCAAACGTGAGGCGGAGCTGCGATTTATCTGGCTTCCCCATACCGAGCAGCGGAAATTACAAAAACACAATACAGTCGAAGGATATTCCAGAACAGCCAAGTACAAGCAGGCGGGACAGCGGTATACTGCAACTCACAACTATATGTTAATTACCTTCAGATGGACATGTGCTCGCCTTATGCAAAGTGTTAAAGTTCCAGGGCGTGTCAGGGATTGTACATGTATGCAATTCAACCATAAGCAGCAATGCCACGCCTTATGTAAAGTGTTAAAGTCCCAGGGCGTGTCGGGCATTGCACATGTATGCAGTTCAACTATAAGCAACAATGCCTCAAAGACTAGAAACTTCGAACCTGCAGGTGGCCACGAAGTGCAGAGAGGCCTAATAAGCCCCAACCGTAGGTAACTTACTGCTCCCACAGGCCCTTCGACAGTATCTCGCAGCTGCCCGATTTTTGCGCCTCAAACGTGAGGCGGAGCTGCGATTTATCTGGCTTCCCCATACCGAGCAGCGGAAATTACAAAAACACAATACAGTCGAAGGATGTTCCAGAACAGCCAAGTACAAGCAGGCGGGACAGCGGTATACTGCACCACACAACTATATGTTAATTACCTTCAGATGGACATGTGCTCGCCTTATGCAAAGTGTTTAAGTTCCAGGGCGTGTCGGGGATTGTACATGTATGCAATTCAACCATAAGCAGCAATGCCTCGCCTTATGTAAATTGTTAAAGTCTCAGGGCGTGTCGGGGATTGCACATGTATGCAGTTCAACCATAAGCAACAATGACTCAAAGACTAGAAACTTCGAACCTGCAGGTGGCCACGAAGTGCAGAGAAGCCTAATAAGCCCCAACCGTAGGTAACTTACTGCTCCCACAGGCCCTTCGACAGTATCTCGCAGCGCCGCCACGACCACCTTCTAAGTATATGCAGCTCTTTTTTGCCAGTAATAACTGCGGGCCAACTGTCGCAATCTCAATCTCAAATAGCTAGCTAGGTCTTCACAGTGTCCACTTCAGGCCTAATTATATGGGGAAAGTAAGCTGGCCCACTTTGCAGGGCGTCAATATGCAGCGTGACACACTTTAAGTCTCAGGCCCCAGAAACAATGAAACATGCGGCCTCCAACTCCTGCAGGGTTATCAATACAGCTGGATACACGCCAGTAGAAAAGGCCAGGTAACAACAAATATGAGGCCTGATAATCAGCAAGATTGGGGGCGGCCTAAGCAGGTAAATCAGTCTCCTTGCTGCCGCACCACTTCAGGTCAAGAACATAGATTATCTCCCCAAAGTGGGGCAATCTCAGGTGGCAATTCAAAGCAGGCGCACACGGGCCATGCATGCAGGCTTCAGGCTGCAGGCCACGACCCAGATCCCCGGCCAACACCCTCCTCCGCAGCTGCAAGCTAGGGCCTGGGCTGCACCCTCCTACCTCAGCCCACCACAGGCACCGATGCACCACCAAGTCCAGGGCCTGGAGTCTCCGGCAGTCATCTGAGCGTCTCCCAGCCTCCACGAAGATTCTCAGGCAACCGTACTTGGTCCGCAGGAAGTCCACAGTGGATAGCAGTCTCGTCAACACCTCACTGCCACAGGTCAGTTTCCACCATACAGCCTCGATAACAGCAGCCAGGGCGGTCCGCCGCAGTAATCACCGGGTCCAGGCGCCGATAGAGCAGGCGCGCAGTTCCTCCACCTCACCGAGCAGCTCTCAAGTTCTTCCTGTAGTCCGTTTATGCCCCCATTTTGCTCCCGGTGGAGGCTACGCCATTTCGTTAGTTTTCAATGCACTGCAATGCTCACAAGGCTTGTTTTCAGGCACAAACAGCAGCGGGGATGGCACTGCACACCCGTCAGCTAAAAAGAAGTTTGGATGCTGCTATATTTTCCAGATATTGGGCGGATTGGAGATCAACCGGGCGGAGCTGCACTAAAATGCGGCCATCTTGCCTGGCGCCCCCTAGCGCCCCCCAAAAAAAGATATTCTTAATATCTAGTCAGAGTGTGCAGGTCAGGGTTTGTCCCATCGGACGGTGAATAACTTCAGATCCACGCCCTCAGCAGGGCATGTTCATATTGATGGAAAACCTATTGGTGCTCACCCTTTAGTGTGCAAACTTTTGAAATGTATTAGAGTGGCTCAACCACCGAAATCCAGATACACTTTGTAGGAGAGTAGGGTCTGCAATCCTATGATCACCCAGATTTTTTGCTTTTGTTTCACTGGTTTACGACTTTCTCTGGCTGTGGGCCTGCCAATCAGACCCACAGCCTAGCTGTTCTCTCACTAAATTGACATGTGTACCTTAGGTGCATTATCCAATTGGAACTGGGCCACCTTATCAGACCCTGTAACTCAGGGCATAGGTGTACCTAGGGCCTACCAGGGGCTGAAGCATGCATTATGCCACCCCTGGATGGCCATCTAAATCTGACACAACTGGCTGCACGACAGCTGGGGCAAGGTGGTGTAATCACCCTTTGCTTTAGATATAGTATACCTATATCTAACCCTAAAAATGGACACACAGATTCCGATAAGTCACTCCTATGGCAGGCCTTGACAATCCTGAAGGCAGAGTGCTTGGAATCGTGTGAAATGGTGCTCTGGCATGAGCTGAGCCCGTTTGCAGCTTGCGGAACCAAGTCCTAATAGCTGTTCCATGATAACGCATACCATATACTCTTAAGTGCATTATAATCCTTGCGGTTAAATGCTATCTTTGGTATTGCTTTATCAAAACATGTCGAGTAAGGTGTCATACGAATTGGAATACTAACCCCTCGCCAATTCTGGCGACGGGGTTAGCATTCCACCCTTCTAGAGGGACACGACATGTACGTAACTGTGAACCCCGGTTAAAGTTAACTGAAGCCTCAGCTCCACAAAATGGATGCTGCCACCACAGACACGAGTCTGACCTCCTGCTGCTGGGAGTCCTTCCAGCGAGGAGAGCTTGGACAAAGGGTTTCCTGTCAGGGGCGGTGCTAGCACCATCCCAGACAGGGTTTTGTGTATCCTGGGTAGGCAGGGCTTTATAGGAAGGTGACTGCAGAGTGGCACCCCGGTGCTCACTACGCATCTGCCGGCTAGAACCAGTTCCAGGGGCACACCAGCCCCTGGCCTGGGGAAAGTCCGGCATGGGAGAGGGGTGTAACCACCCCCCTTCCTGGTCCCACCCCTAGGGCAGGACCTAGTCGCGTACCCACCCCTTTCTTTAGGATAAAGGCAGGAGCGGGGACCCTTCCAAATTAGATCATCTTTGAATCCTGAAACTACTTTCTACGAAAAGAACTCAAGACTTCTTCTCAAGATTTCTCCCTTGTGGCTAAGGAGTAGTCACCCTGCATCCGCAGGCACCATCTAAGAACTCTGCGGTTTGCTGCACATCCTTCCTCAGGAATCCGACCGACCAGCACGACGAGACCCGGCTTCCCTGGCACCTCTGACCTCTACCTACCTCTACAGCTAAGCTGAGAACCGTAGGTGCGACGAGACCTCGAGGGACCGGCCATCATCAGAACTGCACGACTTCTATCCAGCACGACCGCCGAGGGATCCTCTGGTGAGTGCTTTGGGGTCCGAGAAGCTCCGACCCTGAGCAGCTCCAGCACCGAAGTCCAGCCTCCCAGCATCTCCACGATCTGCGTGGGGCCCTTCTGCTTTTTGCTGCTCACCGCGTTGTTTGGCTACTAGCCCGCTGGCTTGTGGCCTTCTTAACGACGCCCGACAACATCACTGCTGCTGGTCTGGTTGCTCCAGACTGGCCCTTGCTCCCTTCTAAAAGAGGAGCACCCCGGACCCTCCTGGTCCACTCCAGACGCCATTTTAGGTCCACCGCGTGGGCTTGAATTTGCCAAGACTTGTTGCCCCAATCCTGGGTCCAGCGACGTCGACAGCATCATCCATCGTGGGACAGCTCGCACCTCCATCCTGGTCGCCGACAACGCCTCCTGGTCCGTGAGAACTGCAGAGCACAGCGTCGCCCACTCACCTAGTCGAGGTGACTACCATCCGGTGCCCTCCTGGTGCCACCTGACTACTGGCTAGTAGTCACGAACTTGGTCCCCTCTGCTTTCAGGTGTCATCCATCTTCGATCCAGGCTTGGATCAACTCAAACTATCTTCACTGGTCGCCTGCCAGCAACTCCTTTCTTCAGGCTCCTGGTTCGTCTACGAGGATTCCCGACGTCTTTTGAGACATATGCAGCTGCAGCCCCTGGGCTAGGTAACTTCGGCATTTCGGTGCCCCAGCATAGCCTCACTATCCAAGGGTCAGGATCCACTGTCGTTTTCTATCTACCTTATCGGGTTCGCCCGAGAACACTAACTTTGTCTTTACTAGCTCCCATAGACTTTGTCCCGCATCCCACGTGAGAGTGCACACTCTGCACCTGAGTCCCCTAGGCCTCCTACTAGTAATCTGAAGGTTCAGTAACATAGTCCTAGCGATTCCAAAGCCTATTAGTACAGTACTTACCTGCTAGTAATTTCGCATTCCACTTTCATAGTATATGGTTTTTCGTGCCCCTCGGGCATTTGTGTAAATTGTGCAACTTGAAGTATTTTTATAAGAGTTTTGTTGTGTGCTTAGTACCCTGTCCTCATAAAGAGTACAGGGCTGTTGTGATTCTAATAAATACACTGTTTATTTTCATAACACTTGTGTGGTGTCCTTTCACTTGGTGTTCAAGGGGTATATGTGATGGTATAACAGCTGGCTTAACACGCCCTCTAGAGTTTAGCCCGAAGACTGCTCGTATCCACGCTACTAGGATAGTTGGTCTAAGGTTGACTTACAACCAATCACCATAAGGGTCGGTTGGACTGATGCATAGTGATCACTAGAATAGTGAGCACTGCATATCAGGCCAACTTCTCACACACTTCTTTATCAATCAATCAATCACAGCATTTATATAGCGTGCTACTCACCCGGAGGGTCTCAAGGCGCTTGGGGAGGGGGGGTCCGCTACTGCTCGAACAGCCAGGTCTTGAGCTGCTTCCTGAAGGCGAGGTGGTCTTGGTTCAGGCGGAGTTGGGTCGGGAGGGAGTTCCACATCTTGGCGGCGAGGTAGGAGAAGGATCTTCCTCCTGTGGTGGCTCTTCGGATGCGGGGGACGGCGGCGAGGGTGTGGTTGGTTGATCGAAGCTGGCGTGTGGGAGTGTAGAAGTTGAGGCGACTGTTGAGGTATCTTGGGCCTTGGTTGTGTAGGGCTTTGTGTGCGTGGGTGAGGAGTCGGAAAGTGATTCTCTTGTTGACCGGGAGCCAGTGCAGGTCTCTCAGGTGTCCGGAGATGTGGCTGTGTCGGGGGATGTCCAGGATGAGTCTTGCTGAGGCGTTCTGGATTCGCTGGAGTCTCTTCTGGAGTCTGGCAGTGGTTCCGGCGTAGAGGGAGTTGCCGTAGTCCAGTCGGCTGGTGACGAGGGCCTGGGTGACCGTCTTCCTGGTCTCGGTAGGGATCCACCGGAAGATCTTACGTAGCATGCGCAGGTTGTTGAAGCATGACGAGGAGACGGCGTTGACTTGTCTGGTCATGGAGAGGGAGGAGTCCAGGATGAAGCCCAGGTTGCGTGCGTGGTCTGTTGGTTTGGGTGCGCTGCCCAGAGCGGGGGGCCACCAGGAGTCGTCGCAGGCGGAGGGCGAAGATCCCAGGATGAGGACTTCCGTCTTGTCTGAGTTCAGTTTCAGGCGGCTGTTCTTCATCCACTCGGCTACGTCTTTCATCCCCTCCTGTAGGCTGGCTCTGGCGGTGGCGGGGTCGTTGGTGAGGGAGAGGATCAGCTGGGTGTCGTCGGCGTAAGAGATGATGTTGAGGTTGTGTTGGCGTGCGATGGCCGCCAGGGGGCTCATGTAGACATTGAAGAGGGTGGGGCTGAGCGAGGAGCCTTGAGGAACGCCGCAGATGACTTCGGTGGCTTCTGATCTGAAGGGGGGGGAGGCGGACTCTCTGAGTCCTTCCGGCGAGGAAGGAGATGATCCACTCTAGTGCCTTCTCTTGGATTCTGACGTTGCTGAGGCGCTGCTCTAGGGTGCGGTGGCAGACAGTGTCGAAAGCCGCGGAAAGGTCCAGGAGGATGAGGGCCGCTGTTTCCCTGTTGTCGAGCAGGGCTCGGATGTCATCAGTGGCAGCGATGAGGCCGGTCTCGGTGCTGTGGTTGGCCCGGAAGCCGGACTGCGAGTGGTCGAGGGATCCATTTGTCTCGAGGAAGGCGGCCAGCTGCTTGTTGACGGTCTTCTTGATGACTTTGGCCGGAAACGGGAGGAGCGAGATGGGGCGGTAGTTTTTGAGTTCGGTGGGGTCCGCTGATGGTTTCTTAAGTAGAGCGCTGAGTTCGGCATGCTTCCAGCTCTCCGGGAAGGTCGCTGTGTCGAAGGAGGTGTTGATTATGTCCTCCAGGTGGGGTGCGATGACGGAGTCGGCCTTGTTGAAGACGTGGTGAGGGCAGGGGTCGGTTGGGGATCCGGAGTGGATGGAGTTCATCGTGCGTAGGGTTTCCTCGGTGTTGATCGGGGTCCAGGCGCGGAGGGTGGCGGTGGGGGGTGCAGGTGCTGTCGTGGGGTGCGTCGGCTCTGTGCTGAAGCTGTTGTGTATGACCGCGATCTTGTTGTGGAAGTAGGAGGCGAGGGAGTTGCAGAGGTCTTGTGATGGGGTGATGTCGTTGGTTCCGGCGCTGAGGTTGGAGAGCTCTTTGACGTTGTTGAAAAGTTCCTTGCTGTTGTGGGCGTTGTTGTCCAGTCGTTCCTTGAATGCGGTTTTCTTGGTGGTGTGGATCAGTTGATGGTGTTTTCGAGTGGCGAGCTTGAGGGTGGTCATGTTGTCTGGTGTTGGGTCTCTGCGCCAGGCTCTCTCGAGGGCTCTGCAGTTCCTCTTGGAGCTCTTGAGTTTGTTGGTGAACCATGGTGCTTTCTTACTGCCGGGTCTGCTGGGCGGGGTCCTCAGTGGGGCGAGGTCGTCTGCGCAGTTGCTGATCCACTTCGTGAGGTTGTTGGCAGCCTGGCTGGGGTTCGCTAAGCTTGCGGGTGGGTCCTGGCTCAGGGAGGCGGCGAGCTGGTCGACTGTGATCTTGTTCCATCTTCTGCGTGCAACCTGTTGCTGGTGGTGGTGTATCGTGTTCTTTTTGTAGCTGAAGTGGACGCAGCTGTGGTCCGTCCAGTGGAGTCCGGTGGCGTGGCTGAAGGAGATGTCCTTGCTGGAGGAGAAGACGGGGTCGAGTGTGTGTCCGGCGTAGTGGGTGGGGGTGGTCACCAGCTGCTTGAGACCGAGGGTGGCGAGGTTGTCCAGCAGGGTGGTGGTGTTGCGGTCGTTGTTGTTCTCCAGCTGGAAGTTGAGGTCCCCGAGGAGGATGTAGTCAGCGGAGGGGAGAGCGTGCGGGCTGATGAAGTCGGCGATCTCCTCGCTGAATTGTGTGCGTGGTCCGGGGGTCTGTAGATGAGGGTGCCTCTGAGGGTGGTCTTGGGGTCGGTGTGGATCTGGAAGTGCAGGTGTTCGGCGGGTGTGAGCGTGTCGTCGGAGTTGCTTGTGACGCGGATGGTGTTCCTGTGGATGATGGCGATGCCTCCTCCGGTCTGGTTGCCGCGGTCCCTCCGGATGATCTTGTAGCCGTCTGGGATGGCGATGGCGATGGCGATGTCGGGCGCTGATGGGATGTTTATAAGGTTTTGAGCTTATTGGAAGCATGGCCTGAAAATAAAGATTTGTCACTGAAGCAGTAATCAGCTAAGCTTACTATGTTATTGTGCCTCATTTCATGTTGCAGACTGTCAGATGTTCATGCTCTTGATCTGCCTGGCAGGATTTTTTCTCCCCAGGGTGTTTCGTTTGTCATTTCCAGGAGGACAAAAACGATGTCACGCTCAGTTGAGTATCCTGCTTTTCCGCACAATGAAAAGTTATGTATTTTGAGATGTTTAAAGATGTATGAGGAACATACTTTGAGTCACAGGGCCGATCCATTAGGGCCCTAGCTTTTAGCTATTCAGAATCCCTTCAAACTTGTTTTGTCTGCCACATTGGCCCAGTGGGTTAGATCGGTCATTGCAGAAGCCGGTATTGATGTTGCTGTGCTTGGTGCTCATTCTGCCAGAGAAGCTATTGCGTCTAAATCTTTTATTATGGGTTCTCGTCTAGAAGACATTCTAAAAGCTGTGGATTGGACTTCCGATTCTGTATTTAAAGTGTTTTATTATAAACCGATACCTCATGTTTCTTCTGTTGTTGATCAGCTTCGAACCAGCATAATCTGAGCCTCTGGTCCTACCATAGAATACAACATTTTCCAGGATTCACAACAAAACTTTTTGATTCTATTAAAGGACACGGAGGTGAGGATTATCCCACCCATTGGGACAGGTAAGAGTTTAGTGAATTATTATGCATAAATTGTATGTTTTTTCCCTCCCTGTTATTATAGGGTGTTTTGTGCTTTAGTGCTCAAACTTGATTCAGATTTTTAGGTCTGGATTCAAAACCGATTAAATTCTGGTTTGCGGCAGAACTAGGTCTTTGCCTTGGATGCGGGTTTCCTGTTGGAGCCTTCTTGAGGGTGCTCTCCGTTGAGAGACCATCTATTTAACTTTGGACTTTTTCAGCTACGTTTCGCAAAGAAAGAGGCAGTCAAGTTGGGGCCTTGTTAATTTGTATACTCTGTTCATTGGTTGTTGTAGAAGGCGTGGTTCAAAGCCTCATGGGACATGTAGTATGTTTATGCGTTTTTTTTCTATTTTACTGTGTTCTAATTGGCTGCTGTTAGGAGTAGTAAAGAAATAGAGAAGCATAATCCTCGACTCTGTGTCCTTAATAGAATCAAACATTCTTGTTGCGAATGCTAGAAAATGTTGAATTCACATAAAAGTTTTGTTAACTAGGCATTCACATGGTTTGCTTAGCCTATTTCCTAGCTACGCCCACCTCACCACCTCTAGCTGCCCCTGACGATTGGAAAATAAATCAATACGTCTTCAGCCTTTTCTGCAGCTGTGACCCCTGTGTACGCATACATCTGCATATTCAGACTCTCTAAGTCAGGATCCACAATATGTACGTGTATTAGCCACTCTTACCGCATATACATTACACTTGCACATGGCAGACGTTTGGTGAACCACAGGTGCCTGGATTCTGGGGTCTGCAATCTCCTTAAATGCCCTTAATAATAGCCATCTAGCCTCTACTTCATTATGAATGATTGAATGCGGGCACATTTATGAGAAGATTGTGGTATAGCATCTATATTACAATTAGTTTGTAATCAAATACAAAAATATCAATATAATGAAAAACAGCAATAAATACTGCTGTAAAATATAAAACTGGTAGACAAACACTTTAGTAAAAATCCTTCCTAAATGAAGGGTGCGAATGGGAAAGAAATGCAGAGGTCACTCAGCTTTTCCTACATATAGAATCCGGAGGCTAGATCACGCAAGCGGTTTGGTTCTGGGGTATTTAAATGTGCCAGCGTTATTACTTTGACTTTGTACACAGATCTGTCTTTCCAATAAGCAAAACATTTGTGAGAAATTGCGCAGTTTGCTATTAGTACACCATTGCAACATATAATGTATATTTACTTTTTGCCTGTGGAATTTTAACAAATGCATTTTTCAACCTCAAATGCAAACACCGCTGACTGATTTTAATGCCCAGAGGCACAAATATTACTGACACAAAACTGTTCATGTGATGGGATCCAGCTATGGGACTTGCACTTCCGTTGCCAAGTAGGAAAGCTTTGGTACACTTCTGCTTTTCAGAAAGAATCACTTGCTTTTCTTCCACTACCCTTCCCTTCAATTGGGAATATTTTTAAGGCGCCTCGGAGACGAAGGATAAACTGAGATGGGAGAGAAAGTGCAGGTGTAATGTGGAAATTTCTTTTAAGCAACTCGCAAAATTGGAGCAGGCTCAAAAGATGCAAGTCAAACACCCGAAACCCGTGGGGTTTCAGTGACTAACATATTCCTACAATACGCCCTTTCATGAAAGAATCCATCCACAATTATGAGGGATATTTAGAAAAAAATTACCCAAGTGATATGAAAGGCTCAATGTATTATCTGACCAGAAAATTCTAGTAACTTTCCATTATGGAGGGTGTTTTTCTTCCGTAAACGGTATTTCTCTTACCTCCTCATAGCCTTAAGAAATACATCCAGTCCAAAGCTTCTGGTTTTCTGGCTAGGTCTGACTGATGGAATATAGTCCAATCTTTCTTCAGCTAGGCAAGCAAGGCCCGCTGCTTCCTGCTCTTTCAACTGCCTATAGTAAAGGGTTGTTTTATTTTGCTGCTCTGCAGGCATCTTGCACTTCAAGATGCTAAATGTAAGAATAGTGCGGAAATGGCGATTAAGAACACTATTGAGGCAAGAGGAGTTCTTGAATCAAACTTAAAGTACGAAATACAGATGTATCAAGTGCTTGATGTTGTGCAATCACCTGATAGAAAACTCGGCAATAGGCAAAGGAACTAGTTAAACGCCTTAAAAAGGTGAAAGCCGACCTATTGGCTTTTTCAGTGTTTCTTTCCAGAGGTTCTTCTGCACACGTTGTGCAGATTGGTAAAGCACACTATCGCCCAATAGGATATCCTTGTGCTGGGCAGGAGTCTAGGCACACCTAGGGTCTAGAAGAGGGACTACTCGAAAAGCCCGGTCTTCAGCTTATCGCAGCATTCAAGAAGTGAAGCGTAACGTCATTCTACGATTTAGGAGTAGAAGGCTCAAACAACGGATCAGTGTTGGAAATTGCCCTTTTTGCAGGGTCACCAATAAACTTCTTGCCTTCCTCCTCCTATTTTTCTGACCTAGTTTGGCTTCAGGACTCTGGGCACTTTACCACTGCTCACCAGCTTTAAAGTGCATGTGCTCTCTCCTCTAAATATGGTATGATTAGTTTACACCTGTTTGGCAGATTTAATTTACTTGTAAGTCATTTGTAAAGTGGTATACCACATACCCAGAGCTTGGAAATTAAATGCTGCTAATGGGCCTGCAGCACTGATTGTTCCACTCACAGAAGTAGCCTTTCAAACCTGTTCCAGGTCTGCCATTGAAAGGTCTGTGTGTTCAGTTTCCTGCCACTTCGACTTAGCATTTAAAAATACTTGCCAAGCCTTAAACATCCCTTTTATTACATATTAGTCACCCCTAAGGCAAGGTACTATGTATATTAAAGGTAGGACATGTACTTTTATATTTTGCATGTCCTGGTAGTGAGAAACAGCCAATTTCTTTTTCACTACTGTGAGGCATCCAACTCTCATAGGTTAGCAGTGGGAATTCTTGATCAGAAAGGAGTAGCTTTGTCATGTTTGATATTTTAAGAATGGTATTGACAAATCCTACTCACTGGTGAAGTTGGATTTCACATTACCGTTTTAGAAATGCCACTTTCAGCAAGTGTTATCAGATAAAAAGGAGGCACCCACCACAGCTGATAGGGGACTGGGGGGAATAGTAACTCTTGAAAAAGACTTAGGAGTCCCCTCAACAAAGAGCCCACATAGGTTGAGTATAGTACCCAAAAACTAGCATGTCGTTCGTTCCGGCGGGAAAGGTAAAGTTACAGAGTTCAAAAATCACAATCTATAAAAGCATCCTTGAACTAATGAGACAAGGTCTATATATCAACTCAATTCTATTGTTACAGTGACCAGGTTTTCAGAGAGTTATGTATATAGGGGAGTATTGTCTAAATACCTTTTGGACATAGATGTTTTCTCTTAAACACCAAGCATTACTGGTTACCAAAAATGAATTACGTAGCAAGCACAGTTGATAATGGTACAAAGAAATAACTAAAAGATATTTACCACACAAAAGATTTCATTAAAACTCTGTTATGCATTTATTTTATATTTACAATACAATATACAAAAATTTTAAAAAACCATCATTATACATTTCATAAAAAGATTTTAAAAACAAGAATCACAAGTCTTTCAGCAAGTGGCCATTTCTCTGTGCTTATAACTCTGTGTGCTTTGCAGCCTATCTCCAATACACGTCTGGTTTTGGGTGACAGCTCCGCTTGTGCATTCCCTCTAGAATGCCACAAACACAGAAGACCCAGCTGCATCTGTATTCATCTGTATACAGATGAGTCTTCCTGGGAGGAGGGGCGGGGAGGCACTGGCACGTACACTTCAACAGGTAGTGTCCTGCACTCACACAAAACCCCTCAGGGTTAGCCTGGCAGACAGGACTGGCCTAAAAGGGAACCTGTGAACATTAAAAATTTTGCTTTGAAGTCACTTCAACTTCAAAAGGAATTTTGAGTAAAAGTACTGGGACTCTGACCCCTTCTAATCAGACACTTTTAGACCTGTAACCAGACATTGCTTACTCTACATCTGCATATTGCCAGAGGGACTGCTACTTTGCTACCTGCCTTGCTGTGCTGGCCTGCAGCCTGCTACCTCTACATTGTGACTTCAAGTGCTCCCAAATTGCTTGATGACTTGCTCCCCGAAGTCTCAAGCCATCAAAGACTTAATCTTTTTGTTTTAGTTACTACTGCTGCAAGACATATTCAGAGCCATTCAGAGAGAACCAGTGTGTCACCAGCGCTCCGCTCTGCACTTAAAAGAGAACTCTGAAGAGCACTTAAACCTTCAACACAGAAGTGCTTCATGCACACCCAAAAGACCCGCATTTCTTGCCGACCTACGGTGAGGTCCGGACTAGCGGCAGTACATTAGCCCTGATTACTGCCTTCCTGTTGCCAGGGGTTGCCAAGGTAACGCTGAGCCTTACCTTCAGCTGCACCTTTGAGAAGCCTCTGTGCTTACTCGCAGCACACCAGTGCAGTATGAAGACGGCTCTCCGCAGTCCCAAGACCTGTTATTGAAACCTGAGGATCTCTCTCCTAAAAATCACATTACCAGAAGTCCACCTGCAATGCGCTGCCCTGTACAGTAAAAGGTACAGTGATTGTAAGGAGCCAGGTGGTCCCTGGTGCCACACTGCCCCCCTGCAAGCAGCGGAATTTGCCATTATTCAGTAGCGAGGGTCTGGGTGAAGACTCTCATACCGGCGACTCTGGGGCCCTGAGTTTACCCCCTTTCAACTCTGTAAAGTTACCCCCAAGACTCTTTGGAGCACGATTTCCTGCTCCAACGTTTGAACAGTTCGTTTGTCAATCACTACCAGGGATTGTCGTACTTCTTCCAACACGCTTATCATCCTGAACCTAATAGAAGCCCAGGTGCTTCCGAGCATGATCGGTAAATGATGCATTCAATATGATATTTTTGAATAAGCATATCTTGAAAAGTATACCTGTGGTCTATATGGTTTAATTCACATTTTATTTAGAATACAGACATCTATTTTTCTAAATCTGAGTGTAGTCTTTTTGTGGTGTAGTCATTGTGTTACTGTGTGTTTGTTGCACAAATACTTTATACATTGCCTCTTTAGATAAGCCTGCACCAAGATTCCAGAGGATGAGATAAGTGTATTTAGCTTATCCAGACTAGAGTGGCGAGTTCTGCCCGGCTTGGATGTATACCTTAGCCGACCAGAAAACCCATTCATAACAATTTGGTTTTCCCCATGTGTGGGATTTGTGCATGCAGGAGCACAAATGTGTGGAAGAGTCTGGAACGTTTATGAAAACACAAGCAATTGTCAAGGTATGCTGAGCCAGTGTTTTGTGACGCATATATATATATATATATATATATATATATATATATATATATATATATATATATATATATATATATATATATATATATATATATATATTTTTTTTTTTTTGTCATTTTGAGTAAAAATAAAGTTTGCTTCGCTCTCCTATGGGACACTGCACGACTGGGCACTCTGGGTACTCAACCACATTTCCAAAAAACAGGATCTTATGGGAATCGCAAAAGTGGGCGACATGTGGCAGCAGAGCGGGGTTATCCCATTCACAGATTTGCAGGCCGAATACCAGCTAGCACCTACTGAGGCCTAGCGGTACCTCCAGATCCACCACGCCCTGTGTCAGGCATTGAAAATGCGATGCAGTGAGCGCTACGAAATTCGTTTTATTTATTTAATTGTTTACTTACCTCCAATCATCCATAATCCAGTGTTTACTACCCCCCACCCTGCCCCTCCCCCGCCTTTCCGTCCCACGGAACTCCCGTAACGGGCCGCTACTGCCACAGCTACCCAGTCAACCAATCAACCTATCAGCATTTGTATAGCGCAGCACTGTCACCCCTAGGGGTATCTGGGTGCTGAGCGTGCCATGTCTCCGTCAAAAAGCCAGGTCTTGCTGCTCGGAGGTGGAGGGGCAGGTCAGTCCCGGTCGGCAATGCAGGAGAAGGCTGGCCCCCACTGAGACTCCAATGGATATATGATATGATATGAAAGGGATTTATATAGCGCACCTCCACTCCAAGGAGCATCATGGCGCTTTGACTCGTAATCTGAGAGATGTTAGTATGGATGCAGGGGTGTGCGAGAGGGCGAATGAGGAGGAGCGCAGGTATCTTGTGGGCAGATGGAAATTCAGTTGCTGGTTGATGTAGGACAGTCCCTAGTCATGTAGAGCTTTGTAGGTGTGCATGGGGATCTTGAATCTTGGAATAGCATCTCTTCTGGATGGGGAGTCAGTGGAAGTTTCTGAGGTGGGGGTTGGGGATGGGAGTCATTTTTGGGAGGTGCAGGATGAGTCTGGCTGTCATGTCTTGTATGGTCTCGAGTCTTCTGATGAGCTATGTGGAAATTCCGGCATAGAGAGCATTGCTGTAGTCAAGGTGGCTGGTTAAAGGGCTTGATGGATGGTCTTTTTGGTGAAGGTTGGTATGCATATGAAGATTCTATGGAGCATGCGAAGGGTGTGGAAGCACGAGGAGGCAAAGGTATTGACTTGTCGCTCCTTCGTCATTAGGCTGTTGAGGATGATGCCAAGGTTGCGTGTATGGTCAGTTTATGTGGGCGTTGGTCCGAGTTCTGCTGGCCACCAGATGTGGTACCATACGGAAGTGTTCTTCCCGAAGATCAGAACTTCTGTTTTGTCCAAGTTGAGTTTGAGGCGGTTGTCCCTCATCCATTTAGCTATGTTGGTCATGGTTGTGCAGAAGTTGGATATAGCGTTAGAGGAGTCCTTGGTGAGCAAGAGGATTAGTTGAGTGTCGTCTGCTTGGGAGATTAAGTTGAATCCGTGGGATCTGATGACATCTGTGTTGGAAGTCATGTAGATGTTGAACAGGATGGGGCTGAGGGATGATCCTTGGGGTACGTTGCATATGATGTCCTTGGGTGCGGAGGTGAAAGGGGGGCAGTTGGATGCTCTGTGTGCATCCTGTAAGAAGAGAGGCGATCCACATGAGGGTATTTTGCTGTATGACAATGTTGTTGAGGAGTGTGTTGGTAGACTGTGTAGATCGCAGCAGAGAGGTCGAGGAGGATCAGGGCACAGTTTCTCTGCAGTCGAGGAGAGTTCTGATGTCGTCCGTGGCAGCAATCACCGCAGGCAGCAATCACAGCAGTCTCCATGCCGTGGCTGGCACAGAATACGGATTGTGAGGCATCGACTAGGTGTTTTTTTCCAGGTATTCAGTGAGCTGTTGGTTGATGGCTTTCCCAAGTTCTTTGGCTGGGTAGGATAGCAGGGAGATCAGGCTGTAGTTTTTGATATCATTGGGGTTGGCACAGGGTTTCTTTTGGAGGGGTCTGACATGTACGTGTTTCCGACTGTCCGGGAAGGTAGCTGAGGATGCTGGTGAGTTCTGTGCTATTTGGGTTGGTTCTGATGTTGAAAAGATGGTGGGGGTGGTGCCCTGGAGTGGATGGATGAAAAATAAATAAAATTATGGCTGTGGTGGTCTGAGTAGTGAGCGGAGACCAGGTGATGATCGTTAGGCTGGTGTTCGCTTGTTGGTTGAGGTTGTCAAAACTGAGAGTGGTGGGTTGGGGTCGAAGTTGTTCTAGATGATGACAATCTTGTTGTGGAATTAATCCAAGAGGATGTTTCAGAGTTCCTGGAAGGGGTGGATGGTGTTCTCTGTGGCTTTCGGGGTGGAGAACTCCTTGACTATTTTGAAGAGTCCCTTTATAAGGTTGTGGCCAGTGATGCGGTATCGATACAGACAGTGATGTCTGCTCTCTTGGCTTCCTTGATGCACAGCTGGTAGTTGATGAGGGCTGCTTGGTGAGCGGCTCTGTCAGAGGGGGTCTTAGCGATGTGCATCACTTCTCGAGTCGGTAGCAGTTGTGCTTGGTGGTTATGAGCTCTGGGGTGTACCAACTGGCTTCTTTTGAGGTTTTGTTGGATTTTGCTGGTCTCAGCGGGGCGACTGTGTTGACGCTTTTGGTGATCCAGGAGGAGACGGTGTAGACAGCTTGATCAAGGTCTGCTGAGGCTTTCGCTTGGGTGAGGCTGAGGGCCTGTGTCCACTGAGTTCCAGTTTATTTGCTCCAGCTGAGCTGAGAGGAGCTGTGGTGCTTTGCGATGGTGTGCTGGGCATCGGAGATGGTAAAGGGAAAGATGGTGTGGTTGGTTCAGGTGAGTTCAGTTATATGGCTGAATTGGATTCAGTTGCTGGAGGTTAAAATGGAGTTGAGTGTGTGTTCAGCTTTGTGCAAGGGTTCGTGACCAGTTGGGTGAGGCCAATGTTGTTCAGGTTCTCCAAAAGGGTGGTGGGGTTGGCATTGTCAGCGTGGAAACTGAGATCCCCAGGAAATATGCAGTAGTAGGAGTCAATGGCTAGGGGGAAGATGAGGCTGGAGGTAGAGTTGCAAAAAGCTGGTTGAAGTCTCGGGGGTCTGTAAGCGTGGGTGCCTCTTATCATAGTCTTAGCATTGGTCTGTAGTCAGAAGTTGAGGTGTTCCATGAGAGGCGTTGGGCCGTCGTTGGTGACGGTGTATCGGATGGTTCCCTTGAAAATGATGTTGATTCCTCCTCCTTTTTGTTGGTGCCGTCTCAGACTGAGCTAAGGTTTCAATTAAAGTAATCTAACTGGACTTGATAAAGTGAGAATAGTGGCATTATTACTTGGTCAAGTCTCACAACAACCCTAAACTAATAATCCACTTTCTCACAATAAATACATTTTAAAAAATGAAACAAGGACAAGCGGCAGGGCAAAGACTTTTTTTATTCACTGTATACACGTATTGCAAGCCAATGTGTTTCGCCTATGTAGTGTTGATCAAGACTGCATAGTCGAAACGAAAAGCATTGGCTTGGTATCCATGTTTTGGCTTTGGAGTGTCGCTTTTCCTTGTTTAGAACGATTATTGAGGTGGTGTGACCTCTTAGCAAGCACTGGCAACAAGAGCGCACCACTACATACCAATTTGGAAGGACATTATATGGTTAACGCATTGTAAAACATATGTAGCAACTACATGCATGCTAAATGCATGCATGCTAATGACTGATATTTGTTTTCTGCACTCAAACTGCTAATGCCCCAATCTGTCTTATGAGGTGGTAGAAGGGCTATCTGTGGCCAAAGACATGTGAGGATCGCCTAATGCCAGGACTGGCTGCTCACCCGAATCAGTACTCATTTAAAAAAAATCCTGGTGGGCTAGCAGGTTTTCTGCCCTATATTGTGAGAAAATTTGGACATTTACCCCCTATCAGCCCTGTCCTTGGGAAGTAGAAAGCCCACCAAATCACCATGGAAAGTAAGCGAGAAAAAGAATGGGTCATGCCAGTCCTAGCACTGGCCTATCCCCCACTCCTGCCCAATAGATAGACTTTATGACTCCTTAGGGGGCAAATTGAAGGGTTGACCTCCAATCTTCCTGCCCTTGTCGGTGGAGGCAGAAATCCCATTAGACACCAGGCATTGGTGCCAAGAAAAGATTTGTATGGGTCACAGGCCCCATCCCCTGTGCACCAGACAGACTTTGATACCTGGGGAAGTGGACGGGTCCAAAATGAGAGGTTAGAGGTTTACCATCCTTTCTGCCAGCCCATATGTCAAAACTATGCCCAAAGAAACCCAAATTGTCTATCACTTGCCACCAGAAATGGCTACAGTATCCAGGCTTAGTGCTTAGGCAGTAGAAAAAACATCTTTGACCATAGGGTTTGGGGCCAACCCTCAACGCCATTCCTTGTTTTGGAGAAAAAAACCAGTGAGAAGCAGTGGATTATTATATGGCATGGCTTTCGACCTCACTGTTTAATAATGACACAATTTTGAATCCGATCAAATCAGGTTTGTTT
Organism: Lissotriton vulgaris; assembly: GCF_964263255.1. NCBI lineage: Eukaryota > Metazoa > Chordata > Amphibia > Caudata > Salamandridae > Lissotriton > Lissotriton vulgaris. Next base: position 132,024 of record NW_028252012.1, on the reverse strand, counting down.
GTCAAACCTTAGCTCAGTCCTTGGTAGCTGTGGCACAGAGCAGTTAGGTTTTATCAAAGGAACAAGTGTAAAGCATTAAGAAGTACCTGAACAGTAAATAGGAAGAAAACACAATACAACAAAAATCCAACACTAATTTAAAAATAGGTTATATTTGTATATTTAAATAGACACCTGAATGATAACGATCCACCCGAGGGATCTGGAAATATGTATTTTTAAAAGAAACAACAAAGCACTGCTTTTTATCCAATGCAATAAATCATTGCAATCAACTACGATAGTGGTTTAGGGCTAGCCATGATACATAGGTTGAAAACAACTATTTAGGCACTCTTTGACATACCAGCTCCAATACAGAGCCAGTCCAGTTATAGGGACCAAACAGTTAAAGGGGGATGGTTACCTGTAATTTTAGTAGTCTACAGTCCAGTTCTGAATCCTTAGGTCAAACCATCATTGAAGTCAATGAAGTGGTCCTGCTGTAAGGGTTAGAGGACTCTGAAAATCCTAGGCTGGTGCTGTGGAATTTTACTGGTCGACTAGTCTCAGGTTACAGCAAACCCAGCGGTTTCCATTAACTGGCAATAAATTCCTGCAGGGTGACCAGTGTACACTCTGACGGCCTTCATGGGTTCAGCAAAACCGGGGACTCTCGTGAGGGTCAAGACTTGGTCTACCAGGCTGCACTTCAGCATCCAGCAGCAGTCAGGTTTCTTGCGCTGGGCTTTTAAGGGTGCAGGCTTCTCAGCGTTTATGGCCCTTTGGCTGTAAGAAAGAGTCAGCCAACTGACCCTTGGAATCACTCTCTCCGCTTGGAACACTGGGACAACTTTTCCAAAAGTGTGGGACAGCAGGCACAGACCTCTCTTTACCAGTTCTTCGGTTCAACAGGAGCATTCTAGACGCCCCTCTTTGCTGGGTCCAGAGAGCAGCAGGGTAGTCCTTCTTCAGTCTTTCTTTCAGTGCAGTAGTGATCCGAGGTCTGGGTACCAGGGCTGTCACTTTTATGTCCATTACGAACTTAGGGTCTGGAGGCGGCTAACTAGCTAATAGACAATCAAGACCCCTTCCATCTGATGATGAATTCCTGTGAAGTGTGGCATCTAGCAATCCCAGAAGCACTATTCTGCCCACTCTCAACATGGCCAGACCCTTCTCTTGGTGTGTGGAGTTTCCTAGCCCATCTCATAGGTGTGGCTACCTGAGGGCTACACTCCCCCATGGAAAATCAGTTTGAAACAGGCTTTCCCTCCCTGTTTCAGTTGTCAGCCTGTCTGGCTAAACAAAAGAGCTGCCCTTTCCTTATATGAATACCATATGCCCTTCAATGGCGGCTTTCACCTTGGATGCTCGCTGCCTGGGATCACACCTGCCTTGGCCATTCTGCCAAGAAGAGGTCACACCACTTCCCTCTGCAGGTCTTTCCCTGAGAGCCATTCTTACCTCTCCCCAGGAGGGCAGGAGACTGTCTTGCGAACAGCAGCTGTTGGCAATCAAAAACGTTTTATGGAAAACAGACAACAAAGTGGCAACTTTTTAAAGTTGATATTTGTAAAACAGTTGTGTTTATTTTGCCTTGGGCAACCAGTCTGGTTTAATGCAACAACTCTTCTGATACCTTGAAGTATCAGATTTAGTAGCCTCATTTGGAAGTTAGCACAGCTGAGTTGTCAGTGCGTAACTCCATACTAGCCAATGGGGTTACTAGTCTTACTACAGCAAAATCGACAATGCAAGGTGTTTACTGTCAGGAGATGCAAAGTCATAAAAAACGGATGTCCTTATTCTCAATACAATTATTCCTGACTTTATGGCTTCTTCGGCCTGTCTTAGGGGTGACTTATAAATATTAACAAGCATTTGCAATGCAATAGGTCTTGCATTATTTAAGTTTGAGCTATTAGTACTGTAAATGGCAATGTTTTTATTTATGCGCTATTTTAATTTTCTTTGCATAAAAAGGTACATATAAAATATGTGTTGTAGAAAAGTCACTTATGCAGTATTTAAATTTTATTTGCATAAAAAAGTACATATACAATATTTCTTGTAGAAAAGTTAAACATTTTAATGATGTGCCCAAATAATTTTTATATGTACATTCGATTTGCAAACGGATGGGGAGGGGGGGGGGGGGGGGTCTGAAAACTGAAGGAGGGCCTCGGGCAGTTTATCTGCATAAAGCCCTGCATGTCTAAGGCCACGTCCCCTTTCCACATGGTGAATTCTCTTTTCAAGAGGGCAGGTCTTCCTCTGAGGTAACAGGGCAGCATCATGTGAAGTGCAGCAAGATGGGGTTGTAAAGCTTCTACAAGTGCTCACACTGAAACAGGCATAACATCAGCAAATATGTAGTCACCTTCACCATCCTTTACAGACTTCAGAAGATCTACACTAGTCCCAAACTGCACTCTAACTCGGACTGCGAGACTCCATTAGCAGCAGGCAGGGGAGAGATTCATTCATGAAGCTTGCAGTCCGTGTTTGGGAATAAAACCTGGGAAATGTTGAGGGTGACGACACATCTTACTGCAGCAGAGAAGAAGCCAATATAGTTTCGACGGAGGGAGGTGAATAAGTTCTACAGTCCATCATCAAGATATGCAGTCTATGCTCCTAATGCAAAACTAAAAGAGCTGGAGAGTAAGCCTCAAATTAAATTGCACATATCAAAAGGAGAGGGAACCTGACCAGAGAGACAGCCGCTGCACCAAGGAAGCCGGTGAGTGGGGCTTCGCCTTGTTGCTGGGCTGCGAGGGCGGGGGGCATGTGTGTGCGCGCACGGCGGCGGGCTATGTCTGTGTGAGCGTGCGTGTGTGTGTGTATCTGTCTTGGAGTCTGTGTGTATGCGTGTGTGTGACTGGGGGGGGTTGCCTGTCTGGGTGCCTGCGTGTCTGTGTAAGTGTAAGTGCATGTGCGCGTGTGTGTGCATGCATGCGCGTTAGGCTGACTTGCTGGGAGTATGGGAGGGAAGTGCACGGGCAAGACGGAACGTGCGCGTTCGTGCACCCAAATCTGCCTTCAAAAGCTCGTGACAGATTCTTGTCCTCATTCCCCCGTGTCCGATAACTATAAGTCTCCGACCCTGGACGCATCCTTCGGATGCGAATTCCAGGGCAAGACCTAAAAAGAGGTCCTATACCAGTTGCAAGTACAACTCCATGCTAGGAGGTGCCAGTACTGTTGTATTAAGGTTATACAAGAAAAAAACAAATATTATTGTAAGCATATGGCAGCCACGTTTAGACACTGGCTTCCAAAATCCAGGCCTTTAGGGCTTCGGCTGAAGGATGGGGCCTGTATTTTTGGGCCAACTGTACTTTCCAGGGCTAGATATGTCAGCATTTCAGAACACTACAAATCTAGAGTGAAGGGACAGACTCCACAGATCTTTCCAAGATTCCTTAAATACTGTTAACGGTGACATAGACTACGCCTGTGATTAAAACAGCCTTGCAATACACACTAGAATCAAATATTGATCTACCTTAAGGTGCTGGGAACAGGCTCAAAGTGCAACCCACACAGACAAATGTAATGAAGACTGCTCCACTCCCCCAGCACTCCCTCAGACTCGAGCATAAACAAGTAGCTGGCATTCACATCTTTGTTTCCATAAACCAGCTGGCAGTTAAGGCTCTTGCGCTGAAAATTAAAACTGCAACCGAGACAAAATTGATAAGTGTTTTACAAGTAGCAGCTCAAAGTCTAGGCCAAAATGTATAAAAAGGAGAGTGGATGCAGCAAAGTAAACAAGTAAATGTTCTGGCTGGACAAAATCAAACTTGATCAGGCTGGCACAAAATCATTCCCCTACGCTTTCAGACTGTACAGGGTGTGCACGGTCTGGTCTTTAATCAAGTCATGCTTGCTCCAATAAACTCTGCAGCACGCTACATAAAACATTAAGGTCCTTGAGAAGAAACGGAACCAGCTGCAAAGCGCTGTCTATTGTAAAAATGAATCACGAAAGCAGGCAAAACAAACAAACCCACTAAGTCACTACAATTACTTCAAAAACTGTATGTGTGATAGTGCTCGAATAGCCTAAGCCAACTAAGAATCGTTAAAGGCACTAGATCTAGATCAGGGAAACTGGTGCAGTAGTATGTTTTATTTATTTGTTACATGCTTATGCCTGAAGTTAAAAAAGAAAGTGTGCCTGTCTGAACACGGTGCGTGCTGCAGTCCGCCGCCGGCCTGCGACCAGGAAGTCAGGCAGGCCGGGCGGGACAACCGGAAACAGGAAGTAGGAGGGCGGGAGCCTACCCCGCCTCCCACGGAAGAGCCGCGATTGTTTGGAGCACCGGAGCAGGCAGGAGCCTACCCTGCGCCCCAGTGCCGAAGAAGGGAGAAAGAGTCCTGCTGCCGGTGAGAGCCGCTGCACCAAGGAAGCCGGTGAGTGGGGCTTCGCCTTGTTGCTGGGCTGCGAGGGCGGGGGGCATGTGTGTGCGCGCGCGGCGGCGGGCTGTGTATGTGTGAGCGTGCGTGTGTGTGTGTGTGTATGTGTCTTGGAGTCTGTGTGTGTGTGTGTGACGGGGGGGTTGCATGTCTGGGTGCCTGCGTGTCTGTGTTAGTGCGTGTGCGTGTGCATGCATGCGCGTTAGGCTGACTTGCTGGGAGTATGGGAGGGAAGTGCACGGCGCGGCGCAGGACGGCGCGGCGCAGGACGGAACGTGCGCGTTCGCGCACCCAAATATGCCTTCAAAGCTCGTGACAGTTTCTTGTCCTCCATTCCCCCGTGTCCAATAGCTATAAGTCTCCGACCCTGGACGCATCCTTCGGATGCGAATTCCAGGGCGAGACCTAAAAAGGAAGGTTTGGGGTTTTTCCATTTGCTTAAATGGCAAAGTTGAGGTAGCAATTTAAAAAAAAAACAGATCTGCCAGTCTGCAATGGCAGCCTGGGAATCATGCTTTGCTTTGTCACACTCGTGGTGGCCCAATAAGTGCTTCAGTCCACGAGGGATACTTAATTTACAAGTCCTAAGTACCCCTGGTACCATATTCTAGCACCTTTTAAGTAAGCTAGCTTATACCAATGGGGGAGGGGTGTTCACTCAATTGCACATATACTTTTTAAGGGTTAGAGCCCTGACACTTGGACCTAGTTGCACTTTCAGGGTCGAAAAACAACCAAAACGGTCCAAAGCGTCAGGGGTGATCATGAACCAAGAGGCTTTTCAAGTGTCTAGTGGGCTATCTGCCTCCATCTGGTGGACCTAGTGGTGCTTCAATCTGCCGCAGCAAGGGTAGAAAGATTGCCTTGGACATGGGACTGGGGGTGTGACCTTATGCCAGGTTTGAACAACCACTCAACCAATTTTGTTTTCTCTTTTTATTTATTTAATGTATCCCTGGTGTCTAATATTCTTTCAACCCACTGGAAGACCAGACTAGTGAACTTCCTGCTCCCCTAGAGCGGGCAGAAATACTTTCTTCATCCAGAGGTTGGAGGGAGTGTCTCAATCTGCCCCACAGGAGGGGAGAGAGACTGTCTTGGGAACAGTGGTGGGAGCAGCTGAATGCCAGGCGAGGTGGGCCTCCTCACCCCAATCCTTTAAATGAAAAATAAAAAAACTTGCCCTGATGTCTTGTGGGCTTTCTGCCCTCCTGTGGGGATAGATGGGGATAAAACTCCCAATTGGCCCACCCCAGTGGGTCAGAAATCGGATGTGGTCCCACTCAGTGGGGAGAAATTCGGCCATGGAGGGGGGTCCCCTTTAACATCCCTGGTGGTCTATTGGTGTGGACACCTACTCTTGGATTGCCCTCCTGCTGTGATCCCAGAGAAGGGATCCACTAGGGAGAGAGAACACTGAAAAGAGCAAAGTTTGTTACTGGCCAAGTGTTGCTTAACTATTTCCTGTCGACGATTGTAGATTTCTTGTGCTTGTGTATACAGCTGTCTAGAGCAGTGGTTAAGACCCTGTCCATGTCCCTGAACTAGAGGAGAATCATGTAATGTCACTGTATATTGTGCTGCCATGCTTTTAGTTCGGGCTCGTATTTAGGAATAAACGCCATTTCCGCAAAAAAGTACCAATCCAATTAAAAACAAAATTGTGTGTGTGGATTGAAAGACAAGAAAGTAGATACAGAGGTGAGAAAGGTAATGAGTCTAAAGTTGGGATGGATTGAGAGATTGATAGTGATGTGGGGAATGTGTGAAAATGAATGAATGAGTAGCAAGAAAGTGTAAATGCAAATGAGAGTTGATCTGGCGAGTTATTGGATGACAAGGAAAAAGTGGATAATAGTGAGTTAATGGACGCGAGAGGGAGTAAGGTATAAGAGAAGGTGCAGAGTTAAAGGGTGTTATTATGAGTTATAGCCTTTGAAACAAGGGTGAAACCTGCAAGTTAATGAAATAAATGTGAGAAAAGGTTTCTGTGTTTTGTGAGATGTAAATTGGTTTGCTTTTTTATTCATGCAGTTACTTTTTCACATTTACTCATTTGTTGGTGATGGCTCCTAAAACTTTTAACACGTTCCTCTCTCTATTGCCAATATTAATTGGATCACCACCAAATCCTGTGAGTGGAGCAAACCAACAGAACAGTACAGCAAATCTCGAAAAACAAGTCTACAAAGAGTTCAGTGTGTTTGTTAGCTTACATTTTTGGCACCTTCACACTCTGTAATTACCATTAGGCAACAGTAGTAGCACAGGTGAAGTCAGGCAATATTGCAGAGACAGACGCCATGCGCAGCTTCCTGTGACGATTTAATTTACTGATTCTGAAAGGATTCCTAGTAAACTCCCAGGCGGGGAAATCATACTGACAGTCCATCAGATGCTTGTTAGAGTTGCTACAAATGTAGTGACATGATAGCAGCCACAAGCAAATCCACAGGTAACCAGGGGTTTAGAATTATTTTACCGGAAATAAGCACATACACATCCTAATGGTATCGCCCACGGTGTTTATTTTCCTACAGGATGAATTTGTGTGTGTTAGCAAACACATAAAAATATTAACAGACTCACTGCAAGAGGTTCAATGAGATTTGGATGGCGCATTATCATTGTCGAGGAGTGAATAGAGGATGGGTACTTCACTTCTCCACAAAGCAAGTTAAGTTCTTGTGTCAAAATGTGCCTGAAATCGGGCTCTGCGTGCACGTTCCCTACCCCATCTTCTATCTAGAGACAAGCAGATGCACACAACTGGTTTGGGGTGGCTTCCTGTTTTTTTTAAGTGCCTCTCTATGCTGTTCTACAGACACAGCCTTTGTGTGGGGTGATGCTCCCAACAGCATTGTAGTCTCCTGTCTGAATCACCTACAACAGAGGCACTATGAGGCATGAACTATCTAGACCAGGCTATGAACAGTCACTAAAACAGTGATCCAGAGAGACACAAAGGCTAGACTCACCAAAAGCATCCCAATAGAGAATGCAGCCCCACCCCTTCACCAAATGGCAGTGCTACAGGGAGGCTCGTTATCAGCTCCTTTCAGCAAACGGACTTAATGGAATTGCTATAGGAGCTTGTCCCCTTTGTTTGCACTTCAGTATCTAGGCCTCCTTCCTCTTGATACACTTCCACTATCTGGGGAAAAACAATGTCAAATCACCTCGTGCCATGAACAGACAAGGGACAAATTACCAAATTGGAATCCACAGGCCTCCATTACTCTGCTTCACTTATACATACAATGCATATCCTACATAGGCATATACACAGATACGCACAGCTTACACTTGGGAAGTGAGTTCTAGGTACCTTCATATCAATGGTTGCTCGGCTATATCCTGCAAACAACTTAGAATGGGGTCAGGTGACAAATAAGGTAAATTTATAACTGCACACTAGCAAGGGAATCGTCAGCCAGTGCAAAAAAAAAAAAACATTTGTTGTAAAAATCTGGGAGCTAAGATTGACAAACAGTTGTTCCGATTGGGAACCACCTTAACCATCTGGGATATTATTACAACTGTCCCTATATTCATCCCTAATGTTTGACATCTTTGCGAAGTGCTGTATGATTTGTGAGTTGAATGGTGTGTATGCTGGTATGTCTGTGTCACTTGGAGTGTGGGCCTCGAGTAGTAGCTGAATGGGTTATTAATGTATCCATATTTTTTAATTAGTTTGGATTATTGATAATGAATTTGTGTATATCATATAAATGCAAATGAGAGAAAAATGAATTTTTCAATAAAAATGTTTTTTCATAAACTGTTGATCACCCTTGTCTGAGAGGTTCCTATGTGCTTCAGAGTTTATTGTAAAGTTTGTTGGACCTCTCTGAGGCCTAGTTGCAGATCATACAGGGCAGGTTCTCTCTCTGTGCATGAATTTCATAACTACCTAACTACCATACAAAAAATCGACTCATTTTAATAAGAGATTTTCTGTTTCTGTGGCACGATTAGAAATTGGCTTGCGTTCAAAAGCCGTCTCTCTTAGACCAATATGTGCAGCACAGTGTGCCAGGCGCACCTTGTAAAACCGGCTTCAAAGTCGAAGCGCGAGGCTTGCACAGGAAACCAGGTTTCACATTTCCCACTGCAAGTGTGGTGAATTGCCCACCGTGTTTTAACATTGCAATGGGTGGCAAAGCCATGAAATCACACGAGTCGAAAAAGGAGGTCTCGAACTCAACCTTGGAAGGAAGAGGGGGACCTGGGGAAGGAGAACAAACAATCCTAGCATGAAACCAGACTTGACAAAATATGGATTTTACATTATAATTCCAAAGACGATTCCTGTTTTGACTGTGAGGGCATTAGGTAGTTTTTTTTTTTAATAAAACCGGTGCTTATTTCTTACCATTCGTTCTTGCTGCTGCCGCTGCTGGAGTCTGCAGATCGTCTGATTGGCAACTTGCACTGAAAGAGACATGGCGGATGTTTAATCAGCTGTCTGAATTTGAAGGGGAAGTACGTTTTCAATACAAAAAGAAAAGCATGACACCCCACGGGGTCTAAAATCTACGACGCACACCTTGACTAACTGCCAAACACCCGGGAAAGGGATTCTTCTTCCCAAATAGTGCAAGGTAGGAGGCCAGTAGGGCCGCTCGCCCTGCACGCCTTGAGGAAGTCAATCATTAAAGACCACCAAGTCACTCTTGTGACGACTACTGGCAACATTCTCACTCAGCCCCCTCCAGAAGGAATGAATGCTTGTAAAACTATTACTGGAAACAGATGTGGGAACGTTTCAATTATAGATACATTCTTTAGGACTCATTTTATTTCAAGCCTTTTATTTTAAGAGAATTAAGAGGCCAAAACACACAGTCGGGTCGGTATGTGTTACAGGCCCGCATCCTCTGCGTGTTGTTTCTGTACTTTGGCAACAATGCTTGATACACTCTTAATGACTGCTCGATGGCTTCCACCTCCTGTGCCCATTTGTCTCCGCCATGTTCTAAGGGGCTGTTAGTTTCCACAAGTGCCATTGAAGAGAAAGCTAAAACCGCCTTCTGGAAATGAATGGCAGGCGCTCAGAGAAGTACGAAACATTGTGATAGCTTCCCTTGCAACCTTTCACTGTTGCTGCAGGTTTGAGTAAAGCAGTGGCCAAGTATTCTGCTTTCACGCACAGAAACGTACAAGGACATTGTGATTTTATTTTCTCCATGTAATATGTAGTGAAACTGTACAAAGGATATTTGGACACATTTCATCCAAACAGAAAACCTTTTTAGGAAAGCTCTGAAAACTTGGATCTTTATGGCTCCGGATGCTCTATGAAGATCACTCATCTAATATTCTCCCAACTTCTGTTATTGTGTTCTTTAGGGATCCACAAAGCGCCATGATGCTCCAAACACTCGATAACATAACACGGGATGGTTTCTGCTGCAATGCGTTTACAATCAGTGATACTGATTCTTCTTATACCACTGTTTAATACAGATATTTACAAAGGCTTCAAGAGGTTTACATTTTTTAGGAGGGTCTAATATATAGTTTCTCCTTCTATTATACATAGTTGGTAAAGTGTTTTTAAGGTGGTGTGGGCGCAAAGAGTTTTGGTGTTGTGCATAAGACTCTATGGTGTGCTCCAAGCTTGTTCCAGAAAACTAGGACTTGCTGATCTTGGGCAATTATCAGTAAACTTGTGAAGGGATAACGTCACATTTGCACAGACTACCAGAACTACCTTATCAAGTTTGCACCTTATAGCATTGACATGAGGAATAGTGCTGGCTTGTTGCAGGATCTGCAGCGGTGCACCCCAAGGATGACACAAGATACCCTTTAGTGGGTCCACAGGATTCACCAATATGTGGTAAAGGAACAAGCCAAGAATAATCAGAGGCACCAAGGTAGTTTACCTATGTGCCAAAACCATAAACAAAGAAGTTGAAAGACTAGGACAGACTGAAATACATAGGAGTTGTTGTACATGGCCCTTTCCGCAGGGTCACCTCCAAATGTTTTACCTTCACCTCCTGTTTTCTGAACCTGTTTTTGTTGACTTTTAGGTTTCTGTTTCAGTACACTTTACCACTGCTACCCAGTGCTAAGGTGCTTGAGCTTTCTCCTTTAAACATGGTAAAATTGGCTTACACCCAATTGGCACTGTTTCTTTGATATAAATTTACCTTAAGTAAATGAAAAGACATGAGGCATTTGGTAAAACAGGAACACGTTGGTTTAATTAAACGCTGCCTCAACAGAATGTGCTTGTTTAAAGTATCTCGGTGTACAACATTTTGGCCTTTATTGCATAGAGTTCATGAGTACAATAAAGCAATTATCTACATTCCGAAAAAGCATCTCAGCCACAAATCAACAAATGTGGACATCCAATAAGAACACAGATGGCTCTCTATTTCGGGGAGAGCTAGTGTGGGCCAATGTGTATGTGTCCAAAAGTCCGGCCTAAGGAGCGCTTGAGCACTACATGTGGTGTGCATGTCGCGTCCTGATTGGTTGAGTATTTCTATCTCCATGTGGTATCTAGCTTGGTGGAATTTTTGGGGAACTCAAGCCCTTGGCCGAACAAATCTTTTTGGGGTCAATTTCCTCGGACCTGTTTGTTGTGCAGCTATCTGTTAGATCAATCAGGGTTTTCCCTGGGCACGTGTTTGTCTTTAGGTTAAGAGAGACCCCACCTGTGATCTGGTATTCGATAGGCGTGGGAGTGGGTTGTAGGACTTGTTTAACCATGTAACACTAACTCTGGGCTGATAGGGAGGTCAGCTTGGTTTAATCTGACAGTAATGAGGAGACTTCATTAGAAAGCCTGAAAATAATATGGCAGTAACTGGTATCATTTTTTATCGACATCCTTAACATTGTGCATGCAGATGTCATAGCATACATTGACATTGTTCTTACTGGAATTGACACAGTTAGGTTTGCTTAGGTCATAACGTACATTGACTTTGTTCTTACTAGTAACAGCATTGTCATTTGCACATACATAGATATCGTCATTGCTGGTATTGGCGCTGCTGCGCGAATACAGGTCATGACATACATTGGAATTGCACGGACTAGTAATGGCATGGTCATGGGGGCACAGATTATGGCATACGTTGATACTGCATTTATTTGTATTGTTGTTCTCGGGCCTGCACATATCATTGCATTCACCCATTCCAACAGCACATTTCATTTAACTATAAGAGCCTAGTAAGGTGGTACTACATGTACCCAGGGCCTGTATATGAAATGCTACTGGTAGGCCTGCAGCACTGACTGTGCCACTCACTTAGGTAGCCTTTTGAAACATGTCTCAGGCCAGCCATCACAGCCTGTGTATAGTTTTAAACTGCCATTTCAACTTGGCAAAATAAATGTTTTGGCAGACCTTAACCATCCTTTTTAATACATAGAAGGTACCCCAGTGTAGGTTCTAAACAGTCTGTTGGGCAGGATGCATTGTATTTAAAGAGTTGGTCATGTACATTTAAGTCATAAGCGACAACTGGCTTCATTCCCCTCAGCAGAAAACATTGGCGGCCATGGATATGGATGGATATATATAAATACACACACACACACACACTACTGGCAGTTGCCAGTAGGTAGTTATAGTTAGGACCTATTATCCATAGGAAATCAGCAACATTCTATTTGGAATAACTTTGGCGCCGGTTGATGTATGTGCGTGAAATTTCCCAAACTTTTGGCCAGCTCAGTTCTGCTCCTTACCTGAAACTTTGGGGGTGATTGGTCAAGCGGGGGCCGAGAAAAAAAGGGGGGGTCCCAAACATGTTTTCCCATGCAATTTCCCGTAGGACCTTTAGCCACGGCTACAGCCCGAACGGCTGAACGGACTTATACCGAATTTGGCAAAGAGGTAGTCCTCAGTTCAGACTCGTGCCTTTTGCTTATTTGGTGTATATCTGATCAGAAGTTCCTGAGAAAATGACAGTTAAAGCCACATATATATCTATGGGCGCGGTGGATCCGCGTATTTATACGCGTACCCTAAGCGCAGCCTACAAGCACCCTGCCATGCACGAGCTGAATGCTAATTGGCTGTGAAAAATAATAGGTGAACATGAGGGCTGCAGTTCAGCAATTAAGAGATTTCAAATAAAGTACAGTAGACGTCACCCACCAAATGTGGATGATCTGAGAGCTACTGCAGCTTACAAAGCAAAAAAATGTTATGTTGGAACTACTACAAAATGATAAACATACATTTACATAAAGCAAACTATGGATCAGTAAACTCATATAGCAGTCTGTTGTTAAACAAAATATAAACACGCGCCAAATTAGAAAAAAAATCCTATATCCTGATTCTCCAAATTTTTCTCCAACCTATAGCTGAGGGCACTAAAAATTTAAAACAAGAACTATCCACTGTGGTGTTTATTTAAAAATATACATTTCCTAATATATATGCCTCAAGAAGCCCATAAGGAAAACATAATTTACATTATTAACATTTCAGTCAGTGTCAACCCCAAACATGAACCAAAGTAAATGTCTGTGAAGAAGTTAAAGATAGTGGAATGAATTTGAAAATCGTTGGCAACAGTTAAACATACGTTGGATCAAATGAATGCCCTCGGCCCTTTCATACACTAAAAAATGTATGCCTGCAATATTTGGCACACCAAGAGCTAAGCAGATTGCTTTGGCAGCAGTACGAAATTTTACAGGTGTGCACGGGCATGCAAAAAGTAGAACACACATACAATATTGCTACTGCACCATATGGATACGCCATTAGCCTTTCTTCAATATGTTAAAGATGTGTTAAAACTGCTTTTTTTGCCAAGTTTTAGAAAACATTGGAAGAATTACATAAATTAATAAATGCAGTCTTTTAGAGGGAGACATGTCATGCCATTTCCAGGCAGCGTTTAAACTAATGCACTTAGTATAAGAACAATAACTTGTTACAGACATTTGAAAAAAATATTAATTTTGGCACATTTCAAAATAATATATTTTAAGGATATTTTAGTGCAACTATGAACACTCTGAGCAGCAAGTCTAAAACACCATTGAAATGTACGAGATGTAAAATACCCAAGAACATGGCAGGCAGAACAGCAGCATAAAAAGGTGACTCTCAAAAACAAGGACAGGTGAGATCTCAAACTATGATCAAATAAGATTCGTATACACAGAGACAGATATTAAAGTTGCAATCGGAAAATGTTAAAAGTGGTGTCAACTAAAACGCACCCAGAAAATATTACAAGGTTAAATAAAAAATCATATTATATCTAGAAGGGATATAACATAGACTTTGAGGAGGCTGCCCAGTTCCTGCTGCATGTGACCCACAAGACAAACATGCTCTTCATCAGTTAATCTGCACTGAATAGTCCCAGCCGTTTGGAGGTACCCCAAGAACTTCTTCCAAATGTACATTTCTGAGTTAAACCTTCACTACTTCGGGGAGGCCAGAAATGTTCAATGACGAGAAAATAATTTTGCTGCCTCTAGAGAGGGCTATATTGCCAATTCCATTTGTTTGCTTTAAAAAACATGAAAATCTAATTTAAAAAACAGAAATCTCACTAGAAAAATTAAGTGACATTTAAAAAAAACCCTTTCATAACCTTTTGTAAAGCATGCCCTGTAGTTGGCAGTTACCTCGGTTTTTTTCTCCAGCTTCTGGTGACTAGATCTTGGAGCGCTCAGCTTGGTCTTTTTGGCCTTTTTTCTTTGGAAATAATTCCAGACTGCTTTTAAAACATCTTCACTCCACACCTTTAGACGTTCAAAGTACTTTCTAGTCATTTTCTGACAGAAAGTATTTTACATGTTAAAAATGTCGGTTAATAATGAATGGACTGATCTAATCGCTCATGACTCCCAGAGTTAGTCTGAAATGTGGGACCCTGCTACCTGAGTAGCGGCAGGACTGCCCCCACCCTTCCAACTACCACACTGTACGTTTCATCACTTTTTAGGTGGTAGATCCATGGGCCACTCTCCCTTGACATTGACCCCCTGGATAGCAGCCTCACCCTTACACGTTGCTACCGACTATCCTGCATGGGGCTTTCCTGCATGGGGCTTCCCTGCCTGGACCCCCTTCTCCCACCTGGTGTAGTCTACTGTGTCTGGGATATTCCCCACTCATTTATTTACCAAAACATACACCTGCACTTTCTTTCATTGGTTACTTACCAGGCACTGACAGGTTCGTTCTGTAACATAATTTGTTCTGTTTCATTTCTCAATAGGCTCAACAGGTCGATATAAATACTCTAATTTACTTTTCCAAGTCTCCCTTAATTTACATGGAATTCTTGTACAATCTGCAAAAACGAAACAAAAAATGTAGTAAAAAATGTCATCTCTTTTTGACAAATGCTCTTCATATGGCAGGAACATGGCAAAAATAGGCCACATAGTATTTATATTCTTTGCCTTCTAAAAACCCATGTCCCTCACAGGTACAAACTCTACAGGAGTTTTCCAAGCGCAGCTAGAGGAAGAGGGAGAACATTCGCCTACATAAAAGAGAACTGTGGAGGCAGCAAAAGTCCCTGTCAGGATGAAACAGAAGATCAGATGACCGAGGAGAGGGACCTTACTCTTAAACCAGTGCCCCAACCCCTATCTCTGAGGAATCCCACAAGGGGAGATCATCGAGGAGAAGGCATCATGAAAGAGGCATCCCCATTTGATGTTGAAGACTTATATGTAGAGACAAAGGACACAGCACCAAACTATTCTCCTTCAAGGGCTGAGTCAACATTGAGGGAACATTCCTCATCGAAAAGGTCAAGAAATTCAACTTTAAGAAATATTTTGATGTCAAAGGATATCAGGAGGTACACAAACTTCTTTTTCTGTTGGAAAAACTGCAGAGGGTGCTCTCTCTTTAGGCAAGATGGCGGTTTGTTAGTAACCGCAGTGTACACGCAGGATCAGAGCACCCAATCATGTTCTGAAGATACCGACTTTGCCTCTCTAACTCCAAGGATTAACCCTGATTAACCCCGATGACAATATGCCTATGGGTTTGAACAATCGATAAGCTGATAATCATGCGAAGTGATGCTGGAGGATTGCCACAAAGTGCATAATTTGGGCTACAACCAATTATCGTCCCTGTATGCTGTGATCGGCTGGCCCGTCCTCAAATATTTCCTGAGACCACTAGCTCGTGCCCACATCGAGCCTAATACCTCCACCAACCTTGTTGAATCCGCCGAGATTGGCAGCAGTGCAGTAATGGCTCCGAAAGTTGCTGTTGCCTCGCTATCCTCTGCGGCTCGAGCAAGAGCTGCCAGATCGGCCCAGCGGGAGAATGCAGAACGGCTGGGCCAGAGAGATGTTGGAGATCCAATGGCGATGGCAGAGAAGGCAGCCTCCGAGACTGTGGCTGTGGTCGCCAGATCGCCAAGGCAGGGTGCTGCGGCTGCGGCTATAGCAGCGGCTCGGAAGAAGGATGGGATGAAAGATGCGGCCGGCTCTACCGTCATCGACCTGTGGCGGAGGGCCCCGGGATCGCTTCCGGAGCGGGAGAAGAAGCATCTGACAGTATCCTCCATCGATCTGAAAGCCACAGAGACGATTGCGGCTGCTGACGGATCTACACTAAAGGATGGTATCGGACACGCTAAGGAGGTGATTGCCGAGCGGAATCCCGTAGCAGCTCAAGCGGCTCCCAAAAGTCATCACGAAGCTCCAGCACCAGCACTAGCACCAGCAGCCCCACAAGAAGTAAGCACTGGGGTGACTGAGAAAGAGAATGTTATTGACCCTGACAATAATACTGGTCATGAGCTTGGTATAGTAAAAAATTGTATTGATATAACAGCTGAAGGTAATATCCCTAATCTGGCTAACCTTACGCTTAGTAGCACTCAGATGCTGGAGGCACAGAAAGCGGTATCTGATGTTCAGGCATCCCAAGCAAAAGAGATAAGCCTCAATGCAGAGCAGAAAGCTATTAACGCGACTCACGAGCAGGATAAGGATAATATGGAGGGTAACGCAGATGGAGAGAAAGACCCTAGCGATTTTTTCTCCTTCTCTGACGAGGCAGAGATTGAAGGAGAATGGTCGGCTGATTCCACATCATATCTAACGGATGAAAGCGGCAGCATTAGTGGAGACAAAGCGGAGATCAGCACCGTTAAATCAAAACCAGCTGAAACGTAAAAAGAAACAATATGGGGGAAAGGAGCTAGCATGGGATTATACTCCGACTGACCAACTCACTCACTCACCCCTCTTGCTTTGCCAAGCCAGCACAGCAGTTAGATCACCCGCCATTCTGAGGCCCCCCCACCCGCAACATTAGATACGGTGCTTCAAGCTATAGCGGCCCACCGGGAAGAAACTGCACAGGATGGGCGCAAGGCGCAAGCAGCATTACTGAGGGTACAAGGGGTGGTACGTAAGCTAACAAAGACTTGTAGCTCTTTTGCGGACAGACTGACCGAGATGGAATCTAGGATGCTCTCTAACAAATCTGAACTTGCTACGAACCAGGAACGTATTGAATCCCATGAATCTGAGCTAGCGGACGTTAGATGGAAACTCGAGGACTTTGAAATCCGACACATAGGATTAATCTACGCATGCTGGGGGTTCCGGAAGCGGCAGAAGGGGAAGATATTCGTTCTTTTGTGATCAACCTCCTTAAGGATTCTCTGCCTTAACTATCAAACTGGAATTGGGATGCAGAAATCCAGCGAGCACACTGTATGCCTTTTAAACTGCCAACAAAACCCGGGGCCTATCCTCGAGCCATCTTGGTGTACTTTGGCCATTTTTTGATTCGGCAGGCAATTTTTGAAAAAGCAAGGCCTGAGGCCAAGCGCACTAGCAAGGGGTCTCTTATTTTGTGTACCCTGATTTTTGCCACTCCACAGTCGAAAGAAGGTGGAGGCTACGCCAGTTAATTAAGCCATTCCAAGAAAAAAAAAGCACAAGCCTACTTAAATAATCCCGCACGGCTTAAAGTGATCAATGGGGGCCAAACACATTTTTTTCTCTCTGGGATAAAAGCTAAAGAGCACTTGGATGGGTTGAAATAAGCTAGCCACACCCGAATATAGGCACTTAGATGTCCAATCTGATGCATACCTGATGGGTATTGATATATATGACTAGTCTGAAATGATATGGGTTAATTTTCTCTCTTGCTTGTTTTGTGTTCACAAAGGGGTTTAGACGGTAGTTTTCTAATAATCTTTATGTACTGAAATGTTTAAGATCGGTATCTTTAAGTATATAACGAAAAGACTTATTGTTCGGGTTCTGATACTGTGTTGTATGTTCATCAATACCAGACTCTTATGGAATCTGTATGCCTTATTTTGGGTTTGAACTGGGAGGGGGAGGGGGCAGGGTGTGGGGGAGGGTGGGCAGGGGGTAAAAGCACCTAAAAAAACAAATCCAGGTTAAAAACAGAAATCACCAGTGGTTCAACTATTTCTACACTAACCTTAGAAAGTACATCAATGGAACTTGTAGCATGCCATAAAACAACTGGAATACTGAGAGTGGAAATATTTAGAGAATCAATGTACAAGCCCTTATGGGGAGATTAACAATATGTACGTGGAACGTTGCTGGCTTCACGATAGGAACAAACGTGCCCGACTAACTGAGATAATCTATCAAAATACCGCAGATATAATATGTCTTCAAGAGACTCACCTGCCATGGGACAAGAAGGAGTTATTAAAAATCATGGGGTATAATTTACTTGCAGGCACTACTCAAACATCGAATATGTGTGGTGTAGCCATATTAGCAAAAAACTTTGTAGACCAAGCTATGCGTAAGTTAGTAGATACTCAAGGCAGATGGGTTATCATCGAACTGGCTCTGGGCATAACTCTCTGCTCGGTCTACGAGTCATACCAAAACGATCCCTCTATTTTTGAGAATCTGGAACTTGAGCTCACCTCGTGGCCAGGCCCACTTATATTTTGTGGTGATTTGAACATCTTGCTTGGACCTGCATTTAACAATCAGAGGCAGCAAAGATAGTTGGGCCGCAAACCTAGAGTATTCAACGCAATCAGCCAGCTCAGAGATAGTTATGACCTGGTGGATATTTGGGATGCAAAAAATCAGCCAGACCCGGGATACACGTACTTTTCATACCCCTTATAATAAATATTTCAGAATCGATTATATACTTGTAGCAAGGGACCTGTCTAACCAAGCTACAATTATTAAATATCACAAAATGATCTCTGATCATAATGCACTAACCCTCACAATTAACTTAACAACTTTTAGTAGACAACGCAGTAGCTGGACATTTGATAGGAAACTATTGGCTAATAAGGATTAAATTAAATACATTACCAGCTGGGCTCAAGGATTTTTTTATATAAACCGCTTTAGTGCCCCTAGGTGTGTGGTGTGGGTCTGTTATAAAGCTGCTCTTAGGGGGGAAACGATTAGCTATGTAGCGAGAGCAAAAAAACAACGTAATAGTGAGAATAATCAGAGAATACACGAGCTAGCCAGGGCAGAAGAAGAACACATTGCTCTAATAGCTCGAGGGGAGAATGGGAAACACACTGTGTACCGAATGTTACTATTAAAAACAGAGCTGAATTCTGGGTTGACCCAGAAAGCCGCAGAAATCTATAAAGCATACCAGAGAAATGTGTATGAGAATGGGGAAAGGGTTGGCAAACAACTTGCCTTGCGTACTCGTCAGCAAGTTTCTTATAATGTAATTTCAGCTATAAAATCAGGCAGCCACATACATACACAAGCAATAGACATAATCAAAGTGTTTCAACACTACTATCAAAAATTGTACCAGAAGGATAGCTTAGCCAACAGGGATGAATCTGACATATTTCTAAGGGATTTTCTAATTGATACAGATATGAGCAGGGGCATAGACGCCATAACCAGAGAGGACCTCGAGAAAGAAATCACGCTTACAGAACTACAAATAGCCCTTGCAGCTCTTGCCTCAGGGAAAGCTGCAGGCCCAGATAAAATCCCTCTAGAATTATATAAAGCCCTGAGTGAGTTTATATGGCCCCTTCTACTTGACTTATTTCTTGGTATACAATGGGGCGGCACTCCCCCCAGAGTCTTGGAAGGAAACAAACATAATTATCTTTCCCAAAAAGGGTAAACCCACTGATCAACCGTCATCATATCGTTCAATCTCATTAATCAATTCTGACTCAAAGCTATATGCTAAAATCATGGCTAATTGGCTCGGGAGTGTTGTCGAACATCTGGTCTCCCCGTGGCAGCATTGATTGATCCCCGGAAAAGGCACCACTGACCATACTCCCAGGGCTATTTCTCTCTTTGACATCATGTCCGGGACGGGGGGCCAGATGTCGATGATCCTCCTAGATGCCGAGAAGGCCTTCAACCATGTGTCGTGGGATTCCGATGGGCAATATTGGCGCATAACAACTTTGGGCCCAATTTTGTAAAATCAATAAGAGCAATGTACCAGGATCCTAAAGCTAAGCATCAGATAATGGGCCTCAAATCAAGCACAATTCAAGTCTCAAGAGGTACAAGGCAAGGTTGCCCCTGCTCCCCGATACTTTTCGCTCTCTATATTAACCCCCTGATCTTGAAACTTTTAGAAAACCGGACAATTAAAACTGTTGCGGTCGGCCAATACGAAACTAAAATACTAGCATATGCCGATGACATTGCAGTTTTAACACCCAACCCTGCTGAGGCAACTATTGAAATAGAGGCTACTACACAAACATATGACCATTACTCAGGATATTCCCTCAATAAAGAGAAAACAATCATACTGTGTATCGACAACATCGATTTTACCAAACCCAGAAAAGCTGAAAAAGCTACATATCTAGGGGTATGTATAAGTCCAGATGTCCAATCTATCCCTAAACTTAACTACGAGCCATTAATGAATACCATAAGAAGGGACTTAGAACGAGTCAATAGTTTGCATCTGTCAATTATTGGCAGGGGGAATTTCTTAAATATGAACATACTTCCCAGGGTATTGTATTTATTCCGAGCAATCCCCTTGATTTTCGAGGACAACATTTTAAGGTCCCTCGAATCTCAGATGTCACAATTTGAGTGGCAGCACGGCAAAGTTAGGAGATCCTTGAAATATCTATCCTTGCCACAGCACAGAGGCGGTTTAGCAATTCCCAACATGCTATTCTACTTCTGGGCTGCTTTTCTTCAACAAATGCCCCCACTCCTTAGTACCACCCCGTCCACTGGCAATACAGGGGACATAGCAATACCCTCTATTTATGAGCGGTCAATAGGGATGAAAGCTAAATGCCACTTGCTGAGACAACTAGAACCGAGCTACTTTAAAAAGGTAAAATTTAAAGTTATTTTTAGTGCTTGGAAAGTTTGGTCAAGAATGGTTAAATACATGCAGATTTCGAGGATTAATCGGTATACTCCCCTGTGGCATTCTTCAGTGCTCCCTACACTGGCTAACGATTTAATCACTAAAAAAAAGTGGGAAGGAATAGGAATTACTACAGTTAGTGACTTTCTGGGCGAGAATATGTATACCACCTTTTCGGATTTACAGAGAAAGTTTAATGTATCTAATGGTGATTGTTTTAAATTCGTTCAAGTTCATACGATTCGAAGGCTTAAAGCATCTAACATTAATCTAGAAAGGATTCCACTTATAGAAATCATATGCAAAACTGCTACCAGAATTGGTTTAATATATGGGATGCTTCTGGAAAAATTACAGGATGACGTGGAGCAAACCGAAGTAGTATGGGCAGGCAAGTTAGCTAATCCAAATGTAGATATCAACATGAGTCTATCCTTAACATCACGCCTGCTCATATCGTCCAGCTTAAAAGCCCAGATGTACAAGACTATTTATAATCTGTATTTCACTCCCGCAAAACTATATGCATGGGGAACAGGATAAACGACGAATGTCCAAGATGCGGTTAGGTCCAACAACTCCGATACACATGTTTTGTGAATGTGATAAATTAACATTGATTAAAACAATGATGCTAGAATTTTGGGAGGAGGTGTTCGGACAAAAAATAGCAGATTCTCCCACCTTATATATGCTAAGCTATGATAGCACACTTGAACCTAATTTGGAGGAGGAATCCACCCTATTTATTGGTGCAGATGTGTGCAGAATAATACTCGTAGCTCGCTGGAAAGATTCAGCCCACGAGCTTTCAAATGTGGCTGACCCACTTCCTGGGGGTGTTTAATCAGGAAAGAGCCATTTATGCCACCAGGGGATGGCAATCTAGAATGCGGGGCAGTAAGATCTGGTCGCCTATAACAACATGGAGCAAGGGGGTTAGGTCAACGTAACACCTCCCCTTTTTTTTTCTTTCATAATAGCTGGATGTATTCTTCTGTGTATTTATGTATTGTTTTATACTCTAGATATAAAATGAGAAGCATAACTTAATCTAGCCACTCAGTATGCGCTCATGAAATCTCTTCATATTTTCTAAATTACCCGTCTTTGGTGTACGTATACTTCGTTTGTTATTCTATAATCATGTGTTTTTGTTTTTTTTCTGAAGGACTTCTGTATTATCTGGATTTGTTTAATAAATATTTTTTTATTAAAAGGAAAAACTGCAGAGTGATGAAGAAGGATGAAAGCGAGGAGATTACTTGATTCCAAATACTCTAGAGACTCTTCGCCATGAAGACCTTTGTCTCAGTTTTCATTCCATATTTACCAGTCCTTCCACTTCCTTATCATTCAGCAACAACTCCCCCTCCTCTGTTACCACCACTGCCTTCAACTCTACCTTCTCCACTTCAACCACTAATTTCTCCAAAGCTACCACCATGACCATCTGAGGCTCAACCATCCAGTTCAACTTTGTTTCCTACTGTTGCCCATCGAAGACGTTCTAGGTTTCCATCTCCACTACCTAATTCTTCCCATATACTAGCAACAAGATCAAGGTCAAGGTGTATATGTCATTCTCATCACTCCAGATGGCCTAGGCACACCTCTACTTGAAGGCACTCATCTAGACAGATACAGATCTAGATCTCGCCCCTCTTCTTTCCAGATCTCGCTTCTCATCTTTTCAGACTTCATCATCTTCTACAGAAAGATATTCATCGGACTCTTCTCCTCTGAGGATTTCTCCTGTGGACGACATTAATATTTTTCAAGAAGTTCTTATTGGATGACCTAATAAGCTAGAACATCCTTGCTGGTGACAAACGTAACCACTTTAGTGATCTTTGAGGCCTTTCAGCAAAACCACCATAAAGACTGCAATTTCCTCTAGTCCAGGGTTCTCTAGAACCTGACATGGCTCTGTTCTGGGTTCCAGCCTCAACAAATGTAGCTCCTTCTATGTTACAAAAGAAATAAATGCTTTTTAAGCAAGGCCTTCTTTTTCTAAGGACTGATCGTCCACCAGATTCAGTAACTTTGTCTGCAGCAAAAAAATATTGTGTCACTGTATGTCATTGCTCCTTTGCCCACTGTCGTACCAGGCAAGGAGTATGACACTGGATTCAGTGAAGAGAAAGACATGCAGCACAACCACTACCATGATAAAGATTACAAGCTGCCTTGTTGGCAGGTTTGCCAGATCATTGTGCAACTCCAACATTTCGCAAATAATCTTCCATGCAAAAGAAGAGAAGATTTCACAGAAATCTTGAATTAAGGCATGGTGGTTTCAGATCAAATCATCATTGCTACTTGTCCATGGACATTGTCATGGTCTGGTGTTGAGATGTTTCTCGTGGTTGAGAGTTACTGGTCTCAAACCAGAGATGCAACACAGGGTATTAAATTTACCATCCCTGGATACAACCTAATCGGCACCTATACTGATGACAAAATGGCTCGAAGGAAGTCTGAGAGGGAGCTGGTGAAGGCATTTGGTCTATAAAAGAAAATAAAGCATAGAAAACATATATACATGCCTTATATTCATTGTTGTTTCTAAAAGATGGTGTCAGCAGTAACAATAAGGGCCTTAACACCAACAAGTTTTTTTTTTCAAACTTGGGAACGAGTATTGTTGTTTCATCTGTACGCCGTGACTTCCTCTTAACACCTTTTGATTATTTGGTGCATCATCATATTGGATGAAAACAGCTGCAGATTATTTAGCTATGAGGCACAGGGTCAGACTGATTTGCATATGGCCATGTCTGAACTGGGGTGGCTGAGTGAGCTAAAGAATGGTGATGGATTAAACCCAGATCAGTTGACTGCGGGTGAGTGTTTGATTTGCTCAAACGCTCCGTCCATCATCCCCTTTTGTATCGCTTTGTCTTTATATGAGAGCATTACAAAAATGCCTGAATGATCAATGGTGCCAGTTCTCAGGGAAATGTACTTGTAGTTTCTTCACATTAAGTGGTAGTATTCTCCAAAGAACCTTCTGTGAAGAATGAAATTCCATAAAGGCATTTCAACTCCGACAAAAGTGACTGGTGGCATTCTGAGAGGTTTGGGCAACCATGTGAATCATCTATATGCAGATCCAAGGAAGGTGATATCAAAAGGAGGTGGCACACCGCATCAGTCTGCTGGAGCGGAGGGTTGTGCATTTAGCCCGAAAGCCCTCCTCTCATCTTAAAGGACAAACTCTCCCAGGGCCTTCTGGCCCATTAATCAGTCTAACCCACATCAGCAGGACCTGCACGACTGGAGTCTCCGAGAGCCCACCTCACAGGCGCAGAAGCTTCAGCAGCGGTCTCTGGTGAGTATTGCACAAAAGGTCCTATAGGGGCAGTGGTTGGGTGTCCTTGAGCTCCTCACTCGTGTTCCTGCAAAGACAACACCCAGATGTCCTCGATGCTCCTTTGATGCCAATATATTTCTTGGAGGGCAAATTTGATGCTCCTGGTGTAGATCCTTAGTCGGGGAATGGGTCCACTTGCATTACACCTCTTCCTCTCAATGATGGTTTTGACCAGACCACACTTTTTGCTTTTTCCTGGTGGCCCCACCTAGCATACAGGGTTGCAGACTTCACTGAGCAAACGGACTATGATCCGATCAGCACTGCAGTAACCTTCACCGCATACGGGATAGTAGACTTACCTCTGCAGATAGGCTATGGCCCAATCGATGCAGAAGCCGTCTCCTCACACCTTGCTTCAGAGATCTCATCACCAAGATTTCCCACCGGAGTTCGCTCCTGCCAGCGCTCTTTCCTCACAGAACACTGGTCTTGGTAAGCAGGCAGGCACTATTGCTCCAGGCTCCATGGCAGGTATTCTTGGATTCTCTGGGTGAGGGTCTCCCACCCAGCTGGGAGACTGGCAGGGCGTTGCCTCCACTCCTGGTCAAAGGCAGAAGACTTGCTGAGCTTCTCCTCCTCGCACAACTAGATTGGCTGTTTGACAGTTGCCAATTTTGGAGGTCTTGAGCTCCCCTTCTTATTATCCATTTCTGGACACCAAATATGATTTAGGGTCTGAGTTTTTAAAGTTTATGTTGGGAGGGGGGGTCTTTTTCCTTTTGAAGTGACCTCTCCTCTTCCTTGCCTTTCCTAGAGAAAGCAGCTCGTCACAGCAGGAGCAACCTCCAAATCCGATAGCCCCACATCGCAGGACACTGAAGTGACTAGAGGTTCACACCTGAATGTCAACCACATTGATCAGTGTATCAAAAGGTTACATCAGCCCTACTCTTTACGATTCCCTTATCAGCCCAATCTTCTCCCTGAGATGTGCCCAAGCCCCTTTACAATGACCTCTCTCTGAATCAAAGAGCACCATTTGAAGCATAATGAAGAGCCTGGTTCTCTCTTCCTCCACTGTGTTCCCACCCGGCTCACAGGAATGCAGCAAACCACAAATCTATCTGGAGGGATTCCTCTACTTTCTCAAACATTGTGCACATGTATCTGTAGATCCCCATATTACAGATCAAAGGGCTAATAGATATGGTTATAAATACACTACTGCAAAAGAATTGTTATACGCATTCTGTGAAGCATAAGGTATACCTTTTTCTGTAACAGGACATCTAGGGCAGTGCCTCCTCATAAACTTTACTAAAGTAGGTCACTGATGCAACTTGTAACACAATGCACAACCATTTTTTTTTAATGTGCAACCAGGGGCTAGCTACTTCATATGTTTTTGTGTGTCAACAGAGTATTTGACAAATCTAACCCCCAGGGAGCTACATACAGCAGAATGGGACATGAATGTGTGGGAATGATTAGCTAGATTGTCTGCACACAGCTGTGCAAGATTCCGTTCTAGATTCTGGCCCGTCACTGTCACAGAAGGACGAGGACTACCTGTGAAAAGAGGTTAATATCGGG
This sequence comes from Lissotriton vulgaris, assembly GCF_964263255.1. Lineage (NCBI taxonomy): Eukaryota > Metazoa > Chordata > Amphibia > Caudata > Salamandridae > Lissotriton > Lissotriton vulgaris. Next base: position 106,357 of record NW_028252012.1, on the reverse strand, counting down.
AAATCTTAGTAAGAAGAAAAATCAATTAAGAACAAAGCCAATAAATAAAATAGATATTGTTTATTAAATAATCAACCTATAAGGTGTGGTCTTATAAACAACGGTGGGACCGTTTATAGGTGATCTTTAGCTCAGCTCAGTTTTATTAACAAGCATTTCAACACCCAACGTTGGGCATCAGAGATTATTTATTCCTCTTAATCCTACAATCCAGTATGTGAACTTCAAGATTCGCACTGCATCTGGGTCTTTGGTTATCTTAAACACGGCTATTAGCAGTTCCAACCACTGACAGACCGGGTAGGCAGTCTAGAGGCAGAATCCTGACAAGTCCTTTAACTCTCTAAAATGGGAGTACGTATTTTAGGTGCTTTCCATTAATTAATTAAATTGGAGCCTTGTATCTTGCCATGTTTGAGACTCCTGTATATCAGCCTCATTGTATGAGTGTAGGTGAATGATTTTCTCTCAGCTCCATTTTGCTTAGACCGAGAAACCCAGCAGGGAAGTCCTCTCTTGCCTTTACTTTACGCCTTTGCAATTAAAAGTTTCTCTTAGTGCATACAAAATATGTGTGCTTGAAAGTTACCTGCGTTGGATAGGGGAACGACTGAAGGAAATTCTAGATACATTTGGAAAAACCTAAATTATTGTTAATTGGGAAAAATCAACATATCCTCAGTCTAGGCGGTTGCCCATGCAGTCAGTTGGCAATTGCAACTATAGCAGGCAAGAGGTAGTTATTTATGGATACATATCATGACAGACAGAGAAATATGCAGGGGAGCAAAATAGGGCGCCCTTCTAAGTGAGGTGCTCTTTTAGGTTGGAACACTCTACCAAACTTCAAATTGGGTAAGGTGACCCTCTTCAAAATGTTCGCTCTCCCCAGCATTCTGTGTATTCTCCAAAATTATCCCTTTGAGAAGCCACACAATTCTTTTAGAAACTGTGTGCCAATTGCCATGCCTTCCTCTGGGTAGAAGGAACGCCTTCGATAAATGTGTCCTGGCCATGTCCGTCTCTGGTGGTGGACTAGCTATGGCAGACATGCAGCTGTACTAGCTATGGCACAAATGCAGCTGTACTATTGAATCTGAAGTTACTGCACTCAACAGTTGAACTTTAAGAAAGGAAGAACTGCCCCAACTATCAGCTTGTGGCTTACTATCTGTGTGGACATGAATTTGTAGTCCATGCTGAATGGGAACCTCATGGAAATGCCTCTTTTAGTACAGTCACCCCAAAGTTTTGGACTGATGGTGATTGTTTTTTGACTCAAGAATACACTGAGGCCTCCTAGCAAGACCTCAGAGCAAGAGCCTTGACCCTGAAACAAATATGTTTGATTGGCCAATGCTCAATCGGCATAAGCTAACTTACTTCTCAGTCCCTAGCATATGGTTCCAGGGGTACTCGGGGCCAGTAATTTGGAATGCCCCTTCATAAACTGCACTTGTTGTACTACCCGGAGCGAGCCAAGGTAAAACGTGACTTCCAGACTGCCACTGCATACTAGTAGAGCAGTTTAAAACTGCTAAATATGCTGTGTCATTTTAATCAATGGCAAAACCCACACTTTCATTCACCCCTACAGCAGGCCTATAGAATCCTAAGGCAGGGTGCAGCATATTAGAAGGTAGAACATGTTTTTAACATGCTCTGGGATTAAAAACCTGTAATTACCATTGCCCACAGGTCTCTTGTTACCCATCATGGTAGCATTTGACATGTTTCCCCTGCGGGCAGAACACGGTCTCGTGGCCAGGCTTGACAAATGGCCACTGGAAATCTGGGCAACAGAGTGGTAACTTTCTAAATGTTACATGTGGACAAGTTAAATTAATTTTGATTTGGGCACCAAGTGGGGCTCAATGTTACGAATTTGTCTTTGGTTGCCCCATTCAGAAGTTAGCACAGCTGAGGAGTAAGCATGTAACTCTTTACTTGCCAATGGAGAAACCAGTCTCTCTCCCAGTAAAAAATCCAATTGACAGTTTCTTACTACCAGAACATGTTAAACACAAGTTTTACCTTCTAATATGCAGCACCCTGCCTTGGAACTCAACAGTCCTGCCTTAGGGGGTGACTTACACATATTAGAATAGGAGTGTGGGCTTTGCCATTGATTAAAATAGCAAAGTCGAGTTAGCAGTTTTAAACTGCTCTACCAGTCTGCAGAGGCAGACTGGGAGTCACATTTTACTTTGTCCAACCAAGGGAAGCACAACAAGTGCTGCAGTCCCTGAGGGGACACTCTAATGTACACGCCCTGGGTACCCTGGTACTATACACATTGACTTAGCAGTGGGTTAGCTTAAGCCAACTGAATCAGTGAATCAAAAAAAGTTTAAGAGTCGGGGTACTAGCACGGATGACTGGTGAGCAGGTCTCAGTGCAATCTCATGAGTCAAAAAACCAGCAGCAGCAGTCCAGAATTTAGGGGTGACAGTACAAAAAGAGGCGTTTCCTTACATGGCTCCTCCTACAGATGAAAGGTGATAAGCAACTAAGCTTTATCCTGATAGGTCTCATAATCGAAGTGGAAGAATCTGAAAAAGTCATCTGATTTGCCATGGTCATTTCCAGGTCTGTATTCCACTGTAAAGTCCATAACCTGTAGGGAAACAGACCACCTCTACAGTTTGCTGTGCTCTCCTATCACCCGCATCAACTACATGATAGGCATGTGGTGTACTGCATTCGCCATTTTACAAGTGCTAAATGGCATGTTGACCTCGATTCCATGCGATGCTCTGATCGTCTATTTTGCTGCATTGCACTTCCATTTTGTGCTGCTTTGCCCTGTAGTTACACTTCAGCAGTAACATAAACATGTTTTTCACGTAAACCAGTACGAGCTGGTGCGAGACATCTCGTGAGGTTATTTTGTACCTTCAGCTTGTTTTTGTGCATTCTATGCTGATCTCTAGGACAGAGGGAGGATGCGCTGTGCAAGGCTCTCCAAGGCCGGAGATGATGAAAGGAATGTCTTTTGCCTCGGCGCACCCAAACAGAATATGGTCAGGTCTGTTTGGGTAGATCTGACACAGAGATGCGGCCAGCACCTATGAAGGATAGATGGGTGAGAACGCCTACTAGAGGCTTCTCAAACGTGTTGATTGAACTATAAAAAGTGGTGTCTGTGGAATGGAGATCAGGAACTCAGTCTTGGAGTGGACGCACTTGCGGGACAACTTTGGTGCCCGGAGAGATTACTTCCTGTGCCCCAGTCTCTACAGGGTTCCCGACTTAGTGTTTTCGGTGCTTGGCCAGGGATGTTGAAGACTCCGGTGCAGACGGATCTGGTGAGGTGCTTTGTACATTAACTGTTTATATACCTGTATTCACAGCTTTATATTTGTATATATAGTGTGGTGTATTCATTGTTTATTGCCTTTCACTCGGTCCCTAAGAATTTACTAGATTCAGTGACTCATTGCCCTTGTCTACGATATTAATAAAGCTCATTTTACCTCCAGAGGAGTGTTGGAGTTTCTGTGTAAGTGGTGTGTGTAAGTTCAGATTACGCAAGTGGGCAAGGCAATACATTTTGGCGTAGTCGGCAGGATTCGTAAATTACGCGGGGAGGAACAGGTTTAAAAAGACGAAAGGTGGTTTTGGTTCTTTGGCACTGAGTGAAATCCCTTTAGCCCCCATGCAAATTCCTGAATAGGAGGCGACGCCGTATTCTGCGCTGGCGCGTAAGTTCTTTAAAATCTCAGGATTAAGTGAGAGCTGGTTTGACTGTTTGGGCAAAACAACGCCAGAAGAGGTTTTAAATTATTTACGGAAGGTTCCTGTGGAGAAAGGTAAAGAAATATGTACAGTGGGCCGCAGAGGTTGGGCTCTGTTGCATGTCTACCGTCAAGTTTTTGACAAATGTTTATCTCTGCAGCGGGAATAGTTGAGCTTAGAAAAACAACGTATTGAAGCTAAGAAAATTTCCACAATGCTTTCCTGTCAGAATAAGTTATTACAAGACAAGTTAGAAACATATCAAACTATAGCAGAACGAGCTGCAGTCTGTGTTGCCGAATACAGACACAGGAAAAGGAGGTGGCGAGTGAGCAAGAGGAAAGTCCATTTAGCGATTGTCAAAGCAGGGTTAGATTTTGATCCGTCCATTTGGGATTCTAACATCTGGGAATCATCAGAGTTCTCCTCAGAAGGAGAGCAGCCTTTACAGAGAGAAAGGCAGGAGGAGGAGGGAAAAAATAGTAAGAGAGTGGAAGCGCAGACCATTCTAAGACGAAAACTTCAAGTCGCTCCAGGGAACCTGAATGGATTATGTTAAATAGTCTGGAGGATTTCCCTCAGCAAGAAATCAGTGATATTTTATGGAGGTTTAGACAGAAGCCTCGCGAGGCGCTATTAACTTGGATGGTGCGCCTCTATGATCACTGCGCTTCTGGGGTCATGTTAGACGATGGGGATGCTACCAAATTTTGTACTCTCAGTACTGATCCCACTGTGCAGGAACAATTCTGGACTTTCCTCAGTGATGACCAAACTACCCTGTTGCAGATAGCCCGCAGGTGTGTGGTCACAGGTACCCCACAGATTCAGACTGGGCTGGGAATGAGAAACCATGGTTCACCCTAAGAGATACCTCGCAGAGAACTAAGGAGGAGAGGATGAAGCTGGCTATTCTTATAAATGAGGCACATAATTTGATGGGTCAGATAATGACTGTGTCGATGCGGAACAAAATCATTCGTTTGGCACCCCCTGCATACAAAGCGGTGATAATGACACTGTAATCAAACTGGTAATACCATAGGAGAAGTAGTCAAGGCGATACGTGAGCTGAGAGAGCTTGGGGAATGGGCCAAGCCAGACAGGGCTTCGCGCTCAGAGTCCCGCACTGATAACAACCGAGTGACCCAACGTGATATGTTTTTGGCGCTGTTAAAGGATGGGGTGTCCAGGAGTGAGATTGATGGTATTGAAACCAAAAGCATGAGTGAAATGTACCGTAAGCGAGGACTGATTAGGAAGGAGGGGAGTAGGCATGTGAATAGAAAAGATAACAAGAAAGTAAGTCGCAGGGAAGCGGAGCCTGAGGAGAAGCACGAAAAAGCAGGTCAGGAGAGAGAGAGAGGGAATCTCATGTGAGAGTGACAAAAGAGAAAGGTTGGGACCGAGATTGCACCGATTCAGAGGGGGACCGGGAAGAGGAGGAGTTATTCCCTGAGGGCTACCAGATATTGTATTCAGATCTGCGCCGGGACCTGCGCCGGGCAGATGCAGAATTGTGCAGGCGAAAATTAGATTAGGAAATGGGCCAAGCTCCGGTGCAGGGATGGGCTCGCAAAGATAATAGCCCACATGTGAGGGTTGAGATCTATTGGAAAAATAGAAATGTTCAGGAGGTGCGGGCTTTGGTAGACACCGGAGCGGAGGCCACATTGATACATGGCAATCCACGAAAATTTAAAGGACAGTATTTCACTAGCACAGGTTTGGGTGGACAGGAAACACCAGCAGTGCAAACGGTAATTCAGATGAAAATTGGCAGACTTCCCAAGAGAGCATACACGGTTTTAATTGTGCCTATTCCCGAGTACATCATTGGCATTGATATTCTGAAAGGTATGACCCTATATTTAGATGATGGATGCTATCAGTTTGGGTCAAAGCAGTACTTCTCTGTGGCTGCTGTGAGGGTGGAGCACTTGAATATTCCCCCAGTGAAGGTGCCCCAAGCAACAAAAGTAGTTCACATGAAGCAGTACAGGATTCCAGAGGGACATGATGAGATTACCGCAACCATACGGGACTTGGTGGAGGCGGGGGTGGTGAGACCGGTTACCACGGAGTGGAATAAACCTGTGTGGCCCTTGCGCAACCCGGATGGGATCTGGCGCATGACTGGTGATTACCGCGAGCTGAATAAGCATACGCCCCCGTTAACAGTCGCGGCAGGGATGTGGAATATTTTTTAAAATGTACTTGTCCAAGGGACAACATGCTACAGAAATCTACTTGCCCTGCAAAGAAACCAACTTGCCCAGCATATTGCTTGATTCAATTAGATGAGCTTCCAAAGAAAGTACCTAATATTTGCAGTAGAGACTATAGCACTATTAACTTTACTCTGTGACGCTTTTAACTTTTGATTGGATAAAACAATAACTGTTATAAATATACTTGATGTGTATGTACTGGAAAAATAACTATACAATATACCTTTTGCACTACGTATTGGCAAATAAATTACAGTAACAAACATTGTAGAATCTACAAAACACCTGGGATCCAGCCCCAAGTCATAAATGGATATAAATGTAATTCTTCAGTATGCCTCAACCAAAGCTATGTTTTCTTCAGTAGGGCAAAGGATAGTTTTTCTAATTCATCAGTGAAGGACAGGAGTCAGAATTCCTTTCTTCTTAGGAGACAGTTCTGCATATTTCAGTCAAATTAACATCAAAGAATCATCTCACATGATGTGAAAGATTTTCATTTGAGTGACTGACATTGCAACACATAATGGTAATAAAGAGAACTCTTGGGCCTGGGCCCACGGTTGAGCAAGCCGCCAAGGAGGGAGGCTCAGGTTTACGCGTAAGGTACGCCAGTCTTACCAGCAGTCCCAAAGACACGCAGTGTACCATTAAACTTGGTGAGGAGTCAGTAGGATCTTCAACAAAGCCCAGTTTGTATTACTGATTCACAAAAAGGATTTCCAAGTCTTCCCATAGGAAACAGCGGATTGAAAGTCTTGGAAGGATTCAGTAGATTCAAGAACCATTTACCTTACCAGTGTTAGCTAAGTAATATGTATACAATAACAGGTTGTTCAGCAATGAAAGTCTGAAATGACTAAACCAATGCAAGTAGCTGGTATCAGGGCAAGGATGTTAAAATCCTTCTCTTGTCAGTTCTGACAGGATTTTAATATCCCATTATACACACTACAAGAAATCTGTTCTATGAAAATGCATTGGTATGCTCGTGATGAACTGCTGAATAAATCCTGTTATAACTCTGGACAATTTATCAGAAGAAATGCCAGCGCTTTCAAAACAGCTGTGGTTGCAGTTGTGAGGTTTCGCCAGCAATAGTTACCAGAGTGTAGTGGCATAATTAAACTTCTGCCACAAATTTTACACACAAATTCCACATGAGGGAGAGCTGCAAAATTAGTGTGCATGGACTACTCAATGTCATTTTTAGTAAGCTCCTAGCAGGAGTGGTCTGCATTTACCACTACCATTTTTCTCCAGTGAGGGTAGTCATACAGATTACTTTCTCCAGGTCCTGTGTAACCTCGTAAGACATAAGACAGAGAATAGACATTTTTTCCTGATCTACTTTCAATGGAATCCAACAGGGATCGTGTCTGCAGGGTGATCTGACCCAAACACCACTTGGCTTACCTGCAGGTTAACAAGAAATTGACACAGAGTCTGGGATTTCTAGAGTAATATACACTATGGTTTAAGAAGGAGCCCAGGAAGAAGCATGAAGAAGGCGGCTGGTCGGAGAAACCTCTAAGCAAAAAAGCTTAAATGATCCTGTGTCCTCAAAACATTCCTCAACTGTTGAGTGGAGGGTAATTGAGAGGATGCTGGGGCATGTTGTGGCCCTGGATTTGGGGTTGAGAAATGCCATACATGGGCTTGTGAATCCGTTTTACATTGAGCTTTGCATGTCAGGAGACTGGGATACTCAGAGACAATTTTGAAATCGTATTGTATATGCAAGACACCACCGGCAGCTTTAACAAAGAATGGTGTAGTGGAGGATAGAAAGATAATATGGGGAGAAGTAGAGATAGGGAGAGTGGGTGTTTTAGGACATTCACATCACAATTAGTCAAGAGAGGCAGTTTTGAGGGGATCTATAGATGAGTAGCCATGAGGAGCCACGGGAAGCCAATCAAGACTGAGAGGTTACACAGGAAGCCAGGGATGTCTTGATGGAGTTACACTGGGAGCCTGTGGTAGCGTAAGATTCATAAAGAGAGCCAGTAGTGGCCCAGGGATTATCAGCTTAAAATGACTTAAGTGTCCCTGGGAAGCCGATGGCTTTGTGGTTACATGGGGTGTTAGGCTGGTGGCCGGAGAAGAGTGGGGAATGATTGCGAGGTTAGCATATAGTTAGAGAAGGGAGGGGTGCTAAACAGGGAACTAAACAATAGCAGTAGGCTTTAGATAAGAATAAAGAGAAGAGTTGGGAGTTGAAGTCCTGAAGGCATGGTGCAAGGGTTACAAAAGGAACTAGAGAAGGGGAGAAAGGTTGGGTTTGATTGAGTGCAAGAGACTGGAAAGAGTCAGATGCGGATAGAGATGGTTCAAGAATTTACTATGGTGCATAAGAAGATAGGTGTGCTAGACGTGGATCGATATAGTGGAGGTGTCAGGCAGGGCACAGGCTAGTTTTGGTGCCTTTAGTTTTTTTTTTTACCAAAGCTGGTAGTCTCTGCAAAGAACACTACGTAAATGCATCAATTTTGTTTTCTGGCTACTATCTTACTGAATTCCAGTACAGAGCATTGACATTTTGGTTCTTCCTTTATCAATGGTCTTCAAACTTTAAAATAAAAAAAAACAGACCAAGAGTTTTTAACAATTATTCTAATACAGTTGCAATGTTTAAATATTTCTATATGTCTAATATTGCAGTTAAGATGTACTATCCTTTTTTTTAAAAAAACACGATTGCCAAACTTTCCATTCTGGTTAGCGAGGCCTTAATAAAGTGTAAAAGCATTCACAGTGTGATTATCAGTAGTGGGTGGAGGGGGAGGGTTAAGGAATATATGGAGCCCCTTCCCTTTTGACACTTACTAGGAGCCAATATATAAATGACAAAAGGGGTTAGTGATGGCCCATTACAGAGTACCTTACGGATACTCATCTTTTCAATTTGAAACAAAGCACTTTTATCAGCATGAGCCTGGCACCCCCCAGTTTGAAGACCTCTGTACTAGTGTTTCTTTTAACAGGACCGTCTGGTTGTATTTACCTAATTTGTGTGCGATATATTTTAAGCATAATAGTGTCAGTGCTGTCTGTTTGGATGTTAAAGCCAGTGTCCTCTGTGGTGATTTTTTAAGGTCAAACCCAGTGCAAGGTGTAGGTGTTAAAGCACATTAAAAGCACTGGGAACAGAAGCCAAGTCAAAGGACATACAGAAGTGTTTACAGCCTGACTGCAAGGCACTGCTAAGCCTGCGTGATGTGAAAAAACACCTAGGCCTCGTTAATATATGCACTACAAGCAAGAGACTGAGTTGGATTCTTCAGACCCATCATGCCCCCTTCACAACTGAAGCCAGTTCTCCAGCGACATTTTAAATAAACTCCTTTTTATGTGCTGCAATAACGCATTGTTGGGCATTATACAGTGCTCCATTTGGGGTATGTCTGAGATATAATGAATGCCCAGGCGTTTGCCCCCTGATTGCGCACGATACATCATGTTTCTTAAGATGTATCATAGTTGCCAAATTAGCGATCAAACGAGGGAACTAAATTTCTAATGCTGCCCACTTAACTACAATGTGTAATCTTGAGCAAATGTTCTATTCTACTGGGACTCTATTCCCTTACCTGTCAAAACTGCTTGCACTTGGCTAAAGCCTAAAGGCTATACCCTATGTGTTATGACAAACAGCTTGGCATTTACATAAGTGTACGTAACTACTTGAGAACACAACACCACCATTTGTAAAACATTCTTTAAATGATTTTCTTACTGAGACCTAAAGTTTTCCAGCTTATGTCCCTGTGAGGATTGGGAGGCACCTGTATTGACAGCAGCTGTTTGCAGCTGTTATGCCTCAGCAAAGGTATGATCAGCACTGTAATGAAACTCCCAGAAAGCCCCTCAATGTGTAGAATACATGGCATTAATGGAAAATGTACTATCGGAAAACTGTCTCCAGGCAAACCTTCAAAAGTATGCGCTGTCTTTTCATGTTTTCTTTAGCATACCTTTTGTTCATAGATGCTGCTAAAGTGAGAAGTACTGCCGAACAAATCGTTTCACAAAGCCCTTGATTTTCTGCTTATTATGCTCACTGTATATAAAACGCAGGCAAGCAGGAAGCACAAGAGGGTAATGGGAAGCATAGCATTTGCCTCTGACATCAGCTCAGATGTGACGGTCACAGAAGGTAAAATAACGGAAATCCCCACTATGAACAGACTTGTGTGGACTCCACTCCAAGAGCCCCAGAGAGCAAAATGCCAGAGAGATGCCTGGCTGGCATACTTTAATGATTCTACAAGGCCCAGAGGGCACAAGGGAAGAGACAAGGCCCATGGAAATGCACGAGGAGGAGCAAAGTTAAGGTAATCGAGCAGGAAACCGAGGGGCACAACTGAGAGGGCCTCCATTCTTCTCCTCCCCTGCTCTCCAGTCTTTTACTTTGCAGTCAGGTGGGAGCTGTGCTATCCTGCTCCATGACGTGTGATTTAAAGTCTGCAGTAATAGCCGCTCGACTTTTCATTTCAATAATCACAAATAACAGCATCGAGCCCATCCAAATAGTGACTAACGTCAGTGACTTTCAACGAATAATAGGCCTTTAATCATTTTTGTTACTGAAGGCATCTACTCTGGATTTCTTCATTAGCTGTTAGCCGGTGGTGGTAGCAGTTCTGTCCCTATTTTAACTATTGTCAAGTCTGCTTGTCCTTCGGACAAAACAGACATTTGAACCTCTTGCCCTGGTAATAAATCTTAATGTCTCGGGCGTCGGGCGATACAAATTCCTCATCCCTGGTCGCGGTCCCCGACACCATCACTTTGATTGAGAAAATTCAGAAACACAATGGGACATGGTATGCGGCACTTGATATTGCCAATGCTTTTTTCACTATTCCAATTGCCCCCGAGTCCCAGGAACAATTCTCGCTCTCATGGGGCGGTAGGCAGTTCACGTTTACATCTTTGCCCCAGGGGTATTTACATAGTCCCACAATCTGTCAGCGGCTGGTGGCAGAGCATTTGGACGAGGTGTCAGTTATTCCTGGAGTACAACTCTGTCATTACACTGATGATGTGCTGATTCAAGGAGAGACCCAAGAACAGGTGGAGGTTCAACTAGACAGAATTGTAGAGCACTTGCAAAGCAAAGGGTGGGTGATTAACCCCGAGAAGGTGCGGGGACCACCCAGAGTGTGAAGTTTTTAGGCATTCAGTGGTATCAGGGGCATAGAGAGGTGCTGCCACAAGTAAGGAAAAAGATCAAAGAGTTTGCAGTGCAGCGAAACAGGAAGGAAGCGCAGCGTTTCATTGGATTGTTTGGTTTTTGGAGACAGCACATTCTCCATTTGAGTCAGATTTTGGCCCCTCTGTACAAGGTTACGCGGAAGAAGCATGAGTTTGAGTGGGGGGGGGAGGCCCAGCATCAGGAGGCTATACAGCGTGCCTTGGATTTATGGCCCATAAGAGAGGGAAGCATTGATTTAAATGTAACGGTCCAGGATCAGGAGGCGACCTGGCACCTGTGGCAAAAACAGAGGAGACAGAAGGTGCCCCTAGGGTTTTGGACAAAGAAATTACCTGATGCTGGAGAGCGGTACACTCCGTTTAAGAAGCAGTTGTTGCATGTTATTGGGCTCTGGTGGATACCAAGCAGTTGACCCTGGGGCACAATGTGTTTTTGAGACCTGAGATACCTATCATGCAATGGGTGATGAGTTCACCCAAGACACACAGAATTGGGCATACACAGGAGGCTAGCGTCATAAAGTGGAAGTGGTACATACAAGAGAGAGCATGAGTTGGTCCTAATCACATCACTTGCACTGCACTAAATCTTTCTTCAATCACACAACTTAGTGGATACCCTTCAGACATACCAGAGGATTCAGTAGTACTAAAGGTTACTGGTGTCTTCTTCTGTGTTATTTCATATAAAGGTCACATAGACCGATGTAAAATTCACATCATATCATATCATCTCTTGGTGTGCTAAAGAGGTTGAATGGTGAGTAAAGAAGGATATCCAAATGATGACACTGGCCTTGTGTGGCAGTTTATATACCTGTATTCCCAGTTTCATATTTGTATATATAGTGTGGTGTATTCATTGTTCATTGCCTTTCACTCGGTGCCTAAGAACATACTAGCTTAAGTGACTTATTGCCCTTATAATAAATCTAATTTTACCTCCAGAGGAGTGTTTGAGTTTCTGTGTGAGTAAGTGGTGTGCGTAAGTTCAGATTACGCAAGTGGCAAAGGCAATACATCTGGTCAGTTTGAACTTTTAACTGAGTCCCAAACAGGTAGAGTCTCGGCTTCTTTAGGGACCAAATCACAGCAAAGACTGCTCTCTCAGTGGCACAATAACACTGCTGTCTGGGAAGGAGTCACCTACTGATGAAGACAACTGGTTGATCATGGCCCAAGTCATTCACTTGTGAAAACACTACCCCAATCCTATGTTCAGAAACATCTGTCTGGAGAATGAACTCCTTACTAAAAGCAGGTGCCTTCAGGAAATGTGCTGAGTGCAAAGATTCCTTGAGGATGTCAAAAGATTGTTGACACTGCTCAGACCAGGTAACTTTATTGGGTTGCTTTTTTGCAGCAAGTTATGTCAGTGGTGCCACTATGGTACCATACGCATAAAAACTCCATAAGTACCCAGTTAGGCCAAGAAATGTTCTCACGTGGGTCTGAGTCTTAGGAGCGTCACAATCCAGAATGGTCTGGATTTTGGGCTGGTGAGGTCCCACATGGCCTCCGTCAACTTGGCGGCCCAAGCACACAACAGACCCTTGTCCTATTTGGCACTAACCTGCCTTGATAGTCAGCCTGCCAGTAACTGGGCCAGAAGCACTTCCTTGTGGTGGAAAGGTGATCCTCACAGGTAGAACCGAATACAGCAATATCATCTAGATATGCTGCATTGAAACTTTCCAAGCCTGAAAGTACTCTATTCACCAACCTCTGGAAAGCGGCAGATGCATTTTTCAACTCAAAGGGCTTCACTTTGAATGGTGCCTTCAGGTGTAGAAAAGGCAGACCTCTCCTTGTGAGGGCTATCTGCCAATAACCTGAAATCAGGTTAAAGGGACTCAGTTAGTTTGCAGTCCCCAACTTATCAATGAGCTCATCAGCTTATGTAATGGGGGGGCATCAGTCTTGGTGACTGCATTTAGGCCACTCAAGTCCACAAAGTACCTCATTTGTGGTTTCTCTCCGTTTGGGACTGGGTTTGGCCACCTGTACCACTGGGCTCTATCACCCACAACTCTAGCATCTTGACAAGCTCAGCATTAGTGCTAGCCTCTTTGTAAATTTTGCTCGACAAGCAAGCGTTCACCAATGCCAACATAATTGGTACACCAAGTTGTCAGACCTGGGGTCAGTGGGAACAACCCATAAAACTGCTTCAAGAACGGATAGCAGTCTCTTTGTTGCTGGTATAGGAGGGTGGAGGAGAGAACTATTCCTTCCATTATACCATCTTGGGCACTTGATGAAAGTAGGTCAGGGAGATGCTCACTTTCCCTTTCCTCTCCCCTGTTTGTCACCATGAACATTGTGGTAAATGCCCTGTCATTGTGCACTTTGAGCCTGTTCACATGGATGGCTCTATGAGGGTTTCTTGGGGTTCCTAAGTGTACGAGATAGGTGATTTCTCCAGGATAGGGTAGGGCCTAGTTCACTTGCCCTGAAGTGCTTTGGGTGCTATAAGCTCCAAGATCCACACCAACTGCCCTGGTCGGTAGTCAACTATTGAGGACTTTTGGTCACATCAGTGCTTCACAAACTCCAGCCTGGCCTCCAAATTTTGGTTTGCCTTCTTCATGTACTAAGCCATCCGGGAATGAAGGCCTAATACATATTTCACTCAGTCTTGTTTGGGCTTTTTCGGGGGTCTCTTCCGAAACTCTCTTACCAAACTTAAGAGACCCCTTACTGGGTGTCTAAATCATAGCTCAAAGGGACTGAAGTCTACCCATTTCTGTGGAACAGTCATGGGAGGAGAATGTCCCATCTTCTCCTGAGTTTTTCAGGCAAACCCTTGATCAAGCCTTTTATGGTTTTCTTGAATTTTCTTTACAAGGCCATTTCTTTGCGTATGGTATTGGGTAATGAACTTATAGTTCACACCACAATCATCCCACATTGCTTTCAGACAGGCTGGCCTACAATTAGTGCCCCTTTCTAATATAACCTCCTCGGGGAACCCAACCCTGGTGAAGATTACAAAGAGGGCTTTAGCCACTGGTGTTACCTTCTCCTGGCAGGAAGCCACAAGGGATGCTGGCCAAAAAGCGAGCTTCAAAGGGGAAGCCACCGTTGAAGGGCAAATGCTAAAAACATTAGAGAGGGGAGGAGCTACGACAGCAAGCAAGATGGCCGCATAGTCTCCCGGCTCCGCTGACCTCCGTCTTACCCTCCAAGATCTTGCCACTTATCCTGATTTCCTGCCCCGGATCCGTGTGTGTGAACTAATCTGCACTCCGATGGTGTGATCCCGGGGGTTTTCTGACATTGTGGAGCTGAGTAACGTCGAGGACCGATTTGTGGCCTAACCCAGTCTGGAAGCCGGGGGCTCGAGTGCTGGCTTAGCCGGGTCTGAGTTGAACAACAGCGGACTGTTGAGGGCGGCAGGGTCCGGTCTCTGGAACTTTCGAAAAAAAATGTGATTGCTTTGCTACCATCTGCAGCCTGGTGTTGTGTTGGAGGTGAGGAGACAAGTGACGCACGGTGCTGTGTTGCAGGGGTCCCTGACCCGGAGGCCCGGCACTTGCATCGCCAGCGCACCTTGGGTTGGAGTCTCGTCGCGCACTAATGCATGCTGACGGTTGGTCCCTCACGGCTCAGTCCTGCTCCGGCTGACCTTACCCCGGAGAAGGCGCCTCTCCATGGGGATCATTATGCCTGAAGAATTATGGAACCGGGCGGAGGAGGCCCAAATTGGCCCGTCATTGAGGAAGGTGCTGGCGGCCCTAGAGGCACTTCAGGCGACTGTTGCAGCTCAGACCTGCGGCCTGTTGTCGGCGGCAGATGGACTTAAAGGACTGAGACCGGATCCTGACTCGATGCCCGAGACCCGGCAGCCAGCTTGCCTTTTGATCGACGCCCCAGTGGCGCAATTAGACCTGGTGCTGGAAGCTGTGCCTGCCCCTACAGAAGTGGATCTACTTAAATGGGCTGTGATCGGTGACTTAACACATTTTTTGGAATCCCCGGTTTTGCAGCTGTCGGAACATTCAACTGCTGTCTCTATCCTGGAACCTTTTAATTGGTACTGTGAACTGTTTTGGATTGTGTCGAACCCCCTCCCCAGTCGCTATATCAAGATGGCGGATGTGATAATGCCTGGCTTCGGAGACGGGGAGGGACATCGTCGGTACCAGCTGCCTACTTTGGGATCTACTGTTCTTTTTTCATCTACTGAACTATGTTCCGACCACTTCTGTGTATCTTTTGACATTTTGATGATGGGGCTTTATTCGTCTGAGGGACTCGGCGAATTCGATCGACGGGGCCAAGGCTGAGACTGTTGTTTGGGTTGTTCATTGGGGTTTTATCGGTAACGGGACTGCTTCATTAGCTTAACGGAGTCCGGGGCAGGGTTGGTGGTTCCCCCCGGGATGTTTTTTCAGTTTGGACTATTCAGATGTGACAGTTTCGGGGGGACCCCTTTGTTAGGGCGGGGGGGGGGAGAAACCGGAAGCACGTAGAAGATAGCCCTCCTCCATTTCCCTCTTTGGGTGGGGTTTAATTTCTTTCTGTCTTTCTCTGGGTCTTTCTATATTTCGGGTCTCAGTTCTTGGGCGACAGGCACGCTGCTAGGGGGGTAGGCCGTAGTCATCTGCAGGGGTGCAGGGTGGGGGGTTGGGGGATGGGTGTTTTGTTTTTCGTTTATTTCTATGGCCTTTTTTCTTCTCATCTTTCTTTGCCTTTTTCTTTTCTTCCTTTCCGGGTCAGTGTAATGGGTTCATTTTTATGGCCATCTCTGCTGTTTCATATGTGCCTCAATTCTCGTGATGTTTCAGTGCTACTGGGCGGACATTCAGCTGGCGCGAACTGTATTTGTACGCTTGCTTCAATCCTGAATAGTATGTTTTAACGCCGCTGACTTACACAAAGATGATTTAACTGTGGACATATTGCTATTTCGCCCCCCCTTTTTTTCGCAACTTGAGATATTGTATAGCACTTGATCCTTCTATCTTATATTATAAAATGGAACCTTTTTATCCTGTTACCAACTTGATATGTTTTACAACCAGTACGTATGGTGGACGTGGCGAATCCGCTCCCCGGGATGCTGAGTCTGGGTTTTGATTGTTTTATTGTGTTGCAACTGCTTAGCGGCCGGCCTTGGGGGTTGTAGGCCCGTGTTTGTACTTGGTTGAAATGTCAAATAAAGGTTTTCTAAAAAAAAACATTAGAGAGGGACTGCTATTTTGTTTAGCTTGACTGGTTGGCATCACAGTACAGAGAGGGGGGAAACACTGGCCAACCATTTTGTCTATGAGCGTGTAGCCCACAGGCAGGCACATCTCTAGGATGGAATACGAAGCTTCACACACCAATAAAGGGGTCTTAGAAGTGGTCAGAATAAAGCACTTTGAGATACCTTGATGTCACACTTCACAGGATGTTGTCATCAGGTGGGAGTAAACCAAGTAGTCCACTGACTAGTGACCGCGTCCTACCAGGATAGGACTTTCCTGGAATAAACATGGCACCCCTGTAACCAGAACTCAGATCTTGCTTAACTGGAGAAGAGGATTGAAGAAGGATTTCCTAGCTGACCCTTCAACCCGCAAAGAAGAGGCTGCACCAAGGTTGGACTGCACCAGCTGCTTCTTGGGCTAATGAAGGAAAGGACTGTGCCTGCTGTGTCCTGCTTGTAGAGAAGTAATTTCAGAGCCTAGGCAGAGGCAGAGACTCCAACAGTCAGATGTTGACTTCCCGTTCACAGCACTGGGCCACAAAAGCTGACGCAGAGAGCTTTGGCAAGTTGGTAGCCCAGATCACCCAATCATCACTCCTCGCCACAGTGCTGCCTGGAGACCGTAACTCGATGCTCAAAAGTAGCACCCTAGTCTGCTGGACCTGAGAGAGTCATTGGAGTACATTAGAGCCCCCAGAAGGCGAGATTTTGCCCTAAGTAACTTTAAGTAACCACAGTGCATCCTCACAAAACTTTGGTGGAAAAAGATTAAGTGTCAAATTCGGTTGATTTGCCAATGCTTGTTTACAGTTAAGCGAAAAGTCTTAATTAACAGTTCTTTTTAAATACTGTATCTCCAGAACTCTCCTGTGGATCTCTTTCATTTTGGTGTTTATAAATATATAAAAATATATCATACATTTATAAATTTGTGTCAGATTTCATCAGTGTCTGGATTCTCCTTCAATTGTTTTGGTGCAGTGTAAATTATTTACATTTGTTCATTTAACAACTCAAAGCCATAGCTACCCAGGGTTGATTTAAGGTATGAAAAATGAAACTGGACTTGTCCTTAAGGGGTTGGTAGTGTATTACACGGTGAGGTTTTACAACCACACCATACAATATACCCCATTTCCTCAAAGATCCCTATTCCTTCATACTTTTGGATATGCTAGAGCCTGGTGATCCGACATGGTATTAAAATAAAGTAAAGGGCATTGCAGTAGTCCAGTCTATATTTAGTGAAAAATTATAGCACAGGCAGGTATCCACTGCTTCTATGGGAGGAAAGAGTGAATGTTCCTAACTGCCTTTAGCATGCCGAAGCAACGCTCACTGTAGAAGTAATATGAAGGTCAAATGTCAGGTTATGGGGAAAGATTTCCCCTAAGGATTTTACCTTGGCCTGGGGGGTGGTGGCATACCCATGAAGTTAGGCCATAAACAGATGTTCAAACTGAGCATATCCCTTCCCAGGAGAAGGAGTTCCATTTTTAATGGCTTAATATTTAAAAGATGATGCCCATCCCTGGCTGAACCTTGCTAGACTGCCCATAGACTGGCTCAGTCTAAATATTATAAAAACATAAAACTGGCCAGGAAGAACAGTCTCACTCAGCAACTGACAGAGGCAGGCAATTTATCGAGAGAGTTGTTTACAATTTTACTGGCTTTCGTGAAACCGGTAGCCTGTGAGAGCCCTGACGAATTCTCTCAATCCCTTTGCAATGATATTTCATGTTTTTTTGAAAATAAGATAAATTTGATTTATGATAAAATCATGGTGGCCTCCAGTAAAAGAAATAATATTCCTCCCCCTTCCAATCTGCCTGCATGCAGAGAGAACTCATTAATGTCCTTTCCAGCAATTAGTGCCCTAGACCTTCCTCCCCTTATCAGTCATATAAAATCGGGGTCTCCTGATGATTTTTTGCCTGCCAAAATGGTTGCACCCCTGAGCACCCTGCTTGGACCTTTGATACAATTAGTAATAAATCTTTCGCTTAGGGAGGGACAAGTGCCCTTGGAATGGAAGAAAGCGGTGGTGAACCCTATCCGAAAGAATGCGGCACTCCCATGGACAGACCTCTCTAATCTCTGGCCCATCTCCCTCCTGCCATACCTCAGTAAGATGGCCGAGAAGCATGTGAACACCCATCTATCTAAATATATCGAAGCAGTGGAAGGTCTGGACTATTCTCAATCTGGGTTCAGACCTAATCACAGCACCGAATCAGGATGCAACTGGATGGAGGGGGCTCTATGATTCTGGTGCTGTTAGATTTATCCGCTGCCTTCGATACGGTGTCACATGAGGTACTTCTCGGTCGTCTAAGGGAAGTGGGCTGAGGAGGTACGGCGCTGTCCTGGTTGGAGAGTTTTCTCTCAGGCCGCTCACAAGAAGTCAGACTGGGCTCCCATTATTCCATCTTTAGGAAGCTCACCAAAGGAGTGCCACAGGGCTCATGCCTAAGCCCCACACTGTTCAACGTGCATGTAGCCCCCTTGGCGGACATTGTAAGAACTTATGGGTTCACCCCGGTGTCATATGCCGACGACACTCAACTTCCGTTCCCTTTTAAGACTCTTACGCCCGCACTAAAAAAATCCTTTGCGGACGGAATGAGGGCAGTATCAGACTGAATGGCTTTAAATTGCCTCCAGTGCAATGTAGGCAAAGCAGAGGTTATGCTGTTCGGGGAGGCCACACTTTTGTGGTCCCCTGAATGGTGGCCTCTGGACCTAGGACCAGCACCGAGCCCTAAACAGACTGTGAAAAACCTGGGAGTGCGATTAGATCAGGCACCACTACCTAAAGAACATGTAGGTCAAGTTGCCGGATCTTGCTTCCGTATCATCGGACTACGACAACAGGTTTTTCCTTTCCTGCCTGATAGTTACAGGAAAACACTTGTCCAGACTTTGGTGATCAGTAGATTGGACTACTATAATGGCCTGCTTTTCTCGGCCAATGAGGAACAACTCAATAGATTACAAGTAGTTCAAAAGACTGCGGCGAGACTTGTCCTTAATGTCCAGCCCAGGACTTCCTCACGCCCCCTTCTGGATAAACTCCATGGGTTGCCGGTGCGGTAACGCATTAAATTTAAAATCTGCTGCACTATACACAGATGCTTGTTTGGCGCCGGCCCTAAATATTTGATTGGAAAATTTAACTCCTATACTCCGGGACGTTCTTTGCGTTCCAGTAAGCTACAACTACTTCAGATACCCAGGATTAGGAGATCCAGGTATGGAGGACGAGCCCTCTCGTACAAGGGCCCTATCCTCTGGAATTCATTACCCCCATTCTGAAACAAACCACTAATTATTCATCCTTCAGGAAATCATTAAATACGTACTTATTCTCGACTTCCTAAAAACTATAAATTATCAATCATCCTATAGACCATGGACCAACTGGGCAACTCTTAACTAAAAGCGCAAGCGCGGAGATACCCCTTCGGGGGTCGAGTCCTGCGCTATATAAGAATATAAATAAATAAATAAATAGATAGAGGTTGTTTACCAAGTGAGGCACTTGGAGATCCAGCCAGATCGAGATCTTTGTATTGCCTGCATAGGAAATATCATGACAACCGAAAGCATGAATAATTAATAATGTGTGACAGGGGTTGCATGTACAGGTTGAATATCATAGGCGAGTGGCTAGCCTCAAAGATTAGTGAAGTTGATCCAACAAACCGGTTCCAAACTGCGTCTTTGACACCAATCTCAGTGTGTCCGGCCATCAACACTTGATAGTTTATTTTGTCACAGCAGCTGAGAGATCTGAGATCACTTTAACTGTGTCGTGTTGACCCTGAATAGATCAATTATCATCAGTTGGAGCTTTTATGGCAGTTTCTAGTTTTTGTTAGGACAAAGCTCATCTGCTAACCGACCAATTTTTTGCTGTCTTCTAGAAATCCAGAGTTGTGTGTCATCTAACCTCTCTAGGATTTTGCCAAGTGCTTCTAATAATCTTATTGAGCAAGAGCTTATTACATCTGCTGCGTCCAAGCTGGCTTTTTTAGAACCAGAGTTTGTAGGACAATGAAACCATGCCTCATAACAGAGATACAAAAAATAATTCTGTGATTTTCCCCATAAATGTTACAGATAAGAACTGGAACAGATGCAGAACAAGTGTAATGGAAAAACCACGATTTGCCGAAGCATGAAGGAGATCAACTGCTTCAAGTGTCACGCTTCTGAAATTGCAAAAAACACAGTTGATGGACAGAATGTAGAACAATGTCATACCTTCACCCCAGTCCAAGGATCTGGGCCTAATCCATCGTTTTTTGCACTCCACACCACCCTGGGTTAGACACTGGCTATATGCAAATCAGCTCTGACCCTGTGCCTCATGGGAACAGTCCAGTCCGAACTGCCAAGCCATGTCTTTCCCAGACCAGAATCAAGCATCCAGGGACCGGTTTCTGGCTATCAGCCTTCATCAGCCTGGATAGCTTGACTCCAGTGGTGTGGAGAGCCTGGGACTCACGTCTGAGTATACCCAGCCCACTCGGGGTGAAAATTGCAAAAAACACAGTTGATGGACAGAATGTAGAACAATGTCATACATTCACCCCAGTACAAGGATCTGGGCCTAAATCCATCGTTTTTTTGCACTCCACACAGTCAAGCTATCCAGGCTGATGAAGGCTGATAGCCAGAAACCGGTCCTTGGATGCTTGATTCTGGTCTGGGAAAGACATGGCTTGGCAGTTCGGACTGGACTGTTCCCATGAGGCACAGGGTCAGAGCTGATTTGCATATAGCCAGTGTCTAACCCAGGGTGGTGTGGAGTGCAAAAAAACGATGGATTTAGGCCCAGATCCTTGTACTGGGGTGAATGTATGACATTGTTCTACATTCTGTCCATCAACTGTGTTTTTTGCAATTTTCACCCAGAGTGTGCTGGGTATACTCAGACGTGAGTCCCAGGCTCTCCACACCACTGGAGTCAAGCTATCCAGGCTGATGAAGGCTGATAGCCAGAAACCGGTCCTTGGATGCTTGATTCTGGTCTGGGAAAGACATGGCTTGGCAGTTTGGACTGGACTGTTCCCATGAGGCACAGGGTCAGAGCTGATTTGCATATAGCCAGTGTCTAACCCAGGGTGGTGTGGAGTGCAAAGAAACGATGGATTTAGGCCCAGATCCTTGTACTGGGGTGAATGTATGACATTGTTCTACATTCTGTCCATCAACTGCGTTTTTTGCAATTTTCACCCCGAGTGTGCTGGGTATACTCAGACGTGAGTCCCAAGCTCTCCACATCACTGGAGTCAAGCTATCCAGGCTGATGAAGGCTGATAGCCAGAAATCGGTCCTTGGATGCTTGATTCTGGTCTGGAAAAGACATGGCTTGGCAGTTCGGACTGGACTGTTCCCATGAGGCACAGGGTGAGAGCTGATTTGCATATAGCCAGTGTCTAACCCAGGGTGGTGTGGAGTGCAAAAAAACGATGGATTTAGGCCCAGATCCTTGTACTGGGGTGAATGTATGACATTGTTCTACATTCTGTCCATCAACTGTGTTTTTTACGCTTCTGAAATTAGGCAACTCTTGGTGACTGTTCTCCAGGAATGCTGGGTACAGATTTGCCCCCAGCAATCTCCATGTTGGTTACAATTGGCTTACTTGATTGGGGCTGATTCTCAGCCACATTTTAAATCAGTCTCATATGTGAACCCTAAGCCAAGCCAATGACCAGATATGTGTGTGGTTGCTTTAATTAGTTGCTGATGCCAAAATCAGGCCTTTAGATTCAGAATGTGTTTAGCGGGTACATGCTTAGCATTGTTTACATGTAAGTTGAAATCACCAACTGTAAATTAGATTGCAGTATTTCAGTACGATCTGCCCTATTGTTTCTACAAGAATTTCCTTAAAGACTTTGCCTGTTCCTAAGGCCTAGTACATCACCAGCAAAGTTAGTGTGGCTGCTTGTTTTCACACCCACACACACTGCAGTTCAATCATGCATCCATTCCTTGTGGACACTAGCGGGTCTTTACTAGGACCATAGATGCATGCACACCTTCATGTACTAAGCCATCCTGGAATGAAGGCCCAATGCGTATTCCAATCTGTTTTGTCTGGGCTTTTTCAGAGTTCTCTTCCAACTCTCGCTCATTAAACTTAAGGGTCCCCTTCCAAAGAGAAGCTCAAAGGGGGAGATTATGGGGGGGGCGGGACAGACACCCCTTTCTAGTCCCATTGATACATCATTTGTATTGGGCCAAATATCCGTGCTAGACACACTGATCCATACACTGCACGGAGCAACCAATGCCAATTACAAGCCCACTCATGCATGCACATTATGTGGCAACTTGAGTACGTTACTAGGGCATTCATGTATGTCCTCTAGTGTTGCCATTGATGCTCTTTACTAGACCCTTTGATTCAAGCAATGTGGAGCCACCAACTTCCTTTACGAGGCCTAGTCATGCAATGGTGCATTGACTAATGTACTGCATGCAGTCACTGATGCCTGTTAACAGGGGCATTGATGTAGGCTGTTTTGAGCTTTACTAAAAAACTGTAATATATACAAACTTTATTCTTTGTTATTTTGATAGTTCAGGAAAAAAGTATGCTTGTTTTTTCCAAATTCCTTTCAATGTCTACATAAGCGAGATTTACTAAATATTTACAATATCCAAAAATAAATATTACAGCAATCAGCATTATCATACTTCACCCTAATTATAATGCTATACAAAGCACAAGAATGAAGTTCAGATCTGTTGGCTCTGCCATTGCTTGTTTTTTATGTGTTGGTAAATATTTAATGACCTGGTGGAAAATCTTTTCAGTTTGCAAGCAAAGTGTCTACAGGATGAGAAAAACTTCTAAGTTGTGTCTTTTCCACGCAGATACATCCAATGTATACTATTTGTGAACAGACTACAGTAAAAGAACTCGGTCAGCAGGTGAGCATTATGCTTTCCTAATATCTTTTCTACAGAGAGAAGATGAACCTAAAACCCATTAGGAAAAAAACACAAATTTCTAAGATTAGTATTGTCCAATCGTAAGCCAGAAGAAAGGCACACTACCTACTGTACTTTCAGAATCAAGCCTGGCTATTAATGAGCAATTCACATCGAAGACATGTGTAAAGAAACAACTACTCATATGTCTGAAGATCTCCCCAGGAGGAGGAGATATATTTATTATTTGGAGATTCTGTTCACAATTAAGGGGGATATTACCAGTATTACAGATCAGCCAGACCAACTCTCAAGCTGCTAGGGACGCCGGAGGTAAGTCAGTAAGTGGAAGTACTAGCACAGCTTCAATACCTTCCTCCCAATCAAGGCTGGAAGACGAACAGGAAGATACTGGAAGTGGTGCAAATGAGACCATCCCTGCATCCCCGTAATAGCTGGACAGAGAATCAATGGTTTTTGGCACAATGGATACATTTAGATCGCCGATTAGTGGGTCTTACAGAGGGTTCAGGGGTACAGGACAGACTTTTACAGGACAACTATTCAACCTGTTCGACCAAACCCTAGCCATTTCTCCACAGTCCATTGGAAGTTGGTGTCAGTGGATGTAAAAGCACTTGAAAAGAAAGGTGTCGCAGTGCCAACACCTAAGTGTCTGAAAGGCTTTCTCAGCATTTGTTTGAGGGCCTAAAAGAAGAAACATGCTAGAACCTTGAATGTCTAAGGATCGTTTGTTTTCACAAAGAACTGGCATCGTCAAAGTCAATGAAGAAGTTTAAGCTGGAGAATCAAAGGTGGTTGAACTCAGGGCAGAGTGGAATATGAAAACAATATTTCGGCCTTTAGTTAGAGAATCAGATGCCAACAGTTTAGATTCCAGTCCAGGAAGGACCTCCTGGAAGTTCGGGCTGGACTGTTCCCATTGGGCGCAGGGTCAAGACTGATTTGCATATGGCTGGGTCCAAACTGGAATGGCATGGTGAGCAAAAAAACGATTAATTTTAGCCCAGATCTCTGTACTGGGTTGAATGTAAGACATTGTTCTGCATTCTGTCCATCAATTGTTCTTTTTACATTTGTCACTCCGAGTGGGACGGGTATGCCCAGACGTGGGTCCCGTGCTCTCCATGCCACTGGAGTCAAGCTATACTGGCTGATGAGGGCTGAAAGCCCGAAACCGGTCCTAGGATGCTTGTCTCCAGTCCAGAGAGGACCTGCCTGGCAGTTTGGGTTGGACTGTTCCCATTCGGCGCAGGGTCAAGACTGATTTGCATATGACCAGGTCTAAACTGGTGTGGCATTGTGGCAAAATAATGATGGATTTAACCCAGATCTTTTGACTGGGGGTGAATGTTTTGATTTGTTCCGCGTTCCGTCTATCAATTGTATGTCTTTTGCTTTCTCACCCTAAGTGCGCCGGGTGTGCCCAGACGTGGGTCCCGGGCTCACTGTGCCACTGGATTCAAGCTATCCTGGGTGATGAGGGGTGAAACCCCGAAACCGATTCTAGGATGCTTGTTTATGGTCCAGAAAGGACCTGGCTTGGCAGTTCAGTCTGGACTGTTCCCATGAGGTACAGGGTCAAGACTGATTTGCACATGGCCAGGTCTAAACTGGGGTGTGGCATGGTGAGCAAAAGAATGATGGACTTAACCCAGATCTCTTGACTGGGGGTGAATGTTTTGATTTGTTCTGCATTCCGTCATTCAATTGTGTGTCTTTTGCTAAAACTCTCCTAAGAACACACACTCAGAAGTTTGGGAAGTTTCTATAATACTGAAAATGACAAAACAATGGAGTAACTACAGCTCTGCAGGCTGTATTTTCATAACATCAAAAATTCTTTATTCCGCATTTCGTAGTACATCATGATAAAGGGTGCCATTTTCCAATTTCTTAGCCACAACAGCCAAGTGTTTTGTTGGAGAGTAAATAAATGCACACCTTGCAGCCTTTGTACTCCGTTTTCTTCAAATCAACCAAAATGTTTCACAGTCCTTGAACGTTACTCAAGAATAACAAAAACAATGCTTTCCATTGAAGTACATCACTTATGCATTATGTAACTGAAAGCATGTTATCAGATATGTGAACCCTTTATACACCCACCAGTAGGATTAGTCCCATCTTAAGGTTCTTCTTTCCAGGGAAACTTTGGATTCCCATTTGGTTCGCAGGGAGGCACTGAAGAATTAACATACTCTTCTCTATGCACTGAATGGCGTCGTTAGTGAGGCAGTGATGTAATAATCTAATGAAAGGTCACAGAAAATAATAGGTGAAGGCCAAAACTGAATGACTGAGTTGCTCTGGCGAAATGTTACAATACTAGAAGATAGTTTCATAGTGAGAATTTCTAAGTTTAGTTACATTTTCTTTTCCTTTTGAAAATGAGCGGTGCCCAACACTTGGTGTATAGAGGTAGATCATCTTATGATTTGATGATTTATTTAAAAACGTGCTTGGTATTGCTGTTGTTAATATGGTGCTGAAGCTGTCAAAGGGGAGGGGGAGGGGATTTTGAATAAGTTGAAATAGCATTTTTAATCTTTAATTTTGAATCTCAAATCCCAAATAATTACAAAAATGTTACTAAAGTACAGCAAGCAGAATTAGTAGCAATTATATAAGTAGCCTAATTAGCTCAGGAAGAGAGGTCGAAAAATGTGGGTTCGACACAGACCACAAACACAATATTAGGAATGCTTGGTATGATCTATGCCGTCGGTGACAGTTCTGGCTTCATCTCTTTGAAAAGTTCAGGACCACATAAGCTTTAAAACTCTCAATCTGTTCAATGGGAGGTCCATCAAGATGTCATTATCATAAACCTTTTAAAGTTATCAGTCTACTAATTTAGTCCATCTTCACAGATCCACTGTAGTCCAATAATTTTCATACAAACATCTTTATTAAGAATTTTCATTAATCCAACAGCTGCAGTGGGTTCGACACAGACCACAAACACAATATTAGGAATACTTGGTATGATCTATGCCGTCGGGGACAGTTCTGGCTTCATCTCTTTGAAAAGTTCAGGACCACATAAGCTTTAAAACTCTCAATCTGTTCAATGGGAGGTCCATCAAGATGTCATTATCATAAACCTTTTAAAGTTATCAGTCTACTAATTTAGTCCATCTTCACAGATCCACTGTAGTCCAATAATTTTCATACAAACATCTTTATTAAGAATTTTCATTAATCCAACAGCTGCAGCCAAATGAGGAAACCCTCTTTTCTTTTTTTTTTTAACTCTTTTTATTGGATTTTGTACAATGAAAAGACAATACAACACATAAGACAGCAGCCCCCCCCCCCTCTGATCGGGCATATTAAATGTAGAACAAAAAGAATTTCAAAAGCTTATAGATCATACATAAAATTGAATATTTGAATTAACACATGAGTCATCTTGATACAGATAAACATTAGGGTAGATGGATATACGTTACAACTAAACGGTTTTAGCCATGTTATTGTTATATGAATGTCTAAGGTTCAGACCATTCTATTAAAGAAGACCACATTTTTAAGCCTTTTATTCTACGTTTCCTACCTTTAGTTTTATATATTGCCATTTCTAAATTAAAAATTGCTAACAGTCTTGAAAACCACTGTTGATATGAGGGAGCGATAGGATCTAGCCAAGCCGATGCAATACATATTCTTAATACAGCCATTGAAATAAAAATCAGTTCATGACCAGAATTCAAATTAGTACAGTTTGCTAGGCCTAATAGAACTGTTTGATCAGATAGATTAACTACAGTTTTAAGGATTAATGAGAGGAAATGTTCAATTTTTGATTTGAGAAAAGTTAAAGCGGGACAAGATG
Source organism: Lissotriton vulgaris (assembly GCF_964263255.1). Classification (NCBI taxonomy): domain Eukaryota; kingdom Metazoa; phylum Chordata; class Amphibia; order Caudata; family Salamandridae; genus Lissotriton; species Lissotriton vulgaris. The sequence continues at coordinate 79,158 of NW_028252012.1, read as the reverse complement.
AAAAGATATGTATACAATCCGCATCTTGTAAGTTACAACGAGAGCAGCATGTTCCTCTCCCATTACCCCATTTGGCAATTCTATCTGGTGTATAGTACATGAAGAAGCATATTTTATAAAATTGTGTTTGTAATTTGGTTGACATGAGTGCAGTTTGTGATAGCCCATTTACATACTCAAATTTGTCAGTTGATATTATAAATTTCTTTTGCCATTTCTGAATATTCTTCTGCCTATCATCAGGTAAATGTGTAAGTTATAATTGATAAAACCCCCCAATCCGTATTTTTTCCTGATAATGGCTAAGAGTTTCAGCTATGATGTTTTTAGGCATAGTGTCTTCTCTCCTCACTCGTCGTAATAGAAAATCTCGTATTTGGAGATATTTAAAGAAATCTCTCCATTCAAGATGGTACTTGTCTTTCAAAAATTCAAAAGAATATATCCCTTCTGCGGAGAAGAAGCAACCTATATAAGTAATTCCAGCTATGATCCATCTATCAATATAGGAATCTTTAAATATATCTGGTAAGAGGGGGTTATTTTGTATTGGTGTATAAAAAGATAACCGTCCCAGACCTATCATTTTCCTCATAGATTTCCAAACTTTAAACACGGCTATGAGTGTTTTTAGTCTTACTTTTTTATGATAGCTATCAAAGAGATATCTCCAAAGATAGCCGATACTTCTGTCATCTAATATTATTTGATGAATAGTCGGTGCGTCTTTATCCCGAGATGTCCCTGTTCCATCAAGAAGAAAAAGCTCATGATTATATAGCAAGACTGTTGTCCAGTAATATAACCTGAGGTTTGGAAGACTTAATCCTCCTCTTTCTTTGGGAAGTGTGAGTAGTTTATAGGCGCGGCGGGCTGAGTATATGACCAAATAAAATCCGTAAAGATACGTTCCATTGTTTTAAACCATTGATCTGAGATTTCCAGATTAATCGCTCTAAATAAATACAAAAGTTTTGGAAAGTAGACAATTTTTAGGGCATTTGTCCGTCCAATCAAAGAAAGATGTAAATTATTTTTACGGCGAAGGTCTTTTTGCATTTTGTTTGAAATAGGTTTAAGGTTCAGGTCGACTAGATTATCTTATTCAGAAGTTATTGTAACCCCTATGTAAGTGGCTGAATTTGTTATACATGAATCTGTCATAGCACATTTGTTGTTAATAATTATTTGGGTTTTCCCTCGATTCAAAGCGTATCCTGAAATAGTGCCAAATATTAGTGCTTCTTGTTCAATGATTGGCATAGCCAAGTTTGGGTTAGCAGTGACAATGGCAATATCGTCTGCATAGGCGAGAATTTTTGTTGAGTATTCATTTGTCCGGATGGGAGTTATAATGCTATTATTTTGTAGTCTTCTAATAAAGGGATCAATATAAAGAGTGAACAACAGCGGGGAGCAAGGGCATCCCTGCCGTGTTCCTCTCGAGATTTTTAATGCTTTTGAATTACCACCATTAACCATCACCATCGCCTGAGGATTAATGTAATGTTTTTGTATTGCCTGTATAAATGTATGGTGAAAGCCGACCTTGGACATTACCTGCCACAAGAATGGCCAGGAGACCCGATCAAAGGCTTTCTCGGCATTGAGTAAAATAAGTGCCATCAGGTCTCTTGCCACCTGGGTGTAGTCAAACAAGTCAATTACTCTCTGTGTGTGATCGGTAGTGTCTCTCCCAGGGATAAAGCTGTGCGGAACTTTGGATGTAACTTTATGAATCATTGATGAAATACGATTAGCGAGTAGTTTGGAGTAGATGTTAGAATCTACATTTATTAGGGTGATGGGTCGATAAGAGCCCATCTGGTCGGGAGGTTTGTTTTTCTTAGGGAATATCACAATTTTAGCTGTAGACCATGAGTTGGGGGTTGCCCTCCTCTAAATAAATGCAAGCAAAGGTTCAACAAGATTTCTTGAAGTTGATCCAGAAATACTATGTAAAATTCAAGTGGGATAGCATGTACTCCAGTTGCCATCCCACGGGAAAGATATTTTACGGTTTTTCTTATTTCCTCGATGTCGGGGGCCTTTTCCAAGATTAGCTGGTCTTCGGTGTTAAGTTTGTCACAGGTATCTATATCTAGATAATCAGCGATTTTCTCTTGATCCATTTCTCCTTCTTCTGTATAGAGAGCACTATAAAAACACCAAAATGCTTCTCGGATCTTCTCTGAGTCAGTTACTCTACCGATTATTGGGTCTTGAATTTCCTGTATTACATTTTGTGTAGTCTGCTGTCTCATCCGGATTGCTAATTGCTGACCAACCGACTCACTAACCTCGTATATTTTTTCCCGATGGGCAGTAGCTTTTTTAATAGCTTTATTGATGTATATATTTGTAATTGATGCCTTAGCTATTGCAACCTGAGTTTGTGCATTACTTATCTCTTCTATAGTAGAAGAAGAGCTTCTTGTTACCCTTATAAGCTCTTCCTCCAACCTCTTTAAAGTCTCTTGTGAGAGTCTTAGTAATTCCCTTGCACATTTGTTGCTCCGGAGTGAATATTGTATAGTTTCACCCCTAATACCTGCTTTTAAAGCGCCCCAAACTAAATCTATTGTTGTACTGCCGTTGTTAACCATCAAAAAGTTTGAGATCCAGATTCTCATATGTTTACAATATTCACTCTCAAGGAGCAAAGACCTCTCAAAGGTCCAAGTTTGTGGCGTCTGTATCAAGGATGTTGTCTCAAGTGTTAGTATTAAGGGATTATGATCCGACATAATTCGGGGTAGCATTTCTATTTTTGAAGGAGTTTTGATTCAAGATATTCGAGATATTCTTTCAAGATAGAATAGAACACTCCGCTAGCTCTAGTAAAGAATCTTTTACCATTTTAAAGGAACTCTTCAAAGTCCCTGACTCGGGACAGAGAGACCCCCCAGACCCCAAAGCTGATGAGGAAAAGTGCCACAAGCTGGCCAATTTCTTCAAGGAAAAAATCCCCTAAATTCTTGACTCCATTCCATCCACAAGCTCGAGCGAGGAGAGAGAAGCCAGCAACCCTCCGACTTTCCCATGCCTCACTTCCTGGGGACAGGTGACAGTTGAAGAGGTCGAAGATGCGCTGCAAGTCATTAAAAGCGGATCCCCCAGGGACCCGGCCCCTTTATGCATTCTCAAAAAGGTAGCACCCTCGATCGCTCCTTCTCTCACTCACCTCATCAACGCCTCCCTCCAACAAGGAGTCGTCCCCCCCAGTTGGAAGGCGGCAGTCGTCAAGGCACTTCTAAAAAAAACCCTCCCTTGACCGTGCCGACCTGGCGAACTATAGACCAATCTCCCTTCTCCCGGGAACCAGCAAGATCGCGGAAAAAATTGTGAACAGAAAACTCTCACAATTTTTGGAGAACAACAACCGTCTAAAAAACTCGCAGACAGGTTTCCGCCCCGGGCAGGGCACCGACAGTGCCCTTCTCATTGCGGTGGAGGAGGCTAGAGCACTCTTAGACGAAGGAGGATCAGTGGCAGTGATCCACCTCGACCTCAGTGCGGCCTTCGACACCGTCAACCATCAGCTCCTCATCCAACGACTCATGAGCGTTGGTGTTGAAGGAACTGCCCTGTCCTGGATATCGTCCTTTTTGAGTCAACCCTCCTTTCAAATCTGGGAGAATAACACCTGCTCCTCCGACACTCCCCTCCAATGTGGTGTGCCTCAGGGCTCCTCCCTGAGCCCCACATTATTTAACATCTACATGTCCCCATTGGAGGAGGTTGTTATCCCGTTCGGAGTGAGCATCGTCAGCTATGCTGACGACACTCAGTTAGTGGTGTCCCTCTCTCTTCCTAAACAACAACCTGCGGACCTTTACAACTGTATGACGCAGATACAAGGATGGATGAATAGATCGTCTCTGAAACTCAACGGTTCAAAGACTGACATTCTCCTCCTTGGTCAGAAGGGACCCACTTCACTTCATAACATCTGGCCACCTTGTTTAGGCCCGATTCCAGATCCGAAACCAGAGGTAAAAAGCCTGGGTGTCTGGCTCGATAAGGAACTATCTTTTACAACACAGGCAAAAAAGGTAGCCGGGACGTGTTTTGGACTGCTCAGGTCTATTCGAAAGATCTTTCCCCTACTCCCCCACAACTCCCAAAAACTGTTGATCCAAGGACTGATTCTGTCTAGGCTCGACTTTAGCAATTCCATCTACTTAGGGGCCCCAGAGGCAACCCTGAACAAACTACAAAGGGTCCAAAATGCTGCTGCCCGGATCCTTACTAACACCCCCGCCAGAGCCTCAGACAAACCAGCGCTAAAGTGTCTCCATTGGCTTTCGGTGAGAGAACGGGTGATGTTCAAGGCTCTCTGCCTTGCTCACAGATTGCTCCAAAACAATGGCCCCCCAAGCCTAAAAAAATTCATCAAACCATACAAAGCCCCGAGATCCCTCCGCTCGGACCAGGAACACCTCATTGTTACCCCCAGAATTGAGAAGGTCCGAACAGGAGGAAGACGTTTCTCGGTTCACACCGCACGTCTCTGGAACGCCTTATCGCACCACTTGAGAACCGAATCCAACTACCTTCGGTTCAGGAAGCAACTGAAAACCCACCTCTTCCCTTAAACTGTCTTTCCCCTCCCCCTGTCAACTTCCAGTTGTACTGATTTTAGCGCTGGGATACTTACGGGTGACTATGCGCTCTATAAAAATTAAATAATAATAATAATAATAATGATTGAGCTAGATATCAAAAAGTAATCGAGTCTAGCATGTGTATGATGTGGATTTGAATAATATGTATACCCTGGATCATCGGAATTACTATTTAAGGTCTGCCACGCATCAATTAGCCCATGGGTAATACATAGTTCCTTGATTGCTTTAAAGACTTTTGATTTTCGACCATGGTAATGCCAATTGTCTTTTGTGGACCAATCATGTGAAAGATTTATATTGAAGTCGCCACAAATTTTAAGTGGTAGTGGCCAATTAGTAAGTTCATTAGAGACATTATTAATTACCAGGGGGTCATCATTATTACATCCATAAATTGTGCAGATGGTCATTGATGAGGATTGCCCTGTATGAAATTCTGTGATCACCCATCTTCCCAATTTATCGGATTTAGTTTTATTAAACTTAAACCCTCTGCCTCTAGCCAAAAGTGCTACCGTGTGTAGTTGCACCAATCAGATTGTATCCAAGTGAGTTTAATATTTGTAATTGTGACTCCTTCAATATGGGTTTCCTGTAAGCATACGATATTAGCGCCAATAGTCTGTAGGCCAACTGCTACCATTTGCCTCTTCTTGATGTCATTTAAACCACAAATATTTAATGATAATATTTTTAATGGACCCATCTAAAAATCCTGGTTTTTGTCTCTGTATGATAATACTTTTCTTTCAGTTTGTTGAAGAATTTGTCGATGAACTACCTGATCTGCCCGACCCCCCCCCTCTTGCCCACCCCCACCCACCACCACCTTTGAAGGTTACCTGGTCTCGTTACGACCAGGGGTGTGACATCAGTGTAAGCGAGCCCAGCGGGCTGGGCTGGTTTATAAATGTATATTACATATTTCTCATTTTCAAGGCTTTCATAGGAATGGTTTCTTATTAGGTTTCAAAATTATCACAGGTCATAACAAGCATTTGTAGCTTTTCTTAAACTCTGTTGCCCCAGCAACATTTTTCCAGTCTATTCTTATGATTATATTATGAGGGATACCCCAAGGAGGATATAAGCAACAAGTCCCCTATGCAACATATCTTCATGATGGAATTTCACCACTGCATTTGGGGCAATTTCTTAATAAAGAACTTTGCATGAAAAAGGCCGGACTACAGTAGATAGGGGTCCCAGACCGGACACAGAATTATTTACAATTTTTTTTCTCCAAAATTTGATAGAAATTTGATCCAAACAATGAACATGCACAGTGTTTTTATTTTCACTGCACACTTATTACCATTCAATTCAGCATATTCCACATTTGAGTCAAATGTGGAATATGCTAAATTGAATGGTAATAAGTGTGCAGTGAAAATAAAAACACTGTGCATGTTCATTGTTTGGATCAAATTTCTATCAAATTTTGGGGAAAAATTTTGTAAATAATTCTGTGTCCGGTCAGGGACCCCTATGTACATATCGATTACTTACCCAGGTCCCACTGACTAAATGGGTCTAACCCAATTACCTATAACGGACTACAGTAGGGCAGCAAATTTAGACTAAATAAATATACTGTGTGAAACTTTCAAAATGTAATGAATTTCCCATTGAGCAAATTCTCTGTTATTAACTTATTGGTGAGGATAGTACCGAGCAAACACGCTGTAGGGTATATATCCCTATATTCAAATATTTTTGGTGAAACTGCCTTGTCTAGATATTTGTTAAGTAATTTTGCTGGTGTTGCTCTACTATTAAGAAAACATCTACTGAATTAGGTGCCAGCCTTTCCCTGGTTAACTTCACCCTGCCGCTGCAGCATCTAGAGAAATTTTTATGAGTGGGGAGAGTAGGATGAAGGAGGTTTGCATCATTTTCTCTCCCACAAAGGGTATTTTGAGTAACGCACAATGTTTCTTCGAAAATCACATCCGCCGTAACTTTATTATATCTCAATCATGCCCCAAACCTCACAAGGGTGTTTCTGCCGACTACAGTGGTAAAACTGGTCACAGAGACCCTACTTGGACAATCCCCTACACCGAAAGGCCTGCAGGAAAGTAACTAACAAAAATGGTTACAGAGGGTAGCATCTACATGAAGCTCTGATATGACAAATCAAGCTCTAAACACCCTTGTAGAGCTGTCAGACGTAGTAGTGGCACTAGGCCTCCAAAGCTCCTCCCACAAGGGCCTTGGATAGCAGTTTAACTGCCTGGGGAACCCCCAGGCCACAGAGAACTGAACCTAGCCTCTTTGTGCAAACTGCTGGGAAAGAGCTATCCTCTGCCTAAGCAGGGCACGTGGCAGTTAGGACAACAAGTTCTGGCCTACATCTGGTTATAACTTTGGGAGTCTTAATAAACAGCAACAAACAAGTGATCTGTGTGAGCCAGACGTACATATTGGCAAATCTTCTACGGAGTATTCCATTCTGTCTTAGGCAAAAGAAACAGGCTATAAGCATAAGATTTGACCCTCCTCCAGTGGGCAGTCCAGTGAAAAACATTAGACCATGTTCCCTGTGAATGGCAACACAAGAAATCTCAAATGCGATTTAAATATGGAGGGTCCAGTTCGCTACGGTCACAGATAAAATAAATAATGAAATGGAATGCTACATAAAGCAGTAACCAGCATGGTTCTCTGTCAGGATTAGAGACAGGCATTATACTTTCAACCCCCTTTATAGACATAAGAAGCCAAGAAAAACCAAAATAACTTTGCCCAACCAACGCAGAGAAATAAACTACAAAAAATGATCAAATATAATCAGTCTCAGCACAGAGTCTACACAAAAAGAGACCTCTGGGTCCTCCCAAATTTCCCTCTATGCTATGTTGCTCAGCAGCCACTTAAGCACTTTATTTCTGTGTCATGATTTCTGTGTAAATGTGGGTAACCGTAATAGATTTGAAGTATTAGTGGGGACAAGTTAATGCCTAGCTGGAGCTTGTTAGAAGTCTACCCCTGATAAACTAAAATCATTCCGTGCGACTACTTTATATATGGATTTAACAAGTGTCCATAAAGGGTAGGACAAAGTAATGAAGGAAGGAAAAGAGGTAGGAAGCGCAACAGGAGAGGAAGAATGGACAGAAGGAAAAGAGGTAGGAGAAAAATGAATTAAGGAAGGAGAGAAAGTAATGAACAATGGATTTAAAGGTATGAAGAAAGTAAAAAGAAGGAACAGAAAGGAGATATGGAAAGAAGTGATAAAGGAAAGAAGAAAAGGAGCAAAGGAAGAAAAAGTGTAACAGAAAAATAGTAAGGGACCAAACGAAGAAATGAGAGGAGAGGAGATAAAGTAAGAAAATAAAGGAGAGAAGAAAAGGAAGCACAAAGAAGAGGACACAAATAAAGAAGGGCCAAAAAAGAAAAGACAGGAAAGAAAAAGAAACTGAAAGAAAAGTTGAGGCTGGGACAAGGAAAGAAAGACAGTAAGCGGGAGATAATAACCAGAATAAAGGATTGCAATGAGAGAAGAAAGACAAAGAAAGTGAGACAGTGAGAACAGTACAAAGTGAGAATGAAACAAACAAGGAAAGAAATGGAACAAAAAACAAAAAGACAGAAAAGGAGAGGAAACAAAGAAATACACAGAAAGAAGAGAAAGAAGAGAAAAAACAAAAGGGAAGAAAATAGAAAAATATTTACATACTGTGCTACACTAAACAATGCACATTTGTATGAAGACCCTTCAAATATTTACGTTCCATTGACATAATTGAAATAAACTTCTGACTGAGAGTCATCCTCAGAAAATTAATTAGTTAATTAAAGCAATATTTTTCAAGGGTGTTTTTTAGAGAGTTAATATTGTGCTTTTTGTAGGCAGGCTTCTCAGCAGGCAGCAGCACCACACTTGTATTTCACAAGAGGGTGTGCTCTATGCTGCGCCTGCACTGCGAGTCAGGCCTTTAAGTGCAGCACTGACAGATATACTTCCAAAGTTTAGGCAGCGAGCTACTTCAAGACCGCCTGTGGACTAGTGGCTTCCAATCGATGCGTTAGACAACTCTACTCTACCCCCTTGCAGTCCTTTGACGGTTTATCAATGTGAGGGGAGTGCGGCCTTTCTGCAGCTCTCTCGCTGCATCGGCCTGTGGGCGCAGAGATGGACTCACATGTTCTCTCCCAGGACAGGGGCGGCTCTAGGCTCATGGCGGCCCTGGGCAGGGAGCGTAGGTAGGGGGCCCCGGAAGAGGGGATCCAGGCGGGGCAGAGCGCGGAGGCCAGTAAAGAGGGGGGCCAGGGTCTTTGGAGTGGAACAGAGCCGGAGACCGCCAAATCCCTGCCAGGGGCCGCTACGCAAATATGTATCCATCCTCAGAGGATTATTATATTAAGGATATATATTGCATGGTGGCCCTTGGGGTTTGGTGGCCCTGTGCAGGTGCACAGCTTCCACATGCCTAAGGCCGCCCCTGCCCAGGAGGAGCCCAGTTGAGTACCCACATGGGCGACACTACTCTCTCCATGGAGACAGGAGAAGCACGGTGTCTATGTAGAACTCAAGGACGGATGCACCCATTTTATCAGACGGCTGATGCTGGGCGGCAGTGACGCAGCAGAGTTCCATAGAAAAGGTTTTCTGCTATCACTTCATCAGGGGAGGCAGGAGTCGAGCAGGAGGCGCCTTTTGTGCTCTCTTGTGCCTTAAACGGGGCCCAGTTACCCCGAGCCTCATGTCATTTTACTGGTCTGGATTTTCTTGTCGGTAAAATCTGGCCTGGTAGACTGACACCAGGCGAATCCGAGGGCAGGAATACTGCGTCATTTAGAAGTATTGTGACTGGGAATAACGCTCCACCAAATTTACAATTAAAGCCAATCTCAATGTGGTAAAAGGAGCAAGGAGATGTATTCAAAATTCATTTAGGAAACATTTCAAGTAAAAAATGTTGCATGCATATATGTGATGCAAGTCTGCCTTTTTTTCACCTTCACGGAAAAATATTTTTCTATGCGGGAAAAAACCCCTGTACTTCAACTCATTTAAATATGGGAAGTCTCTCTACCTGGAAACACACTTACTCCCGTCAATGATAGGAGCAAATTTAGGTGGGAAACTCCTGAAAGGTGAACGCGAATGCTCACATATATACAGGCGTGCGACCCATCCAGAAACACTTACAATTTCTTCAGAAACCCAAACTTGTGCAAATTCAATCATACCAGTGGTATGTGCAAAACAGATGCACCAAGTGAACGTAAAAAGGCACCATCCTAAGTCTGCGACTCGGGACTTAGTTTTTAAATGTATAAAGGCTTTGTTGCTCATGTGAGTTAAACTTAGATGAGCAAAAAAGTTATGAATTGGCCCCTGAGTGTTTGATTTGCACAATTTACCACCAGTAAGAAAGTGCAATATGTCAATCAGGAGGACACAAATGTGGAGCAGGGCCAGCAAGATCACGCACACAACCTTCCATATTTATTGAGCAGCTCAAAAACTATGAAGACAGCAGAACATGCAATAATAAACTTAGAAAATGGGCTAGATCGTTAGTAAGACAACTTGGAATGATAGCTGTAACAGGCAATATGATTGGTGCATGTTCTGTGGACACTGTATTCTTTAACTGAGAGGCGACAACATGAAACCAAAGGCCAAAGGGATCCTGGGTTAGATTTCAACTAAAGGCGGCATGACGGAGTACATTTTAACACCAATTAAAAGTAAAGCTTGACTTACATGTTTGTAGAGCTCTGTTAAGGTTGTCCTGCATCGCCTTCCTACATCCTGGCACAGTCTGTCCATTTGCCTCAGAGGTCGAACTCTTTACATTCTCGAGAACTCTCATTTCACGAAAACCTCGCTTCTCCTGTTGAAAGACAGGGGAAAATCATAACTACAATGTTTCCCCCACCGCATGTTCTCTTATAAAAAAAATTGCACAAGGGGGGTCTTAAGGACGGAAGGGGTCAGGTACGGTGCGGGGTGTGCGAGAGACAGAGTTCCCACAGTAAAAATACAATTTTCTCCTAAAATGAGTTCCCAGGCACCAGCAGCCGGAAGCGAACTTTGAAAGTAGGTCCAACCAGAACCGTGTAAAGGAATGCATGTAGAGCGTCCATATCTGGGACTTGCGGTGTGTATAGAAGTCAGTCATGGGACATTCAATCTCATCAGGTCTCGTGGAAATGGACTGCTGGTTGTCCCAGAGTTCGGTAATGTATGCGCTGGCCCAGGGCGTCCGACAGTTTCTCTCTAAGATCAGCGGGCATCTTGGTGTTCCCATTTTCAAAGTACTAATGATCGCAAATGTCAGCTTCCAGCTGGGCCAGTTGTGTGTTCAGTGTCTTTAGTATCCCTGACTGCTTGGATAGCAACTTTGCAAGCTTCCCATAATGTGGATGGGGAGTCAAGTGACTGCTCCTAAGGACTACAGGGTTAGGACTACAGGGTCTAGAAGCGCGTGTGGTGCTAGTGTGTGTGTGCCTCTAAGGAGGGGCAAGACTTCCAGCAGAACGAGAGCATGGTGTGATAGGTCCCTGGGAGGTGGGTTATGGTGGTAATCCAAGTGAGTACATCTCGTGTAACTAGCCAGTAGTCTATTCTGGACAAGGTGTTATGCGTGGAGGAGATGAACGTGCCTTCTGCGCTGTTGGCATGATTCAGTCATCACATGTTGTGACGGTTGTTATCCTGCACGAGTCTGTGTAGATGAACGGCATCTGGATGAGGGTGTCAAGTGTTGTTGGACCTCCAGCAAAGTGGTCCAGTATCACGTTAAACTGCCCACCACAGAGTATCGTCCCAGATCCTGTATTAGTGATCACATGCCAAATTGGCGAAGACGTTGAGTCAGTCCTCATTAGTATCCTATATTGAGGCCAGAGTTAAGGGAAAGTAGCACATTGTGCCATGGGGTTATGACAAATCTACGCTCCATGTCGCAGAGTGCCCGATGTGTGTGCCACTGCAGCCCTTTTGTGGAAGAGGATGGCAGTGCCCAGGGCATAGTTGGAGTATAAGGAGGTAAGTATCTAAGCAGCCCACCCAGCCTGAAGGGGAGGGTGAGTTGCCTCAGTCAGGTGCAGCTCTTTGAGAAGCAGATGTCTATGTGGTGTCTGTTGTGGTAGGTATGGACCAGTTGCACCTTGCATCGGTCATTGAGCCCATGGATGTTCCTGGTTAGGAATGTAGTAGCCACCATCAGGTGCAGAGGTGGCATGGAGGTAATTGACTGCATATGGGGAAATTGTGACCTGCTTGTATGTATAGTCTTAAATATAAGTGCTTCAACATTATGGACTGCACAGTGTGTAAAGCAAACAGGGAAAAGACAATGCAAAACACACCCAACATACACTTCAACCCAGCCAACTGTTTGAATAAGCCCAGCCCACTCCCACCCATTTCAACATCCCAACAATTGTTCAACACATTGGGACACATCTCTTGGAGTCACCAAAGGTCCAGGCGTACAACCCAGTTGGTACTAGACTTGGTGGCTTAGAAGAAAGAAAGTAGAACAGGTACGGTGTGAAAGCCATCTTGCTAAGTCTGGTGAGAGAGGTCTCTGATGCAGGCTCTGGCTGTCACCTGTAACTTCAGTCTGGAGTAGCAAACTGTCAGGAGCGAGTACCGGATGTATAAGGAATTGCCCACAAGTTCCCACATGTCGCTATGGTGTCCCTCTGTACTTGCTATATCGGTGGCTGATTCAACCATGTTAGAGGTTGCACATTTGCAAGAGAATTTCATAGCCGGCTTGGGTTCTGTGAAGTAATGAGGCTTACTGTCGATGTTTGATGCGTAATTTGCTCGGGTACAGCAAGGAGTAGAGGATCCCAACTTTTTGAAGGATGTGTTTCATGGGTAGGAACGCCCGGCGAGCATCCTGAACTGCTAGTGTAAAATCAAGGTATAGGGAGACAGCATTTCCCTGATACTGGACTGATTGGCATTCTCTGGCAAGCCTCAGAATTCCATTTCTGTCCTTGTAGTTTTACAGGCAGGCTAAGAATGGGTCTTGCGGGGGCTCCGGGTGGATGGTGTGGACCCAGCACATGGCGCACACTATGAAGACCACTTTTAGGGCATCGCCAAACAGGAAGCGGCATATATTTTCAATATAGGTTTCATTTTGTTCTGTTATTTCTGCCCTGTAAGCTCAGGGAACCACACTGTGTCCTATATCTACCGTGTGGAAGAGCTTAGTATTGGGGCCGCCTCCCAATCCCGTCCCACAATAGCACCTTTTGTAGTGACAACCAGGTCCCAACAGGGGCCCCTCACCGTACAGGCCTCAATAGCGTCGGTATCCACCTGGGCCTAACAGGACCCAGTCCTTCCTCTCACTGCCTCTTTGCGTGGCTGCTTCAATGTGCAGCTTGGCGGTCCTGTCCCCTAGGTGTGTTGGGCCCACTGCCTTACCATGGCCAGCCATGTGTAGAGTTAATTTACATGTATTTACATTTTGTTGTGAGTTACGAAAAACGGCATCCTACAGCCTTTTCTTTCACGTTTCCTGTAACACGGCAAGAGTCTCATAATACACTTTAGTTTTCTTTCTTGGACTGCAAAATGAAAGGAATTTGTAAAAAGCTATCCTCACTGTATTTGTGAGCATTTAAGCTATTGGCATTGTAAATGACTATGCCTTTTATTTATATGTTTTGATAGTTAACACATAAATAAAAGGCATTGTCATGTACAATGCCAATAGCTCAAACTCTTGTAAATGCGTGACCTATTCATAGAAGCGGCCGCCATTGTCCACGGCTGCTTAGAATGTGAAAGTGCACACAGAATGTTGCAGGAAAGCATGTCGTGCCTGCAGTAGGAGAAACACAGTAAAGAAAATAGTGCTTACAGACTAAATAAGACTCACAGTGTAACAGGCAAACTAAAAGGGCCAGTCCTCATGGGAGGTAACAAATGAAGACCAGGCGGTACTAAGTTGGGGCTAACAAGCCTATTAAAGAATCAGAAGCCAGCATTTACGAAGGACAATGACACGAGCCAATGAAAAATATGGATGGAGAGTGGGCGGGGCTTCTATTCCGTACTCCAATACAGCATGGCTGGCAGAGAAGCGCATGTGCTGCCCAGGCTCAACCTAAAAAAAAGACTTAAGCATTAATTTGTCAGGCGACACAGCCTGACATTTAACCTCTGCCATTTGTCTTTGAAGAGCAGTAAATGTGACAAGATAAAACACAAAATTCAAAGATATCTTAATTTATTGCTTAGACTTTTGCAACCCACCAAAAATCGGCTCAAGGCTCACCAGTGGGTTGTGAACCACAGTGTGGGAAACACTGCCCTAAATCACGCTTCTGCTCAACATCCACACCACTCCAACTATGGGGCTGTCTGTTTCCCAAGGTAGGTAGGACAGCAATTTGGGAGATGACTGAGGTGAGTGGTCTTCAGTGGTCCTTGGTGGTAACACCTTGGGCACTGGCACCGGAGAACATGTGCCTGTGAACGAAGAGGGCTCTTGGTGGGACTGATTGACCCAGCATTAGTAGCTCTCAATTAACCCGCACTTGAGCTACGAACTTTTCTCCAAACATTTTTACCATAGAAAATGGCCACTACCATATTAACCTGTTCATCGAGCAAGGACAATGAACTGTAAAGCAAAAGTTGAGTAGGACCAGCATTTCACCTCAAAACTTTAACTAACCGCTAATTATAGTCCTTAGGACTTCAAGGAAGGACGCAAAATGTAAATTAGCTCAAAATAAGGCATCCCTAGCGAAACACCATAATCCTGTCTCCACACAAAAAATATTTTCAGTCTTTGGTTAAAATTATTAGTAGTACACTTGTCCTCTTCCATTCTGGCTATAATGGACGCCGGAAAAAAAAGAATAAAGTCTAGCCCCAACTAGTAGTCCATTCATAATGATTTGGAAAGTAAAGGGAACGGTATGTATCCCATAGGAAGGATCATACGCGGGCTTTAAAAAGAAGTTCTGCAAACAGAGGTTCTGGGAAGTATAATTAGCATTTTTATGTCAATATAGGATTTTGTAATGTGAGCAGAGGGAATGCATGGAACAACACATTTTAAGGATGCATCGCCACAAACCAAGGGAAAAGCAATAAGCTATTGCCATCTAGTGGGAACATTTAGCATTACAGCGCTACATTATGTTCTTGTTTTACATATAGTTCTACGAGTATTGAACTGCTTGAGGTTGGGTTTTTTTTTGGGGGGGGGGGGTGGGGAGGGGGAGAACGATTCACAGTGGACAGAAAAGAGTTTGGATTACTTGATAACACATGGCGGTTACCCAGACACAAGTGGATGAAGTAGTGTTTCAGTGATTTCTGATAGTGGCAATGGAATCTGTAAAGGAGTAGAGAGGCATGGTGTGGGTTTGTACAGGATTTTGTAAGTAAAACCATACTAGTGAGTTTGTAAACTAGGGATCTAGTCTACTGCCACACTGGAAAAGTTTATGAAGAAAGTGGAGTAAAACTTAGCGCATTTGAGGGCATCAAGATGTCATGACAACGGTCACTGATACAATATTTGGGCAAGTAGCAGGATTGGGACACATTTTGTAATGATCCTTGTTAAATTATACTAGTCCAGCTTTGCATTTTAGCTCCTTGTGCAGCTTAATTGGATAATTGCTTTTGTGCAGTAATCAAATGATAATAAATGTACGAAGAAAGTGTGAGTTTCATGCACTTCATGGTAAGCACGTGTGCCACACAACTTTTGTTGCCAATGTGACGTAAATGTAAGAAGAGTAAGAGACCACAATCCCAAAATCTCCGCCCTTTGGGGGAGGCCTCTGAATTTTGAGGTCAAGACGCACTACTCAGGTTAGCAGATATTAATATAGCCCCCCCCCCCACACCTCCCACCCCGCCACCATCCCCAGGACTGAATTGTGTGTTGTCGCCAAGCCACCAGTTGTAAGGGACCTGAAAATTTGAAAGACTGTTGCCTAAAAAAATCGATGAACACTAACAAATTCATAGGTTTGTGAGCAACAATCAACGTTTTGCAGATCAATCTGCAGTCTGTAAAATTAATTAGAAAATAGTAAGAGCAAATCCCTAACTAGGGTGGGAAAGCCATTGGTACACACCCCATTTTTCACCGGCATGTTGGGGGAATAGGTTGCTCCAATGGGGAAATGCTTTCTCTATGAAATTTGAAAGTGGTTTAGCGTATTTCAGCCACATATTGTTCAATGCCTGTGGACGGTCCACTACAACAAGGAGGGGCCCTACCTTTTAACATGGGGACAAGGCTACAATTGTTCCATCCGCTAAAGGGTCGACATGAATATCACTGAAAGAAATGGCACTTACCTTCTGTCACGAGAGTCATCACAGGAAGTGACAGTGAATATGTTGTGAAGTACAATCATACAAAGAACGTATGTTTCAAAGTAATAACAACATTAAGAATAAGAATAAAAATAGTAATTAGTGGAAATCAATCTTGGGACTTATCCAGTCGCCCTTCTGAATGGACTGTGTTGCACAGCAACTCACTTGTGTGGCACTGATGCCCAACCCCTTGACTAAATGAAGGGGGAAAAAAGATGTTTTGGTTCAATTTGGAGTGTCTGATACTCCATAGTGCATATCCATCCAAAATACCACATTTCCAAAATTGGGCAAATTATTTTAGGCCGTGTGTATCACTGACAAAATGTCCTAGTTTGACTGAGAGGGGCTATGACTCTTCTATAAACGTACTCACCAGACTTAGCCCACATATTGCCTTCATGGAAAATTAGACTTCGGTTAAGGTATTATATGGTAAAAGCATCTGCTGTTATGTCGTTTAAGAGGGTGTGTGGCAAAACCCTGAACGAAAACCCAGCGAAACCAGCAGCCACAGCTATTCAGAAATCGAGCCAATGGAGCAGAACTTTTAAACAGCGAAATTACACACCACGACTTTGAAATATGCAGGTTTCAATATGCAAATACAACTACAGCTAGAATTCAAGATCCCTCCATTGCTTTATCCATCTCTCTTCTTCCTCGAACTCTCCCCAATTTCCTTCCTTTCGCTCCCACCTTTCCTATTAGTTTTGGTCAATTATGAAAGTGCACTTTTACAGGAAGATATTTCTTTTTAATCTCAACATGTAAAATTTCTTCAGAACTTCTTCAAGCAATGAATATATGTACATTAGCAAAAGTGTTAACCTCTGGCGGAAATGCAAATACTTTGCACTACTCTGTAAAATGTTGCTCATCTGCATGCATTTTCGGTGAAGAGTGTACATAACTTGGACGTTCCTTGATTTTATTTAACATTGTAAACCCAACATCCATTTTTGGTCTTATTTATTTCTCTTCTGTTACACAGAAGGCGCTTGCACCCGCTTTTTAGGCCAAGCCTGGGCAGCACATGTGCTGCTCTGTGAGGTATGCTAAAATTGAGGTATGGCATAAAAGCTCCGCTCATTTCACGCCCATCTTTCCAATTGGCTCCCGTTACTGTCTTTGCAAATGCGTTGCTTTTCATTTGTAAATAGGATGAATAGTCCCTCCTTGGTACCGACTTGTCTGCATTTGTAACCTCCCATAACGACTGGACTTTTTACTTGTGCCGTTACACGGTCTGCTTTATAAGTCAGTAGCACTATTTTCTTTATTGATCTTCCCGTATTCCACCCACGACATCGCAGCATGATTTTAATAATGTATTTATTTAAATCATATGGCGTTCTGCTTTAACAGAGCGTGCCGCTTTCACTTTAGTGGCCGTAATACAGAACCTTTCTGAATTAATAATGGGCGGTGGAAAAACCTCCACCCTCTTTGCAAGTGTACACCCAAGCTACCCTGTGCCGACAGTGCAGCTACTGGTTTGCAGGACTGACTTTCAAGCATCATGAAGGACTCCAGGCCGGACTAGGACCTCATGCTTATTCCATACCCGGGTTGCCTGACGCACTTCCACGCTCCCCTCCTTCCTTTCTCTCTGGACAGCTGCAGAAAACCGGTATGAATGGCAGATTCATCAATGCTGTATTAGTGTGCACGTCCTGTGCTCGTGTGTGGAGTGGGTTTGAGCAGTGTGCCAATGCCCACACGTGCAAAGTAACCCTACCATAATGGTGGTAATCGCAGGCATATTGTGGGCATCCATGGTATGATGGCACCTATCTTTGGCGTAGTGTTAGACTAAGCAGATGTTAATTCTCGATATATTATGTGCATCCATGTCACAGTGGTGCAGACCCATAGTTTAATGGTGGCCCTGGCATTAAGTTGGCAATCAGCAGCGCATTGTAGGCATACTTGATATCATATTTACGCTGGCAGAATTGTGGTAATTTCTGGCATATTGAAAACTTTAATTTCACACGATTAGTGATTCTCGCCACTGGGCACATCCTTGACACACAAAAATCTAATTTGGGTCCTAACTATGACAGGAATTTAGAACCTTTTTCGCGCATTTTAGACCTGACACGATTGGCGTGAGTCTCCCTTCCATTTTTGATGTTGCCGCATGTGTTTTTGCTGGTGTTAGATGCTTTGGGCACTGTGCCACTGCCGTCCAGTGCCACAGTGCGAGTGCTCCCTATGTTAAATTAATGTATGAACTCGTGATTCCATAATTGACTGGTTTGGTTTACTTGTCAGACCCTAGTACAGAGCACCAGGAGTGCCCATGGCTTGTAAACAAAATGCTGCTGGTAGGCTTGCAGCACTCGTTGTGCCACCCACAGAAGCAGCATGTAAAAGTGTGTCTAAGGTCTGCCATTGCAGAGCCTGTGTGCAGTCTGGTACAGTCATGCTGACTGGGCAAGTGCACCCACTTGCCGGTTCCTAAACCTTCCCTTTTCTTCATATCAGACAACCCTATGGTAGGTCAAAGGGCAGGGTGCATTGCAAGTATAAGGTAGGACATGCCCTGGTGTGTGTGGCATGCCCTAATAGTGAATTACAGCCATTTTCGTTTTTCACTATTGCAAGGGTACCTGTTCTCCCTAGGCCAGAATGGGCAGTTAAATTATTACATTTTATAATCCTAACTGACTCAGAGAACATGGTAGAAATTCAAGTTTAGTATGCCTGAACTCAGAATGATTAAATACACATTTTAGTGAAGTTGGTTTTAACATTCTGTGTTTGAAAATACCACTTTTAGAAGGTAGGTATTTTCTTGCCTAACTAGCCAAGCCTGCCTCTGCTAGGTTGTGTATTCCTTGTCTGGAGTTTGAGTGACAGGGCTGAAGGACTGGGTTCTTTAAAACCCAGCGGTGCCAGGGCACAACACCTGAAACCTTCGTGGGTAACCTGCTCCGGCGTACGAATGACAGAGACACGGGACACTTCCTTCGGCGTCAAAGATTCAAGGTTTATTTGCTGCAGGGAACACAGAAATCACAGGAAGTACATCGAGTGTAGTTCGGGGAGACTGCTTCAAATTGGTTCTGTGGATCGCTCCTTTTATACAGTTTTTACCCATAGGACAACATGGCACACAAAAGTTTACAACCCGGTTCCCACCATTATCCCCCAGAGGGGTCGCTTTGGTCACTTTGATACACATGAGGTCCGGAACATAAGTGCGGAAACATTTGGCGGTTCCCAACTGTAAAAACCCATCTTCCCATCATTAGCGAATTCCAATCAGCAGTAAAACAGATCGAAATAGGAACAAGGACAGGTGCAGAGGAAGACGGAGACAGTGGGGAGATCGGAAAGGGTGAAAAAAGGGGAGGTATCGGGAAACACGAGATACAGGCATCAAAGGGACGTGCCTAATGAGATGCACGGCTGAGACAATAAGTCCGTGCGGCAAGATGAGCCTCGGGCAGCGCCATCTGCTTTACAGTAGCATCCCCCTCGTCATAAAGACACTTACAAAGGACATGTGTCTTCCACAAATATCTTGGGAGTCCCAGGGTCGCGAAGCGGACAACGTCCGTTCGCTGGCTACTTGAGGGCAAGAGACAAAATGGATGCCGTATCTAAGATGGAACCCGTGGGTACAGATGAAAAACCCACATAACAAACAAACGGTTTAAGTTAGCACAGCGAAACTGCGCACACTTACTAAACTCGTCATTTGCGGTTCATAGATACCAGACTCGACCATATTCGTGCGAGTCGAAAACACCACTTACAATTGTCACGGAACCTCAGACGCTCCTTTTGCCCTCATGTAGGCAAGCACTAGTCGGAATCATATTCGATATTCATCAGACCATCGAGATGTTGCTGTAGCATAACTCTGTCCAACCGAGTCCCCTTGGTAACAGGTGGTTGTCTCATACACGTTGTAGCACAGAGGCCACATAAGGCAGGACCACACTGCACACAAAGGCAAGACGTGAACAGGAACACTACAACGACTCCGATGATCATCAGAATCTTCCAACCCCAAGTCGACATCAGGCCCCAAAACCATCCAAGTAGCGTCCAATCCCCTACATCCACGTGTATGGATTCGGAGATCTTATGCAACCTCGAGATGGCTTGATAGACAGTTGGAGCGCTATCTGGAATAAAAATGCAGCAGCTCGAATGGATCACCTTACATACCCCACCTCGATCTGCTAAGATGACATCTAAAACCATACGGTTTTGTAACGTCATAAGTCTATCCGCCTGAAGTTCAGTGGTGATATTACCAAGGGCACTGGCAGTAATATTAGCTGTCGATTCTACCACTCGAGTCAACTGTCTCAGGTTCCTACTATTAACCATAGGTCCCCAAAACGGGAGGAAACCCTTGAAAAAGTCTCCTGCCTCTTGACCGGCAGTATCCTCTTCGCTAATTACGCCTCGCACAACTCTAGTCTTATGATAATCGGCATCTACAGTGAACGTCGGAGGCAACAAGTTTGCAATGAAGCATGAGCCCATGAAGTCAGCGGGCAACCATGCATATGCACGATCATAGCAAATAAAGTATGTACCCTTGGCAGCCAGAAACACAGGGGACGAGACCATCGGCAGTATGTAATTTTCAGTGCAAGCACTCGCTCCAAGTCGGGCTTGCGATCTTCGGCCACGACCCATGAGACAAAAATTACCAGTGTGGGGTACGACCCATATCGGAGGCGAGCTTTTAAGCTGCTTTTCGCTAGTGAACGCACTATATTCACCTCTACTTAGGACCCTATAGGCCTGTATCTCTTCTTCGGGAATAAGCGAGGGATCATAGATATCACTATCTAAATCCTCTATTGCTATCGACAAAGGTTTTTGATACGAGGTAGGACCAGAGTAGGGGGAACGTGGTTCTCGAATGGGGTGGAAACCCAGTGCGCTTCGAAACATTGTTTGAAATGCTCGAGCTGACCCTTGGGAACTATACGGTAACACCAGATATGGAATTCCCTTATCCGTAGTATGTGGCATCAACCCACACACCCAACAATTAGTAGTGTTAACCACTAACTGATGCTGATGAAGGAGCTGAATAAAGGAATTGTTGCGGAATTCTACACGTCTAGCCTGTTCGTGTTCCGGTAACATATGAAAGGAATGAGGAGAAACAGTGGAGGTAAGTTTAGGGTCAGGAGCAGGAGTAGGTGTAACAGAAAGTAAGAAGTAAGACATCGTATAATACACCCCACCCGCCAATAATGCAGAAGCAGTCAAAAACAATACAAACAGTTGGAACATAAAACATTTGGTACGACTGAGTTGCTGCAGCTTAAATCTATGAGCCTGAGCTCCTTCCAAATCATTCAGCTTCGAGAATGCCATTCCCTACGACCGTCCGCAACGTTTCTTGACGCACTTCGTTCTGTGTAGCAATAGTCAATCCCTAGGAGCTCCCAGGAACTGACGGCCTTTAACCTAGCGTCAAGACCTACTATCCAGAAGGAAGTACGCGCGCGGCCCTACGGCCTTTAATGCACAATATGTATATATGCAAAAACAAAGTCTCTCAGCTGTGAAAGCAAAAAGTATAAGGAATGAAACTCAATATATATGTACAAAATAATTACAGTGGTACGAATGTTCAAACTGATCATGGAAAACGGGATAATGCAGTTATCAATACAGCAAAGCAGGATCTTTTATTAGTCTTTAGTGCTAGATCGTAGAAAGTATCGAGTTTTCCCAGGACGTGTCTGCTCGTTAAACAAAGGATCCGTTGAAGAGACAACGTCCCGCTGATCAGTTGAGTGTTCTGGTCTTGAGTCTTTTGATGATAATTGTTCAACAGTGTCTTTCTGCTGCGCTGAGGATTCTCCAACCGGCTGCGCGTCGCTAAAAGGTACGAACACCGGCAATCCTTCGGTTTCAGTTGATGCAATGCCTCTCCTTACCCACGGGTCTGTCGGCAAAGGGATAGGGACCTTTTTGGTATGGGTGGCATGCACCCAATTCTTGCGTCCCTCGAGACGAACAGCAGTCCTCGTGGCAAGGAGAACCTGATAGGGACCAGTAAACCTCGGGTCCAGGTTATTCTTGCGTGAAAAATTTCTCGTCACCACCCAATCTCCGGGCTGGAGCTGGTGGCCTGGACCCTCCGTCTGCGTTGGCAATGCGTCGTAAACCTGTTGGTGAATTAACCTCAGTTTAGCAGTCAAGTCATGGAGATAATCGATCAACATTGGGTACTCAAGATCGCAGAACATTCCTGGCCTAGGAACCCCCCACACATTCGCAGGACGGCCGAACACTATTTCATAGGGACTAAGCCCTACTCGGGAGTGTACAGTCGCCCTAGTTGACAGTAATGCTAAAGGTAAAGCGTCAGGCCACGAAAGACCAGTCGTAGCCTGAATCTTCGCTAGCTTTAGTTTGAGGGTGCCGTTATACCCTTCAACCAATCCAGCTGACTGGGGATGATTGGCGCTGTGGAATTTCTGATTAATTCCAAGGCCCTTACACACACTCTTCATCACACTACCCACAAACTCACTTCCGTTATCTGACCACACGACTCTAGGCATTCCATACCGAGGAAAATATTCCTTCAGCAGGATTTTCGCAGTAGACAAAGCAGTATTGTCTTTGAGAGGATAGGCCTCGATCCATCGGGAGAATGCGCAAACCACAACTAAAACGTATTTCAGGTTATTGCATCGCTCCATATGGATGAAGTCCAATTGAATCACCTCAAAGGGGCATGAAGGGGGAGCAAAACTGCCAGGAGGAGTTGGGGTTCCTTTGCCAGGATTGTACATCATGCACACCATACAATTCTTCACCAGACGTTCAGCACATTTCGTGATACCATCATTCTTCCACACAGGAGACAATAATTTGCAAATACCTTTCGCGCTAATATGTGCTAACCCATGCGCCATTGTCACAACGGCCAGCACATACGCATCCGGTAACATCCATCTTTTCTGACCAGACAAATCAATCCAACAACCATTCGCATCCAACTTTCCCGTACTTTCTTTCCACTTCGCCTTTTCAGTCTCGGTGGCCTCATTCTGAATTTCTTTCACACTTTCGATAGTGTCTTCGCACATGCTCGATTCTGTAGGCCACCTAACCGAACTCGTCACATACATTCGAGTGCTAAGGTTTCGGGCAGTCTCCTTAGCAATCTCGTCCGCAAACGCATTACCACGACCAACATCATCCGTCACCTTACGATGCGCACTACATTTAACAATTGCAACT
Organism: Lissotriton vulgaris; assembly: GCF_964263255.1. Taxonomy (NCBI): domain Eukaryota; kingdom Metazoa; phylum Chordata; class Amphibia; order Caudata; family Salamandridae; genus Lissotriton; species Lissotriton vulgaris. The sequence continues at coordinate 55,947 of NW_028252012.1, read as the reverse complement.
TGCTTAGGCAACGTCAGTGCATCCAAAAGATCATTCACAAGCTGGCCATGCTGAATCTTCGTACCATGCGACGTCAAGAAACCTCTCTCTCTCCACAATCGTCCAAAACTATGTGCGACGCCAAAATGCGTATTGGCTGTCGGTAAACACATTCACACGTTTCCCTTTCGCTAACACACACGCTCTAGTAAGAGCGATCAGTTCTGCAGCTTGGGCAGAATTCTGGTTTAATCTTGCCGTCTCAACAACAGTATTCAACGTTACAACAGCATAAGCAGTAGTCACATCGCCATTCGGCAACTTAAAACATGACCCATCCACATACAGTGTACCGTCCGGATCTTCCAATGGGGTGTTTTTAAGGTCCACTCGACCTTTTGTTTCTTCCTCTGTCCTCAAGTAGCAATCATGTTCTGCTACTTCATTTGACTCTGTGCTAATTGGTAACAAAGTTGCCGGGTTCAGAACATTACAACGTTTTATCTGAATATGACTTGCCAGCAACGTCAGCTCGTACCCAGACAACCTCGCACTCGTCAAGTGCTGAGTTTTCGTACGATTCAAAAGAGTATCGACTGCATGCGGAACCATCACCGTAAGCATATTATCCATGACCAATCCTGCTGATTGTCGGATGGAGACCGCAGCTGCCGCAGTTGCTCTCAAACAACTCGGCAATGCTCTAGCTACTGGGTCCAAGGTCGAGGAAAAATATGCACATGGACGTTGCTTACCACCAAAAGGTTGCGTTAAGACACTCAAAGCACAACCTTCCCTCTCGTGCACATATAACGTAAACGGCTTACTGTAGTCAGGAGTACCTAACACAGGAGCCGAACACAATGAATCACGCAATTCAGAAAAACTTTTCTGACATTCTTCCGTCCATGGTAAAGGAGTTGAAACATCCTTGCACGTAAGAGCCACCAATGGTTTCACTAGCAATGAAAAATTAGGAATCCATTGCCTGCAGTACGACGTGATACCTAGAAAGGCACGCACATCTCTTTGGGTTGTTGGCACAGCCATTCGCGCAATTGCTGCAATTCTCTCTGGGGTCAACCTCCTTCCCTCCTTTGACAATAAGTGACCTAGATAGGTTACTTCTTGACAACAATATTGGAGTTTAGAAGGGGACACCTTATGATTCAGCTCACAGAGATGTTGCAGCAACGACACCGTAGCAATTTTGCAAATGTCCTGTGTATCAGCAGCCACCAATAAGTCGTCGACGTATTGGATTAAGGCCGCACCAGCCGGCAACCTAAACGCATCCAGTTGACCCTTCAAGGCTTGGCTGTAAATAGATGGACTTTCACAGTAGCCCTGAGGAGCGCGTTTGAACCGGAAGCTGCGTCCACCAAGAGAGAAACCAAAAAGGTCTCTGCTCTCCTCGGCAATCGGGATGCTGAAAAACGCATTTTTCAAGTCAATCACCGAAAACCACGATGCAGAAGCTGGAATCAGAGTCAGTAGCGCCGTGATGTCAGGCACAACGGGGAATTGAGGAACCACAATTTTATTCACCTCCCGTAAATCGATAACAAAGCGATAAACAGGGGGTTTTGAAGGATCAGTACGTTTAAGAATGGGCAGCACAGGGCTGTTGCACACGTTTCCCCGAGTCTCCTCAATAACATCTTTCTCGATCAAATCATAAATGATCGCTAACAGTGCTCGTTCACCATCAAGGGAGATACGATATTGGGGAATACGTGGCAATCGCACATTAGATTTCAACTGTACAACATAAGGGGAGATATCAAGTAGGCCCACATCATTGGGACCCGTTGCCCACAAAGACGCAGGAAGAGAACTCAATTCCGGTGGGAGCTTATCGAGGGACAAGTACATGGGAGAGACAACCCTCTCTCCTAACGTAAGCTTTACACCCGCAGGAGAACAATACAAAGTCGCATACAAACGTTTAAGCAAATCCAGGCCCAAAAGATTTTCACCACAACCCGTAGTCAAAATCAACGGAGCTTCTAGCTCACGTGGCCCAATTTTAAGGGGCAAAGGGCGCGAAACTGGATTGCTAACAGGGGCGCCAGAGAATCCAACGGAAACATTTGTTAAGCCAGACAAAGGTGCGCCAGGGAGTTTCGAATGCCTGATGGAACTTTTCGCTGCACCAGTGTCCAACAGAAAAGGCTCAACGACGCCCGATGTAGCAACTGCGACGTAAGGCCCTCTCTGATCAACCGGAACTGATACCACTCCCTCTCCTTGTCTATGGCTGTCCTAGTAATTACAGTCGTCAGTTCCCTGATCGACGTAATAATCGTCTACATTGTACTGCGCAGATCGTCCTTGCGACGATCCACGTTGATCGAAACAATTATCGGAATTTGATGAGTTATCTGAGCGATCGTTCTGAGTACCGCGACCTCTACCACGTGGTGCCTGCTGCGAACCACCCCGACCTCCTCTAGACGAGTTACCACTATTACGTTCATTTAGAACAGGACAATTGAATTTTATGTGACCCTCTTGTCTACAATAAGCACATTGATTGTACCCTAACGAAGATCTTTGGGAAGAGGAGTCATTACGAGTTTGAGATCGGTTTGATTGCGGTTGCGATCTATTCTGTTGTGAATTATTCTGATTTGAACGTGGGGGATACGCTTGCTGAAGCAGCACTTTAGTTTTGAGCTCTTTGGTCTTTTTATCAGCACGGTCGCTCTCTTCTTTCTCTCTATTCTCATAATATTGTGCCGTAGCCAATATCTGAGCTGAAGTAGAAACGGCCCATGCACTTTCTGAATTCCTCAATTTATTGCTCAAATCGGGCAGTAAGTTCGAAACAAATTTATCCACAAACAATCTTTGACCACCCTCAGTACCCATATCCTGTCCACTATGGTCAACGAATGCCTCCTCAAACCTCGTGAAGAAGTCGGAAACACTCTCGTCCTTCTTTTGCTTACAGGCTGACAATTTGTCCCAGTTCACCCTCATGGCTGGCATAAGAGTTTTCATTAACGCTATTATTCGTTGAGGAAGATCAACAATCAGCTGGTCGGGTTTAGCAGCAGCCGTTTGTCCGGCATCTGCCGCGACAATAGCAGCCCAAGCACCACCTAATTCATTCGGATGGTTTTCATGACGAATCTTAGCCCATACCGGTTGCGGTACGACATTGCCGAACAACATGTCGATATCGGCTAGATTCATTACTGTAGCATCTACGAGCTGCGATAATTCTTTGTAATACCCTGCAGGATTCTTGCGAGGGTCAGGCAAAGATTGCTTCACCTGTAACACTTCCGAGCGTTTCCATGGAAGATGTATCCATATTCTCTGGAAATGCCCCACTGTCGTCGGAGGTTGAGCATTAGGATTAGGTGGTATCCAAACCGGTGGAACTTCACGCATGGGATATTGGCCAGACTCGTCTGGCTGTTGTTCAACATCCTCGACAAACAATGCATGAGGGATCGGAGCGGGGCGAAAAGATAGTAACCGCTCAACAGCACGTCGGACGTTAGTATCCACTATCAGTCCATTCGAGAACTGAAGCTGAAGGTCAGACAGGGCGGTCAGCACCTCATCAGGCGCATCGGCCGCTATCTGATCATGAAGGAACTTACACATTTCATTAAACACATACCTCTGGGTTGGTATATTGAATTGACAAAATGTTTCGAGGACAACACGGGGTGGACTTCTAAGAGGATTTACCATCCAACCCATCGCCATGTTGTATAGCGCAACGCGTTCTCTGTTTCCAGGAAGCTGACTACGTCTCTGAGGACCGTCGGAACCAGCGGACCCATGAACAGGTCCGAGCGAATGAAAGAAGCTAGCCGCAAGAGGAGAATTACGACTACGAGTAGAGGGAGAAGTATAGGACACAGGACTAACAAGTGAAGGAGTAGAAACAGAAACAACAGCAGGGGTTAACAGAGCAGGAGCAGTAGCGGGAGCAGGAGTATGTGGAAGCGGAGGAGCAGTAGGGATAGCAACAAGCAAAGGAGCAGGAACAGTCGGAAAGGCGGGTGCAGGTTGAGGAACAGGCAAGGGAAGAATAGGTGCAGGAACAGGTACAGGGGGAATCACAGGGGCTGTGGTACCCTGTACGTACGGAGGTGGCGACTTCATAAGATAAGACATTAAAGGATCCTCAACTGACTCATCCTTCTTGTCCGACTCCGTAGGCAAAGTAGGATAACATTTGTCTACGGTCATACGCTGTAGTCTATCAAACACTTCCTTATCCTTAACCTCCTTATCACGCTGAAATTGCTCTGCTTTCTTCACTATGGTAGCAACATTATCTCGCTGATTACGTTTAGTCTGTCTGATGTCTTTCTGTCGGGCTTCCTTACGCCACAACCGAAAGGCATCAAACATGGCCGGCCTTGACTTTCTTTCGAACAATTTAATTTCTAGATTATCTAAGATCGGGGCCTCGAAGCTACCATGAGGTGGCCAACGAAGGTCGCCGTCCTTCTTCGTGTATTTAATCCAATAATCGTTAAAGGTAATTGGGCCTAGCCCATGCTTACTGTACAGTTCATAAGTGGGAGTTCCAACTGGAGGTATCGGACATGAGTCCTCCAGTCGGGAATCCATACCACAAGGTCTGAACCAACTAAACAAAGTACTGCGACCAGGCATCTTGCACACTAGCCGAGTTTCACAAACTTCAAGGGTTACGGGATTTACCAAGTCCCAGCAAAGAACAAAACCCTCGGTTTTTGGCGGCTGCAGTCGTCAAACAACACAACAAAGTACGCTAGCAAAGTGTCACCGACAAAAACACTCACACAGCGTGAACAACAAGGACACTCGCTAAAGTGTCAACAACCAAGAACTCTGGGAGCGACCCACAAATACTTAACTCAAAGATCGATGGCGTCACCAGGAAGGCCCGTCAATCGTCTCGCTATACCAAGGTCTACGCCAGGCGCCAAAACAGGTCTACAGTCAGGGCAGCAGTCCGTCGCAGCCGTCAGGAGGCGGGAATCTTCGCGGGAAAAGTCTTCGGGCCACTTATTTCGACAACAGGATCGATGAAGCGGAGTGCACCTTCCCTCGGAGATTTCACACGAAGTTCCTCACGATCGTCGGGCTTGGACCGGTACCACTGATGCAGCCCCACGTTGGGCGCCAACTGAAGGACTGGGTTCTTTAAGACCCAGCGGTGCCAGGGCACAACACCTGAAACCTTCGTGGGTAACCTGCTCCGGCGTACGAATGACAGAGACACGGGACACATCCTTCGGCGTCAAAGATTCAAGGTTTATTTGCTGCAGGGAACACAGAAATCACAGGAAGTACATCGAGTGTAGTTCGGGGAGACTGCTTCAAATTGGTTCTGTGGATCGCTCCTTTTATACAGTTTTTACCCATAGGACAACATGGCACACAAAAGTTTACAACCCGGTTCCCACCATTATCCCCCAGAGGGGTCGCTTTGGTCACTTTGATACACATGAGGTCCGGAACATAAGTGCGGAAACATTTGGCGGTTCCCAACTGTAAAAACCCATCTTCCCATCATTAGCGAATTCCAATCAGCAGTAAAACAGATCGAAATAGGAACAAGGACAGGTGCAGAGGAAGACGGAGACAGTGGGGAGATCGGAAAGGGTGAAAAAAGGGGAGGTATCGGGCAACACGAGATACAGGCATCAAAGGGACGTGCCTAATGAGATGCACGGCTGAGACAATAAGTCTGTGCGGCAAGATGAGCCTCGGGCAGCGCCATCTGCTTTACAGTAGCATCCCCCTCGTCATAAAGACACTTACAAAGGACATGTGTCTTCCACAAATATCTTGGGAGTCCCAGGGTCGCGAAGCGGACAACGTCCGTTCGCTGGCTACTTGAGGGCAAGAGACAAAATGGATGCCGTATCTAAGATGGAACCCGTGGGTACAGATGAAAAACCCACATAACAAACGAACGGTTTAAGTTAGCACAGCGAAACTGCGCACACTTACTAAACTCGTCATTTGCGGTTCATAGATACCAGACTCGACCATATTCGTGCGAGTCGAAAACACCACTTACAATTGTCACGGAACCTCAGGGCTGAGGTATTCCAGGAGACAGGGTGAGTCCGCCCAGTGGTGAATAGAGAGATCTGTATCTAGATGGGAGGGAGGAGTTGCACCTGGGACCTGAATAGGACTGTGCCTGCCCCCCACAGTGCTGGCTCCACCCCCAGTGGAGCGTCTGATGTCTCTGCCCTGCACTGTGAAAGGAAAGAAGGAATCATGCCAACAGAGTGCTCCAGGCTGTGCCTTTCCTCCACAATGCTAGCTCCACCTCCTGTGGGGCGTCTGATGATTCTGCCCGGCACTGTGAAAGGAAAGAAGGAGTCATGTAAACAGAGTGCTCCTGAACTGGTTTGGACTGGGCAAATGCCCCTCTGCCGTCAGAGGACAAAGGACTTTGGGGTATAAATATTGGCACCCTGATCCCAAGAAATTCGATCACTTTTGGACTGCAAGAAGAAACCTTTGCTGAGGAGAGGAACCTGAAGAAACCAAGGAGAGACTATCCTAAGCTGAAGTGCTGCTTGGGGGATTGGCCTGCAGTGGTTTCCTGACTGCCAAAGAAAGGCGAGAGGAACTTTATGTGTACTTTCATCAACTTGTGTAAGGATCTCCAAGGGTTTGGAACAGAGCTTGCCCCCTGCTGAGGTCTCAGGGACATCAGACTTCACCCACCAGCTCAAGAGTTCTCCTGAAGTGCCTACAGTTTTGTTGGACTTTTGTTGGACTTGCTTGTCGCAAGGAGCTGGAAGCGCGACTCAAGATCGAGAAGCGCCTCACATCGCCAGAGGAGGATGGATGTTGGCGCAGACGCCGCATCACCGGGAAGTGTGTCGCAGGAGTAGAGGATCGACGTTGCATCAGACGCCGCAGCATCTCCGAGAAGCGTGTCGCAAGGCCTGTCGCGGCTCATCACTGGAGAAGAGTATCGACGCCGCTACAGACGCCGCCGCCACATCCCCGGGAAGAGTGTTGCAGGGTCTGTCAAGGCTCGCATAGTTGTGGAAGCAACTCGCATTGCCACGATAGAGGATCGATGACGCCGCAGACGCCGCTGCATCACAGGGAAGCGGGTTTCAGGGCCTGTCGCAGCTCGCATCGTGTCAAGCATCTCGCATCGCTGGGGAAGAGAATCGACGTCGCAGCAGATGCCGCTGCATCACCGGGAAGCATGTTGCATCAAGGAGAAAGCGCCATCTTTATTTCTTTGCCCTGGATCTTTGCTGCATTCCCATTGTTGCAACACTTTTAATGCCCTGCGTGTCGCATCTTAAAGTACATTAGCTCAAAGTGTTGCATTTTAAGATCTAAAGAGAACTAAGCTAATTCTACCATTTTAAGTATAGTATTGTGGATTTTTGTTGTTTGTAGTTTTGTGATAAGTTTATATAAAGAATACTTATTTTTAATATACAACTGTGTGGTGTCCATCTGTAGTGTTGTCACTTGATTACTGTATGTGTTCAAAAATGTTTTACACACTGCCTCTGAGATATTATTGCCTGAGTAATTTTCGAAACTGTATCGTAGCGCTATATTGCCTAACAGCTTACTGATTTGACCATATTCTCATTTGCGCTACGCTACCTGTGAAGTTGTTTGGTGATTGTGATTTGTGCACTGCCATTAACATCGCGTTTACGCTGCTTCTGCCCCCAATCCTGTTTCGCTTTGCCTTGCAGACATTTTGTTGTTGTTGTTGTTGACTCCCTGACCGGATATCCTCCCAGATCCCGCCTCCCAGCTGCTCATCCCTCGCCCCTCCCCTTCCACTATCCACTTATGACTGATGCTTTGCGCGCAGCTTTCACGCGCAGCGGTCGCGCCCCATGCGCGCCGAAGGTGCGCCAAAGGTAAACCCGTCTACGCCCGTCCGCGCCTGGACCGCGCCCAGCGCCAGACCCCCTGGTCCTCGCAAAACCCAATCCACCCGCATTTCGTATGACGCCGCAACCCTCTCTGCCCTTAACCCTGGACGCAAATCACAATGCTGCGAAGCCGGCCCAGGGCACACCCATGGTCCCTTCGCCTGCCAATCCTGCAAATTCGCCTGCATCAGGACCCACACCAAATCCACGACCTCCAAACACAGCTCCCACTCTAACCACCTGAAATGCATCCTGCTGAATACCCGCTCGGTCCACAGACATGCCACTGAACTCTGGGACCTACTCGACACTGCATCGCCGGACGTCGCATTCCTTACAGAAACCTGGATGTACGCATCTTCTGCCCCCGACATCGCCATAGCCATCCCGGATGCTTACAAGATCATCCGAAAAGACCGCACCAACCAAACAGGAGGAGGCATCGCCATCGTACATAAAAACACCATCCGAAACACGACCAGCTCCGACGATAACCTCACGACCGCCGAACACCTTCACTTCCAGATCCACACCGACCCCAGGACCACACTTAGAGGCACCTTCATCTACAGACCACCAGGAACCCACACACAATTCAACGAAGATATCACTGACTTCATCAGCCCACATGCCCTCACCTCCGAGAACTACATTCTACTGGGAGACCTCAACTTCCACCTGGAAAAGAAAAACGACAGCAACACCACCACCCTTCTGGACAACCTGGCCAATCTCGGACTCAAACAACTTGTTGACACCCCCACCCACCTTGCCGGGCACACGCTCGACCCTATCTTCTCCTCCAGCAAATACATCTCCTTCGATCACACCACAGCTCTCCATTGGACAGACCACAGCTGCGTTCACTTCAGCTACAAAAAGACCACGACCCACAACCCCCCACAACCTATTCCACGAAGAAACAAACAAAATCACCACCGACCAACTCTTGACATCGCTTAACCAAAACCCTCCTGCCATATCATCGAACCCAAACCATGCTACCACCAAACTCACAGAATGGATCACCCACAGCGCTGATGAATTAGCACCCTTGAAAAACCACCAGATCAAATTAGGTAACAAAAAAGCCCCCTGGTTCAACGATTACCTTAAGAAATCCAAGAAGTTATGTCGTACTCTCGAGAAAACCTGGAGAAAAAACCCAACCACCGACAACCTGACCACCTTCAAGGACGCCACCCGCAAACACCACCAATTAATCCGATCCACCAAGAAAGCATCATTCAAGGATCGACTCGACAACAACACCCACAACAGCAAGGAACTATTCAACATCGTCAAAGAATTTACCAACCCCACCGCCGGCACCAACGACATCACTCCCTCTCAAGACCTCTGCGACTCTTTATCCTCTTTCTTCCACAATAAAATAGCCGACATACATAACAGCTTTGAAAACCAATCCGAAGAACAGTCCACTCCACCCACCTACAAACCAAAACAGCTCTCTCACAACATTTGTGCCTGGAACCCCATCACAACTGAAGACACCATACGCCTGATGAACTCCATCTACTCAGGTTCACCAACCGACCCATGTCCCCACCACATTTTCAACAAAGCAGACTCCATCATCGCACCCCATCTCCGCGATGTCATCAACTGTTCCTTCAACTCCGCTACCTTCCCGGAAAGCTGGAAACATGCCGAACTCAGCGCCCTTCTAAAGAAACCCACAGCAGACCCCTCTGAACTTAAGAACTACCGCCCCATCTCACTCCTCCCATTCCCTGCCAAAGTCATTGAGAAAGCCGTCAATAGTCAGCTCACCGCCTTCCTTGAATCCAACAATTCCCTCGACCCATCACAGTCCGGCTTTCGAGCCAAACACAGCACCGAAACCGCCCTCATCGCAGCTACAGACGACATCCGAACGCTACTGGACAACGGAGAAACAGTCTCCCTCATTCTACTCGACCTCTCCGCCGCCTTCGACACAGTCTGTCATAACACCTTCATACAACGCCTCAGCAATGTCGGAATACAAGGAAAAGCTTTGGACTGGATCATCTTGTTCCTCGCCGGAAGAACCCAGAGAGTCCGCCTCACCCCATTCAAATCAGAGGCCACCGAAGTCATCTGCGGTGTACCACAAGGATCATCACTCAGTCCCACCCTCTTCAACGTTTACATGAGTCCCCTCACATCCATCGCGCGACAACACAACCTCAACATCATCTCCTACGCAGACGACACCCAGTTGATCCGCTCCCTCACCAAAGACCCAAACACCGCCAAGACCAATCTACACGATGGAATGAAAGAAGTAGCCGAATGGATGAAGAAGAGCCATTTAAAACTAAACTCAGACAAAACTGAAGTCCTCATCTTAGGATCATCCCCCTCATCCTGGGACGACTCATGGTGGCCACCGGCCCTGGGTACAGCACCCAAACCTACTGATCACGCACGTAACCTGGGCTTCATCCTGGACTCCTCCCTCTCGATGACCAGACAAGTCAACGCCGTCTCATCTTCATGTTTCAACATCCTACGCATGCTCAAAAAAAATCTTCCGTTGGATCCCCGCCGAAACAATAAAGACAGTCACCCACGCACTGGTCACTAGCCGACTGGTTTACGGAAATACCCTTTACGCCGGAACCACTGCCAAACTACAGAATAAACTCCAACACATCCAAAACGCCTCAGCCAGACTCATACTTGACATCCCTCGTCAAGCTTACATTTCCGGTCACTTGAAAGACCTCCACTGGCTCCCCGTCAACAAAAGAATAACGGTCCGTCTCCTCACCCACGCACACAAGGCCCTCTACGACCTAGGACCCAAATGCCTCAACACAAGACTGTCCTTCTACACCCCCACCCGCCAACTACGATCATCCAATCAAGCCTTCGCCGCAATTCCACGCATCCACAGATCCACCATGGGAGGAAGATCCTTCTACCTAGCGGCCAAAACCAGGAATTCTCTCCCCACTCACCTCCGCCTTACACAGAACCTCTCCTTCAGAAAGCAGCTAAAAAACTGTGCAGAAATTTACACATTTTAGATTGAGAAAAAAGTAGCACTACTAGGTTGCGGAAGGTTCAGATGTGGGTGTGTAGGTAACAATTTTGGGTTTGAGGTTTCATGTGTGACAGAGATGAAGACTAGGGGTGGGAGTAACCTGCGTAATTTGCTGTAGCGTAATCCGTGAAATTACAGCAATATTACGTGAAATTACATGGAATTATGCAAGAAGCATAACCCTGGATTATGCACTATTTCTTAGCACAAAAGGCACCGCTCGTCCAAAATGGACCTGAGGATGCATTTTGTGCTAAGTAAATAGCAATAAATGCAAAGTAACAGGAACAGCGGCAGTCGCTCGCGGTCTGATACTATGCTCTTGGGTAGGGGTTTACCCAAAATTACTTGAACAGGCATGTTGTGTTGACATGCTAATGTGTTCTATTGTGATGCAATACTTTTCCCTAACCTCATTGGCACTGCATGTCGCACCATCTCTATACATTCCACTGTTGAGAGTTGCTTATGGGTTGCCCGAACATACTCCATTGACCATCATCTGAACCAGATGTGTCTGGGGCTTATACGAATAAAAATTATTTGAACACACAATTGGGGTATTAATTTCCATTACTAAAAGTCATACCTGCATAATTTTCTGTTATTTCTTGTAACAAGAGAAAACACAAAGTTTACACAATTACTCCGATTTCTTAGGCCTAATGCAGACAAGTGTTAAAACTGGAGACCAAAGGGTGTGACCTCTGCTCGGTAAAGAGCAGATGAAACCAGTTCCTGCCCATGAATCCATGAGTCGAAAGCCGTGCCTTTGACACTATAAGAGCAATAGCATATTGGCTGCACTTGCAAGGTTCTACACATTGATCAGTCAGAGTTTAACATTTGTAAGGCACATGTATTTACTTTTATAACTGTGCAAGCTCTACCCGTGTTAAGCCATAGATAGGGGTAACACGGAAATATCGTCCAGTGCCTTATCCTCCAGAACCAAAGCCCAATGGTGAGTTCTTATTAAATGAAGTGCCAAAGAGGTTTTTCTTAAAACCATTACATCTATTTAATTAACCCAAAGCTAACGGGACAAGTTTGGAACTGAAACTGTCCCTGAGGAAATTCTTTATCCTGGTACTTAATATGTAGGGCAGATAATCATTTGAAATTGAGATGATACTGTCAAAAAAAGGGATAGCTCACAACTACACTTAACTAGATGAATTAAAATGGGATAAAGTCCAAAAACGGGTATTACTGAAACTGAAGAATGTTACCACAATTACCGCTATGTTAGGATTTCAACTTAAAAGTACCATGAAACATAAGCCTTAAGAAAGAGAATTCTCCTCGAAACACTTGTTGGCTGGGTGTCTGTATTTGGACTTTTCTATAAATTAACTTATGAACAAGCTTTGAAATAGAGGACTGTGGATTAATGACGTCTAAGTAAAGGTTTAAAGGAAAACCTAATTAGATCATTAAGCTCTGCAAGTGGGACTTTCTTTACCTGAGACACATTTGCTCTAGGCATGAAAACATTTGGCTGTGCCCTTCACACCAGAGGTCGTTTTATGTGGTTGCTACTACTTGTACCGGAAAAGGAGATTTGGACTGCGATAGCTAGGGAACGCTCGATGGTACAAGAGAACTAAATGCATGTATTTCGTGAAACAAGGACAAAGATAGATGCAGTGATGTAGCTGATGAAAAGAAAATTGGTACTAACAAATTTCCTTGCAAGAAGCATGGAATTACTCCCAGGACTTTACCTCTGACAGAAGATGAAATAGCAGTGCACAACAGTTTAAATGTAGCCTTACCTTGCTATAAAAGCAGAGAGAGATCCTTGGACTTTTTTTGGGACAGAGAAGACAGGCAAAAGGGGACTTGATAACTTTTTGACAACAATGAAAACGCTTGGTTTTTGTGGGCATTGTGAATGTTGCTGGGTAAATGGATGCAGCAGGCTTGCCTGATTTCGGCATGAAATGTTTGAGTTTGCTCACACAGGCGGAATAATCTGCCTGGTAATGCGTCTTGCACCACGCCCTTGCACGGATGGATGTTTTGATTTTCTTGATAAAGTCTAATGGATACATTGAAACCTTTGTAGTTTTGGCCATGCCATCCTGAATGGGCATCAATGTGAACACTAGGAAATCTTCCGGGGTTAACGCTAATGGGGTAATGTCTAGGGGTGTGCATTGTTCTAGACACAATCCAATATTTGTGGTCAAGGAGGTCTTCTTTACCAGTTTTAAAGAGTGACATTTCAAGTTTTACTGGAATTTAATTTTAAGGAGAAACCCAGCATCAATTTCCTGATTTTATAAAGGGATGTATTCTAATTGGGTATCCCCTGCATATTGATCAGTGGACACCATCTCCTGCAGTCAGTGTCCCCAGCACATATACAACGAGAGCAGGGAAAAGATTTCAGCTGTGATAAACTCCACATTCTAGTGGGAACACAGACTGTATGAGATCAGGAGGATTGCAGCTGAATGAATTCAGCTCTACTTTTCTTAAAGGAAGAGAACCAGTTCAGCAAGCAATCTAAAGTAACCAGTCACATGGAAAGAAAATGGAGCCCGATCTGAAATTTGGCAGTCTCAAAAAACACCAAGAGGCGGGCAGCTGTTGTATATCGTTCGGACCCTTCAGGAATCCACCCCATACTGCATTCAGTTTGTATGCAAAACTTATATTTGTGGAGAAGGTTGCTCTTCGAGATGCCATCATGCATTTGGAGGTTCACCACTTCTTAATGATTTTACCACAGTCTAGTGGCTGATCATCTGATTTTTGGACCTGGAGATCTGAATTCTAACGCCAGTTTTAATATCATGTACAGAATCTTGTATCACCTCCTAACGGCCCAATTAAAGCACAGCTCTCGGTTTCTACCCAGCTATTTTTTCACTATTGAAATATCAATACATACAAACAAACATAGCAGATTTGAGATCAGGCCTGGATCTAGAGATTATGTGGGCCAGGAGTGAGCTTTTTTTAGCAGTATTGAAATTGGGCTAATCAGACAGGCGGGCCTCTTGCTTGCAAATATTGGTAAAATACCTCTTGACTCTTCCCTCCTCAATCCCTCCTTTGACTCTTCCTAAACCCCATTTTACTACTATGATCTCCCAAATAACACTTTCTAGACTCTTCCCTTCTTTATCCTTCCTTTATCCTATTCAATCCAACTAACAGACTCACATGTCCACCGCTAAAATGAACAACTTTTATTCTATGGCAGGACAGGAGGCGGGGATTATGCTCTATTTTCCATCACCAGCAGTATTTAACTTTAACAGAAAAAAACTCTCTTTCCCATGGAACATCAGGAAAGGCCAGCTCCATTGGTCAGCCAATCAGCAGCTGTATACGTCCTGAAAGGTCCGGGGCTGCTGGGATACTTCCTCTTTCTTTTCCTGCTCCACCAGCAGTTGAGTCGCTTTTCTTTTCTCTAATGGTTTTGTGACACTACATTTAAATCGTTAATTGTTGACAATGTTTGTGGCAACACAAGCGCTTTTTAGAGGATTGTAAGGTAGCGCGCGCGCTTGGTTTTCTCCGACTAGCGGCGCTCTCTATGCTCGTTTGTCCTGCCGCGGGAGCGTCCCTCATCGCTCCTTTCGTGGCTGTGTGTTTTGGCGGGCTCCGTGGTGACGCTGATGGCCGCTAGAGGACTCCGGAGGAGCGCGTCTCGCGTCTCGTTGCCTGTCTCAGGTTTTTCCTGCCAGTGAGTTCCCCGCAAAGCAGCAAGCCCGTACGCCTGGAAGCCTTGACGCCCGGTTCCCGGGTCTGTATTGCTCGCAGCCTGATGCCCGCTCCAGCGTCAGTAGAGGATTAATCCTCAGTGTAAACTTCACGATCCCTAGAAGGCTGTCATTTCTCAAAGGGCCCGGCCCAGGAATATATATATATATATATATATATATATATACACACATCAGCGGCGAGGGGTAGGTGCTAGACACACAGCTCAGGAACTCCCAACCTTGCGGTGGAAGACCTAACCTGAAGCTTTACCCGCTGGATACTGTTGTTATCTGAACATTATACTTTTTAGGTAATTGCAGCTTAACACAGGCATTTCAAAGGAAGAGGGTAATATAGGGATACAGTTACCCCCCTTTTCTTCCAGTTGTATATGGTTTTAAATCACACTAATGTATACACATAATACATTAGGGACAATCATTATCTGTAGACAGTGAACTCCATAGATACCTGCTAAATAGTTCCTTTGGTCCTGAAGAATCGCCTGTTAATTGACAATAGCGAGAAACATGTTGACCGGACAATAGCACACTCTGGAAGGTTTCTGGAAGCATAATATTCCAGTTTTACCCTCTAGAATCTATTTTAATTAAAGCAGTGGACCGCCAGAATAAATCATTCCTTGGTACCCCTAGCTTTATATTAAATCACTCAGACACGTCTACAATCTTTCTAGGCCCCACACCCGCACTTCATCTACACAGCAGTTGGAAAAAGATCTCCGCTAAAGAGCCCCTCTTTGAGGTGTTGCCCGTTGGGTATTGCACCGCCGACCCAACGAGGAACAGGCCCAAATGATGAAGCATGACACCTGCAAAGGTGTGTGAGGGCACTAAATCCAACAAAATGGATGCCCAAGGGTAATTCTTCTTTACCCTAACAACATCCTCCGCATATCTTGACTCGTACCTAACTTCCCCTCCCCCCTTTCCCTCATCAGGAGAAGCTCAAAACATCAGGGAAGCAGCATGGGCAGACAGCACCAACAAATGATACAGATCTGCTTGGGCCAGATGAGTGGGTTGGTGTCTTGGCTGGGATCAGGATCCCGTGGGGTGCGAGGTGATCCACATCTTGAACTTCTTGGCCGCCCGGGCCACGGAGGGTTTGGCATAACACACAATTAATTCTTACAGATTGGCGATCTCAGCGGGCCACGACCCGGTGCAGGGTTATGCTATAGGGGAACACCGGTTTGTCGGCAAACTGATGAGAGGCATTCGCTCATCCCTGCCACCTTTACCTAAATATTCTAAATTGTGAGACATCAACAAGGTGCTATCCCTTTTGTAAGTCCTGGCACTCAAGTAAGTACCTGTCCCCCAAGGAGCTTTTGGCGAAGTTGGCCATGCTTTTTTGCTTGGTCTCCTGTCGGAGGGTTTCTGATGTGAGAGCCCTGGATCTCCATGGTCGGGTTTTTACCCCTCAAGGAGTTACTTTCCATATTTCCCGCCGCACTAAGTCGGATTCTTGGGTGATCTCGTACCCGGCTTTTGATAAACACACTAAATTGTGTGTGGTGCGTTGCCTCAAGGCTTACGAGAGAATGAAAGACTAATATCGCCCCCATGGCTTGAATCAGCTGCTGATAGCTCTTAGGAAACCCTTCAAGGCTGTCTCTTCTCCCTCCATAGCCAGATGGATCAGATGGGTCATGCGGGAAGCAGGCATTGATACTTCACACTTCGGTGCTCACTTAGTTAGAGAAGCCTTTTATCTTGGGGCACGCCTCGAAGATATGATCAATGCCGCTGACTGTTCATCAGACTCTATGTTTAAAAGGTATTATTTTAAACTAGTCGTTGAAATAGCTTCCCTGGTGGTGGACAAGCTTTGAACAAGCATATCCCTCGCCTCTGGTCCTGCCATAGAATGAAAAATGTCCTAGTAGACAAAAAGGAAAGTTTCAATTCTATTAAGGACTCAGAGGCGAGGATTATTCCCGCCCAGAGTTTCCTGAGGATTCAGTCATCACCCACCCTCGACTATGGTTCAGCACTCCGTATGGTATACGTATTCTCACAGTTCTCATTGTAAAGCATGGTCATGTTTCACATGGATTTACAGTTCAGTTGGCATTGTGTTTTTCTAATCCTCCACCTTTTTCTACTGTACTATGTTATTTGGTGAACGTTGTGGTCATTAAGTTCTGGTTTATCTTGATATCCTTTGGCTTCTTTTAGGTTCAGAGTCTACCAAAACGGACTAGTTAAATTCGATGACGGCTGGATGGTCGCAGTCAAGAAAGAGGAAGTATCCCAGCAGCTCCAGACTTTTCAGAACGTATACAGCTGCTGATTGGCTGACCTTTGGGACTGGCCTTTCCCGATGTTCCATGGTAAAGAGAGTTTTTTTCTATTAAAGTTGAATACTGCTGGTGATGGAAAATAAAGAAAGTAGAGCATAATCCTCGCCGCTGAGTCCTTAATAGAATTGAAACTTTCCTTTTTGTCTACTAGGAAATGTGTCCTTTGCCTATACTACTCCACCACTAATCCACTTTGGGTTTCGGAGTAGCGTGCTACTCACTGAAAAGTGCTTCAACGCCTCATCAGGGGTAATGAATGCTATATCAATACAATTATCTGGTATAAGGCTGTCTGGATTTGAGGACGATTTCATTGAAGATGTTGCTGAGGAGATTTGACTGCGGTTCAGGAAGTTATCCATTTATTTATTTATTTATTAATGAAATTTTTAAAGCGCAAACAAAGGCCCTTGGGCGTCTCGGCGCTGTAGTGTCTGCAAAATTCAACCAAGGAGGGGAAGAGAGAGGGTCTACTGATTAAAAAGCCAAGTCTTGAGTTGTTTACGGAATGACCAGAGTGAGTGGCTTTATTTAATCGAAGAAGGCAGAGTATTCCAAAGTCTGGGGGCTGAGACAAGAAATCTTCTGTCTCCCCATGAAACAGATTTGCTGCGTGGGACCACCAAGTCATTCAGACTGGAAGAGCGTAAGGTTCTGGGCGGACAATAGGGGGTCAGATTTTGAGTGAAAAAAGCAGGTCCCATGTTATGCATGGCCTTAAATACTATGCATAAAACTTTGAATTTTATTCTATTCCTTATGGGTAGCCAATGTAGTTCTTTGATGGTTGCAGAAACAGAATGAAATGTGGGGATTCTGCCCAGGAGCCTAGCGCCTGAGTTCTGGATTAATTGCATTTTGTTCAAGACTCCTTCATGAGCATTCAAGAAGAGGGCATTGCAATAATCCAGGGTCGACAATACCAAAGAGGTGACCAATGTTTTGCCGGCAGAATCTGGGAGAAAAGGAAGGATTTTCTTAATTAACCTCAGTTTGTGGAAGGCGGCAGAAGTAATCTGGTTAGCATGAGGGAGAAAAGTAAGACGGTCGTCAAAAATGACTCCGAGGTTCCTCACCTTGCTAACGGGCTTAGGGGGAAGGCCCAATGACGCGGGCCACCAACAAGAGGACCATTCCGGTGTCAGATGACCGAAAATGACTACTTCCGTCTTGTCGGAATTTAATTTTAGGCAATTGGAAGCCATCCAGTTTCCAATTGCCACCATGCCTTGATTGAGGTCAGCTGCTTTTTTGTGTCCATCGTTCTTAATGGCAAGAACCAACTGTGTGTCGTCGGCATAGGAGGTCAGGCTCATCCCGTGGGCACGAATGGTATTGGCCAGGTCCGACACATAAATGTTAAAAAGTGTCGGACT
Organism: Lissotriton vulgaris; assembly: GCF_964263255.1. NCBI lineage: Eukaryota > Metazoa > Chordata > Amphibia > Caudata > Salamandridae > Lissotriton > Lissotriton vulgaris. Next base: position 37,587 of record NW_028252012.1, on the reverse strand, counting down.
AAGGGATGAGCCTTGAGGAACTACACATGGCAGCGACAGAGTGGGGGAATGGAACGATCCCAGTGTAACCATCTGTGTTCTATTGGCCAGAAAGGACGCCAACAGTTTCTTGGTGTTATGTTGGACACCAATGTTTTCGACACGGCCGATCAAGGTGACATGATCGACTGTGTCGAAAGCAGCCGACAAATCAAGCAGTATTAGAACTGCAGTCCCCCCAGCATCCCGGATTGATCTTATATCATCCGCAGCTTTAATCAGAGCCGTCTCCGTCCCATGATATTGGCGAAAACCAAACTGGGAGTCGTCGAGGAGGTGGTGCTCCTCTATAAAGGCCGACAGTTGTTGGTTCATGGCCTTTTCGGCTATTTTTGCCAGGATTGGGAGATTGGCAATTGGTCGGTAGCTCTTTAAGTCGTCCATGTCAAGATGAGGTTTTTTTAACAGGGGTTTGATGAGGGTTTGTTTTAGAGTGGTTGGGTAAATACCGGAGGTAAACATAGAATTGCAAATGGAGGTGATGACAGGGAGCACCACTCCAATTACAGGAAGTAAAACTTTAAAAGGACATGGATCCAGAGCTGAACCTGATTTTATGGTGGATATGAGATCCTCTACCTGAGAGCTAGAAATGTCTTTGAACTGAGAAAGAGTAGGTCCAGTCCGAGGGGTAGTCGATGAAGTAGAGGGGGGTTGGTGTTATTTGCAAAAGCAGCATAGATGTCGTTGACTTTGCTATAGAAGAATTTGGCTAAGAAGTCGCATAGCGACTGAGAGGGTGGGGGGGTTAGATTTGGAGAGCAGCCGGCTAACTGTTTGGTAGTTTCATACAGTGCCTTACAGGAATTTTTTGCGAGTTCAATTTTGTCGCTAAAGTATTTTTTCTTAGCCTCGAGAATCATAGATTTGTATCTGACCAACGTGTCTTTATACTTAATTTTAGCCTCGGCGGAGTAGTCTTTCCGCCAGTGCCTTTCTTTGTTCCTGCACTGCTGTTTTTGAATTCTTAGCTCCTCGGAGTACCAGGGGGCCGATGGAACGGATCTGTTCCGGGATCGTTGTTTCAGAGGGGCTAGAGAAACAGCTGCGGAATCTACCCACTCATTGAATTGTATGGTGGCAGTGTTGGGATCATCTGAGAGAGATGGGGTGGAAGTGGACAAAAGAGTTTTTAGTCTGGTGGCATCAATATCACTCCAAACCGGGAAAGACTGCTGTGGCGAATGGGAGTGTGATTTGGGGGAGGCGGAATCATGTATCGCCAGCGATGCCAGTATGACATAATGATCTGACCATGTTGTGGGGAGGATCTGGTCAACATGTAGCTCCGGTAAGTTAGTGAAGATGCCATCCAAAATATGGCCTCCCTATAAAAGTTGGAGAAAGAAGACCAGGTCAAAATGTTGTAGTGGGGTAGGAGAGTTACTGACGTAGGACCAGTGTAGTCTAGAAGTTGATCACTGATCTTGATACTTTTGTCCTAGAAACATTTATCACTGTTGGTGACAAGTATTCAGAACAAAGATTCTATTGAAGGGAGTGGAAACCGATAGTGTTTGGCAGTGGCAAATTAATGACTGCTTGTAGGAGAAATTACAAAGGCAAACTATGTAAAATTGTGAGATAGAAGCATATCTTTATGTGTGGCTGTCTGCAGGATTGAGAGACAATATCGGCTGGGTGTTTAAAAGACTGCCATCTCTTCTCAGGCTTTCCTATTTATAATTTGCTGTCATCAAAGCAGTAGAAATCTAGCGATATTGGTAGTTTTCGTGCTTTCATAGTTTTCTTTGATTTTGTTTCTCAATTCCTTCACAATTTCGTACTTTTTTCAGTTTTTCCTCTTTTTAATTTTATTAACAATTTATCATTTTCCCGGCTACGATATTTCTTTTTTTTCTAAACTTTAAGCTATGTAGCACAGCAGCTCGCACCATTGCACAAACTTTACAAAAGAAAATTAACAAAGCCAATAGATCTTGCATAGGCAAAACCTATTGGCTTTGCCAATGCTTGTTTAAATGTTCTGCTTTTCACAAGTTCTGAAATGGCAATTATTAACTTTCTCCTAAGCAGTACGTTTTGCTTTTAATTGCGGTTTGCCTTACTTTCTTGTTTGGTTTTTGAATTTACTTGTCAGCTACTTCTTTTCTTCGGAAAGATTGTTTCATATTTTATCTTTGTCATATAGTCTCTCAAAATCTTTGTTTTGTACTTTATTTATGTCGGGTTCTTTTATTCAGATTCTCATTTTCTTTAGGATTCTATAATCAGAAAGCCTGATTTTATCTGCCCCATATTTAACAGCTACTCTATCGACTTCCTGTCCTAAAATGTCAGAACTACACTTTGCTCTTGCAAACAAGATAACATGAGCTGTGTGCTATAGTAGATTCTTATTGCATTTTGCATGCAACACTAAAACATTGAAATGGAAATATTTTGACAATCTCCCAAAGGAAATGAACAGGAAATATACACCAAATCTAGGAAACGGGGCTAAGCCTTTGGCTTAGTCGATCTGGAGAAGACACAGCCCACCAAAAATTATAACAAATTAAGATTGCCATTACTGTATAAGCTATTATTTTGGGTGAACATTCCTCATTGGCTTTCCGTTGTTTCTTTCGCTTTCTGTAGCTGATCCTCTATTCCTAGCCCTCACATAAAAAATAGAGGGTTTACTATGTCGGTATGGTCAATGCCCCACATTTCACTATCGACAAGCCTTCAATTGAACAGCTGAGAATGACTACATAAAGATTTACTATGGGTAAGGGAGCTTGACTCCTATTTACACTGCGGAAAACACCAAGTAGATCAGTAAGCTTCAAATCATATTTGTCATCAATGTCACAGTTAAGGACAATTCAAGAGTCAAAGATTCTACTCTGTGATCTGATTGGCTATGTACCACAGAATCAACGAACTTACAGCATAAAAACATGTCAAGACTGTATAACCCTAGGTACTATCGCAATTCGGTTAGACAAGCATTGTTTAATCTTCCATAGGTACTTTCCTGTTCTCATGCTTATCCTCTGGAGTTGAGCCAGTATCTGTGCTTACTTCCAACTTAGCAGTAAATGAGGTAATTAAACTTTTGACCGTGTTGAAAAAAGGCTATATTTGCACAACAAAAAAAGCAGCTCGTAATATGCAGGGCATCTAAGAAAATTAGAACATTTGACCCAGAATATTAAGGAGAGCAACAAATCAGACTTATGTCTGCTACCCTGCGGTTTACCCAAGCAGTAACAAAAACTGTAAACCACAACTATTCAGTTACTATACAAAACAATAAGACTATCAATCTGCAAGATACGCAGTTGCAACCTCTTACAAGTATGGGGATTTAGTGAATGAGAAGACACCAAGCAGGCCCCATGAAACTAAAGAAAAGTCATCAGGGAAAAGATCCCTCATCAGAGGAGGCAAATTAGATTAAAATTCATATTCAAGCTACGTTTTCCTCAAAAAAGTACCTACATTGAGATGGCGGCATTAGCCATAATTAGAAACGTAGAGAAACAATTTTCCACAGCGGACCAACCAAGAAAGCACCTCAAACTTCAAAAAATCCCATATAATCTTAAGTCTCTTGTGCTGTTCAACCTCCGAGACCTGCTGTGGTTGGGTCCCACTGGGTTCCCAGAGAAAAGTTTGAAGACACGTGGAGGCAGCACCAAATTCAAAGTAATTTCCAAAGGCAATGAATCGTATAAAAAATATATTTTTCTTTATTGATTTTTTCTTTTGAAGGTGCACAAGACAGCCAACGCATTTCGCTTCCCAAACTTGGGAGCTTCGTCAGGGCAAGATCAAGTGAGCTGAAACCTATGTGGGTTTTTAGGTCAAATAGTATGGCTTGATAGGCGCAAAATCGATATTTTGATTTGAACGGAGTCCAGTTGAACAAAGAAACTCCAAGCTTGGCGTTTTTCGCGGGGGCCGGTTCGTCTGTCACCGTAACGCGAGACCCATTAAATTGTGCAGCTTATCAAGGACTGCTTATCTCTGTGAGCTTTTTATACTAGTCGATATGACTATGGAACACATGTGACATCTATAGGAACTTGCACACTATTGCATTCTGACTGTCATTAACTACGGCCCCCTTGATGCTCTTTGGACTTACAAGTGGAGAAACTAGTCATTTCTTCCTTTGTTTCCCCGAGCAATATCTTTGTTCAACTGGATTCCGTTCAAATCAAAAAATCGATTTTGCGCCTATCTAGCCATACTATTTGACCTAAAAACCCACATAGGTTTGTGCTCACTTGATCTTTCCCCGACGAAGCTCCCAAGTTTGGGGAGCGAAACGCGTTGGCTGTCTTGTGCACCTTCAAAAGAAAAAAATCAATAAAGAAAAATATATTTTTTATACGATTCATTGCCTTTGGAAATTACTTTGAATTTGGTGCTGCCTCCACGTGTCTTCGTCATAATTAGACACGTGGCAGACACAGGTGTAATCATATAATATTGGGTTGCCTTTGTTCAGAGACAAGAGTCATGTGATGAAGTCTGGTTATTGGAAGTACTATAGCAAAAGGTCCAATTGCTTACTAGCTAGATCTGAGCTCTATACATATATTTACACATAAACATACAAATGCTCATGCAGAGATCTCTTCAGTAGAACTGAAGGTCTGAACGTGTGTACCTGCTTGAAGCCTTCCTGGTTACATATTAACATGCATTTCTTCCTGGCTTTATAAGAATCACTAGAATTACATTCCAAATATTGCTGTACTTCAATATTTAGCTTTTAGGAGGCCAGATTTCTTTACAAAGGAATTTATAGAGCTATAGAGGCAACAAGTTGGGGAATAACAGGCATGTGATTTACAGGTTTTGGACATATGCCACAATATTGAGTTCAGGATATCGACTACCACCTTACCATTAAGTAAAGTTTATTACAGAAGGGCCACTAGTGACTATAGAACCAGTTAGATCTGACTGTCCATTGAAACGCCTATTTTTTGTTTTCTTACTTACTTTGGTACAGTTCAATGAATCTGTTCAAAAGATTTCCCAGAAATGTCCATCCGATAATGGATCGGCATGGCACGTTTCAAGTAAATTTGTCAAGTGGGAGTAAATAAAAATTGTGTGGGGGTGATGGTCAAAAAGGGACTTTTTAGATTTAACTTCCCATATGATCCTTTTCTTGTCGATATAGAGAAAAAGGAATTACATCAAACGAGGCATGAAGGAAGTGCCTTTTCAGGAAAATATAGGACGTGCTTTGTTTTCGGTGTAACTTCATTCACAGCTTCATGAGATGTTAGCATTAACAAAACATGTGTATTTGTAAAGGCACGTTCACCCGTAGGTATCTTGGCACTGAATAACAGATGTTTATTATTACCCAACTCAATGGTACTCATTTTATCGACCTCAGATGGATGAAAGGCTGAGTGGACCCGCCGGGATTTGAACCTGTGACCATGAGGTCAAACACAGGCCCCTGCAGTGGAAGCATTAGTCCACTGAGCCACTAGACCCGGCTAAAACAGTTTTCTGTAATCAAGAAGCAGAACAGCCTACTGGGTGGAATGACTGATAGTATAGCCTTATAGATGACAGATAAAACATTAGGAGGTTTGACTACTGACTTCTCTATTAGAAGCTGAAGCATCCCTGTTGAATGGATACGAGCCGGAAGCAGTAGCATGGGCACCTGTGACAAGACTGGGATACAATTAACAACACTCTTTGTGATACTTTATCTGTAATGAGGTTGTGACTTTGCAAAATCACGTTTCTCGCTTTATGTTGTTTTGTCTTTCCATAAAATATGGGGGGGGAGAAAAGTATTTCTGTATAACTCAAATTAAACTGAGCAGCAATCACGATAGCAATCTGAACCTCTCTGTATCATTTGACAGTAGTGACCATTAAATACTACTTGACATGCCCACCAAAACTGAACCTCACAAACACACATTTTCCGCTAATCAGTGATGGCATACTAAATTTCTGCTACAGATTTTAAGTTGGATGAACAAAGTGTGACTAAATGTATTCACTCTGCCCCCTTTACCAAAGCAAAACCTCTGGTCGTTCACACTTACCAGAACTTCGCCAGGAAAGATCAATAAGAAAGTATAAACAGACTACAGTCAAATAAGAATGCTGTGCAATATAAAACCCTTCTTTCAAGCTAACATCCCACCTACCACTGTCCACACAACTGTATAAGCCCACACTGAGAGGGGAAATAATTACTCACCAGCTTCATGAAAACAACTCTAACCCAACTCAAAGTCACCTTCCATGAAACAGTCTCACTTTCAGGAATCTTTACTGGCTACCTACCTACATGTATAACATTAAATATCCCAATCAATATATATAAAAACGAAAGTATGTCTGTTTTTCCTTTAGTAAGGAAATCAAAACGGGGAGGAAGAGGTGGTGCTGTGTGGCACCGAGGTGGGCACGTCCTCCTCTTGCAAAAGTAACTGTAATCAAACAGGTCCACCTCAAACAAAGAGGTCAGTGCGTATCTTGATGACCTTGGGATACACACATGTGGTTAAAATACCCCTCACACACCAAAAGGGCCCTTGGTGTCATGCTTCATCATCGGGGTCTTCCCGCCCGGCTGCCGGACGGGGCAGTGCTGCGACAAGCGACTACGCTGGAGCACCTTTTTAATTGTGGGTGCTATGTGAGTGAGTGGAGTGAGTGTCAGTGGGGTCAGGGGTGATAGGTGAGTGATGTTAAAAAATACCTGGCCTAGTGATACAAAAAACTATTTAATAAGCACTGGCTGGTATTGTTAAAAAAAGGGGGTGTCGGAAAGAGTAAGCGGGTTTATGAGCTTACTTTCCTGTGTGGGTCGACATGTTTCGGGGCGACATGCCCCTTCGTCAGGACCGGGGTAAGAGATCCCCCTGTCACTCACTAGTGTGTCGCCGCGGTGGGTAGGAGGCCACGGACGGAGGAGGAAGCACAACGAGGCTGCGGGTTGATTGGACCCCTATTATACCCTCTGATCTAGCGCTGGCCCATGAGGCACTGGTCCTCATCGTAAAGAGCATACTACATGAGTACTTTACTTCATAGCTAGGGATGTGTATCTAGTAATATAAAATATATATACATACACATTGATCCCTTTATTTTCATTTTTTTTGTAAAAATAAGACCCACCGTGGCGACACACTAGTGAGTGACAGGGGGATCTCTTACCCCGGTCCTGACGAAGGGGCATGTCGCCCCGAAACATGTCGACCCACACAGGAAAGTAAGCTCATAAACCCGCTTACTCTTTCCGACACCCCCTTTTTTTAACAATACCAGCCAGTGCTTATTAAATAGTTTTTTGTATCACTAGGCCAGGTATTTTTTAACATCACTCACCTATCACCCCTGACCCCACTGACACTCACTCCACTCACTCACATAGCACCCACAATTAAAAAGGTGCTCCAGCGTAGTCGCTTGTCGCAGCACTGCCCCGTCCGGCAGCCGGGCGGGAAGACCCCGATGATGAAGCATGACACCAAGGGCCCTTTTGGTGTGTGAGGGGTATTTTAACCACATGTGTGTATCCCAAGGTCATCAAGATACGCACTGACCTCTTTGTTTGAGGTGGACCTGTTTGATTACAGTTGTTTTTCCTTTATGCATTACTACATCATTCATCCGATCGCCATGAAACTTTGGGAAGTTGTTGAGTACACTCCCACAAAGGTTTCTGGAAACGAAAAAAAGAAATACTTTGTTAAATATCGGCCCCCCAGGCCCCCAGGGCCCTCATATTCTTTCGAATACTGAAGGTTTACAGTTTACGGTGCGACTCGCTTTTGCAATAACCACCAACAAAGTACAAGGACAATCGCTGCAAGTGTGTGGACTAGATTTGGAGAATCCGTGCTTCTCACATGGACAACTGTATGTGGCCAGCTCACGCGTCGGTAAACCTTCTGATTTATTCGTGTACACACCAGACGGAAAAACAAAAAATAACGTGTATCCACAAGCACTCGAATAAATAAACAGAATTAAAACAACACTTTAAAATGTTTTCCATATTAAAATGAATAAGTTTCAATAAAAATGACACTATGGAAATTTAATGTTACCATGACAAGTTTCCCTAAATTTCCTTTCTTCTAAGATCGCAGCAACTCGCGACGGTAAGCTAGTGTATTATAAAGCCATGCACACACAAAGCTTCTGATAAACTCTCCTTTTACTGCTGCATTGCCTGTAGCACCACCCATCTGACTGGCAATCTCCAAAAGAAGGTTGGGAAAAAAACAAGACTTCTCCATCTTTGCCCAATCTATAGGCAATGATACTTTCCACCGCACCCAAAAATAAGCATTGACAAAGCCAGTAGATTTTCCCTATGCAAGATCTTTGTTAATGTTTTTTTTAAATATTACACAGCGGTGCGAGCTGCTGTGCTACATAGCTTAACGTGTAAGAAAAAAAGCGATATTATGTGGCCAGAGCACTTCACAGAGTTTAATATTTAACTTTTGTTAATTATTTAACTTCAAGCAATGCACGAACAAATAAGATACATTTTTATTTTCCCTATACTTAATATGCAGTTTATATTCTTGAACAAATGCCCATTACAGCATGCCAAAGTGTAGCTAGCTGAAATACAGAGCATGGAGAGGAGGTGGCTATACGGCCAGGGCTGCTGACTTTGGAGCTGGGGAACCAGGTCTGAGTCTCTGCGATGGCTCAATATACCATGGTTTGGTGAAAATCACTATCTCCCAGTGCCTGTAAAAATTAGTGTGCCTTTGTGTAATGTAACTAGAGGCTGCGCTTGGCAACAGGAAGAAAGAAAATGAAAGTGACATGGGAGCCAACCAATGACAAGCAAAGGTAAGTAATGAGTGGGCTCTAAGCCCCTTTTAAGATTTTTTTTCATTACAGGAGATCTTGCAAGCATGCCTCAAGCACCATACAGGCAAAATCCAATATAAACATAAGACTAGCACCCTCTCACATCAATTAGAAAGCAATGGGAGGCCCTGCTCTTCTCAATATATCTCCACCAACACTGAACTGTCTTCATCACGCAAGCCACAGTACAAACTACAAACATACTGTAAACGCTCTCAATTCTTTACATCTTGTTCGTTGTATACCCTTGTAATCCGTAATTGTGCTCAAACATTAACCTCAAATTTATTTCAACCAATCAACATGGTGAATTTTCCAACTTATTTTTGTAAAGTTTCACCTATGCCCTTTAACTTTCAAGAGGTGAAACATGCCCACACTGACTGTAAAGCACTCCTTCTGCCCCTTGGAATTAGTTGTTTGCTACATAAATAACCTGAAACAAAATAAGAAAAAGTTAGGAAGCCCATCTCCTGCATGCAACTGAGATTAAAGGCACAACACAGGGCAGGCGAATGGAATGATAAAGAAAGGGCCACCACCTGTTTATTAGTTTGAAAAGTCTCACCAACAAAAAGAGAAACTTACTTCAAATTCCTTCACAAAGTAGCGTGTCTCTCCTTGAATAACTGGTCTGTGGTCCAGGAGCCTAGAATGTATTTCACCGAGATCTGCAAGTGTAAAACACAGGTCTGGTTTACATGACAGGAAAAACAACAGGAAATTCCAACGTACAAGTAAAATTAGATACAGAAATGTTATCTCCTCGTGTACAAATGCAATGTCACCAACAGCGAGACTCGTTATTCAACATCCACCTGATACCTCTCCACGGCTCTGAAAAACAAGTATTGGAAAAGACAATAGGTCTCGCCTTCAATTTGCCAATGCTTTCTGGTGATACTGTAGAGCATCAGCAAGATGCTGTGCAGCACAGCCAAAAGTAAGGAAGAAAAAAAGGAAGAAAGAAAAAAAGGGGGTGGGGAGAAGCTGCAGTGACCATATAATTTTGTGGGCACATGCATGCACCAACAATGGTGTTTTCTTTTTTTTATTTACCAATCTAAGATGAATCAGTAAATTAATTTAAAAAAAGAAACATTTGTTCCAAAGGTCCTTTTTAGGTCGCGCTCTCTCGACCTATTGTCGCGGAGTTGCTCCTCAAGGGAGATCGACTGGTGCACGAGCGCCGATTGCACATAGTGGACGCGCACGCCCAGCCCCCCGGAGCCGTGCACATCTCTTGCTCCAACTGTGCACAGCAAGTCAGCCTTTCAATCGCGCGCGTGCACACACCCCCCCCCACACACACACACACACACACACACACAAGCGCACAGAGACACACACACCCCCTCCCCCCTACAACTAAGCCCCACACCGCACACACAGACACACGCACACACACGCAGATTGTGGTCTGTGGACGCGCCCGTGAACATGTGCATGTGCACAGCTCCCTTCATCGTCGCAAGCTTCACTTTCGTAATGCGCACGCACGCTACAAGACCGGGAAGCGCTGTCTTCTTGTATTCAGCCGTCATGTCCCTCTAAGTACCCCTCCTCAGCAGTATAGATCACCCTCGCCCGTTAACGCTTACGGTGCCCTTCTCGTCCTCACTCTGGCACCTCTCCCCGTACTCTCCTTCCACAACCAGGTCCGACCTGCGAGCCCCACAGAGCAGCGCGCCTCCTGGTCCCTGGACAGCCTCTGCCCATTTTCGGTGATTTTAGCTTTCCTCGGTGGCCAGGTATGGCCATACCTGCTACAGGGTCTCATCCATCCAAGCGGACTAGAGGGTCCTCTATCCCTGAGCATTCGAGCGAACGCGCTTCACCCCCCACCTGCGCAGTAGTTCATCCGGCAGGCGCGCACTCGCGACTCCACTCCTGACCCGTTACAGGAACAGAGAAAGTTGCAGTCGCGTCCTAGAGACGGCGCGCTCCCGCCGCCTCCTTCCCTCGCTCTGACCGCAAGCGCGTGCGCCAGCCTGCACCAGGTGAGGGCAACGGCGCGAGACAGCGGAACCCGGGCAGAGCGGGAGATCCTGCCCCGCAGCAATGCCTCCACAGCCCGAGTGCGGCAGAGGAAGCTTCCCCACTCTGCCCCGCCTGCCCGAAGAGGGTGAGTTGGGGAAGAAGGGATATTGCTTTCAACTATCTGTTCTAAAGTTACACGTCCCAGCAATCACAGCTTCTCCTACGCTGAAGCTTCAACTTTCTCTGAAACGTGTAATGCTGCCTGTACCCTGGCATCGCCAAGTAATTATACCAAAGGGCCCTCTTTGCTGCTCATCTTCCCTGTGCACATGACTTCATCTTTCAAGTTTCCTTTCTAATCGCCATCGCCGCCATAGCAGACATAACTTGTTAATATATTTGTACATATTGTGTTCATACAGTTCTTGTATCCAGCATTTCCGACTGCATCACACAAATTAAGCACTTAACTCATCAAAGAGAAATGTTTTGCTTTTGACTGCCATGCTTTTCTATATGTGTTGTGGCTTTCTCATTGGCACATACGCCCTGCCATTTCTGGTGACGTCACTGTGGGTGATGACATTTACAATAATGTCATATGGGTCAGATACAGCCACTCACAAGCACCCCAAGAAATGTTGAAGGTGGCATCTCTGACCACAATCAGGACATTTCTAACCCTGTTTCTGACGCAAACCATCATAGAACACAGACGCACACCCCCGCCCCCTCGTACAATGTCCGCTATGTCTTCCCCTGCTCCCGGGATTGGCTTCCGTCTCTGGGCTGAAAGAGACATTCATTTCATACGTCACAGACTGCGGCTCGTCAGCTCGAGGCATCTGATGGCCTGACCTCTGTAAATACTTTGAATGCTTTCGACTCTTTTGAAGGCTGCTTACGCTTGCAGCACAATACGAGGATATGACCGGGCGTGCAAAGAGAGAGCTGCGGTTGCTGGGTGTGGTGTTGACCTTCCTGACAGGAACCCATTGGACAATGACGTAACATAAATGCATATAAATAGCATAGTCTTGTCTCGTTTCTTGATAATAAAGTCCCACTTGTTGATGCTGACGATATTATTTAGACACAGGAACTTCCACGAGAGTTAAGCTTAGGCGCTGGGTTTCTTTCTTGCTACCCTTACTGTACACCATGGCAACACTACCCCTGCCCCCAAATTAATTCAAAAGCATACCCTACCTCCCCACCACAGCAGACCATTAGGGCATATGTGCTAAAAAGAGAAGTGGGGTGACTAACCAAGTTAGGTGGTTTGCAAGTGACATAACAGAGCATGACATATGTGGCATCACAGGAAGTGGCATCACAACCCATCACCCCACAGGAAGTGACATCACAAGAAGACATCAGATATTAGGACCTCACACATGTATATCAAGTCGATCATGAGTACATTTGGGCGCATTATGATATTTAACAAATTACATTTCGCATCAGGGGTGTTCCAAGAGAGTGGCATAATCCCGACGCAAAATATGGGCCACAACATATACATTATTATTATTTTTTAAAACATTTTGTGGTATTTTCAATGTACCTTACCAGTAAGTATCCGACATACATCAATTGTACACAGGAGAATAGCATATTACACAAATTGAGACACCGGCAAGGTACATTTGGTTGTTTCCATTACATATAATAAATTGGACACACCAGTGAGTGTCACCGGTGTAATGGTATCTATCTGAAAGAATTTGACATGAATAGAGCTGTGAAAAATAAATCCTGTCCCAGGAGAATTAACTCCCCTTGTGTAAAATGTTACTGAAAACGTAGTGACCATCAAGTAAGCAGATGTGAAAGAGGAAAAATGTTTACTACAATCCTATTTAAAATGAATATCCCATAACAATTTTGGCACTATCATAATTAAAATAACAGTTGTGTTGGGTATTTGATCACAGAACCCTCTTTGGCGGGTCAGCAGTGTATACCATCGCTGATACCTTCCGATATGCTATAATTTATATTTGGACTAAATTCCTCCAAAAGTAGGGCTTTAGGTTGGTAGGGTCTCAGGGATACAGACCCTGCAGTGATAAAAAAATAAAATCGTGAACTTGGTCCTTATTCCGCTCTATATTCCTTTACATTTTGCCTGTAAAGTTATTGTTACTTTACATTTACAGGCAAAACGTTATTTGATTTCTGAACAGTGTACACGCCGTTAAGGTAATTCATTTAAACAATATAGTCTCAGAATTCGAATTATTCACTAGGAAATCAACTTTTTCTCATTTACCTGATATTCAAAACAGGAGAGACCTATTGGGGAGGCTTATAGGTCTGGTTTGTTTTAGGTGCATGCCCGTTACTGTGTCATACATTTGGATGCAATAGCTGTAAGCTCAGAGAGGGACCAAAAAGCTGGTCATGTGGCATGCTATACTAAGCACAGGCATTTTTATTACGTGTTTTAACCCCTTCGATGCGGATGACGAGCTCAGCTCGTCATCACCCACGGGTGTCGTGTGCTGATGACGAGCTGAGCTCGTCATGGTGCCACTAAAATGGCATTTTCCAGCACAGGGGGGGGGGAACGCCTAGCAGCCAAGTGGTTAAGCAGCATCTGTTCTCTTCTACTGTGCTGATCTGCTGCTCTCTTCCACATACATCCTTCTGTAACCGCACACACACATACATACAACCGCACACACAACCACACACACATAACCACACAAACGCACACAACCACACACATCACCCCACACACAAACATCACCCCACACACAAACACGCATCACCCCACGCATCACCCCACGCATCACCCCCACACAACCACACCCAACCACACCCAACCACACATACAACCACACACACAACAATACACACACAACCACACAACCACACCCACACAACCACACCCACACAACCACACACAACCACAACCACACACAACCACAACCACACACACACACACAACCACACACACACACAAATCTATCTATCGCCCTCACTCTATCTATCGCCCTCACGCTATCTATCTATCGCCCTCACGCTATCTATCTATCGCCCTCACGCTATCTATCTATCGCCCTCACGCTATCTATCGCCCTCACACTATCTATCTATCGCCCTCACACTATCTATCTATCGCCCTCACGCTATCTATCGCCCTCACGCTATCTATCGCCCTCACGCTATCTATCTTTCTTTTGCCCTCACGCTATCTATCTTTCGCCCTCACTCTATCTATCTTTCGCCCTCACTCTATCTATCTATCTATCGCCCTCACGCTATCTATCTTTCTTTTGCCCTCACGCTATCTATCTATCGCCCTCACGCTATCTATCGCCCTCACGCTATCTATCTATCGCCTCACGCTATCTATCGCCCTCACGCTATCTATCGCCCTCACGCTATCTATCTTTCTTTCGCCCTCACGCTATCTATCTTTCTTTCGCCCTCACGCTATCTGTCTATCTTTCGCCCTCACTCTATCTATCTATCTTTCGCCCTCACTCTATCTATCTATCTTTCGCCCTCACTCTATCTATCTATCTATCGCCCTCACGCTATCTATCTATCTATCGCCCTCACGCTATCTATCTATCGCCCTCACGCTATCTATCTATCGCCCTCACGCTATCTATCGCCCTCACGCTATCTATCTATCGCCCTCACGCTATCGTCCTCACGCCATCTATCTTTCTTTGCCCTCACGCTATCTATCTATCTTTCGCCCTCACGCTATCTATCTTTCGCCCTCACTCTATCTATCTTTCGCCCTCACTCTATCTATCTTTCGCCCTCACTCTATCTATCTTTCGCCCTCACTCTATCTATCTTTCGCCCTCACTCTATCTATCTTTCGCCCTCACTCTATCTATCTTTCGCCCTCACTCTATCTATCTTTCGCCCTCACTCTATCTATCTATCGCCCTCACTCTATCTATCTATCGCCCTCACTCTATCTATCGCCCTCACGCTAGCTACCTTTCGCCCTCCCTCTAGCTATCTATCGCCCTCACTCTATCTATCTTTCGCCCTCACTCTATCTATCTATCGCCCTCACTCTATCTATCGCCCTCACTCTATCTATCGCCCTCACTCTATCTATCGCCCTCACGCTAGCTACCTTTCGCCCTCCCTCTAGCTATCTATCGCCCTCACTCTATCTATCTTTCGCCCTCACTCTATCTATCTTTCGCCCTCCCTCTAGCTATCTTTCGCCCTCCCTCTATCTATCTATCGCACCACCACGGCATCACTCAGGGGTACCACAGCATCACTCAGGGGCACCACAACATCACTATGCGCTACCACAGCACCACTGAACGCTACAGCATCACTCGTCGCCACCACAACATCACTCAGCGCCACCACAGTATCAATCTGTGCAACCATTCAACAATAACTGGTTCAAATATTTTCTCTCAATGTTTCAAGCTTTATTACAAATGTCACAAAAAGAGGTTATTATTTCACTTCTGTTCTTGGATTTTCGGCACAATAAAATACACTGAACATAATCTTCACAAAAGTTATTTACAAAAGTTTAAGCTATTGCTATTATAAATTACAATAACTTTTATTTAAGTTAATTATTTAAAAAAATTAAATATTTGTAATATCAATACATCTAAGTCACGTAAATACAAAAGATGTTGCATTACAAATGCTATAGGTGTCACATTTGCAAAAGATAAAAGTATTGGCATTGTAAATGACAAAGCTATTAATTTAGCTATTTTCAAAACCAACATATAAATAAAAAATTTGTCATTTACAAGACCAATAGCTCAAACGTTCCTAATGCGAGACCTGTTGCATTGCAAATGCTTGTTTTGAATGCTGAGGTGGTGGCAATAATTTCATTTCTAGTGTCCAGAGACAATGGCCTTGTGGGCAATTGAGGACAGTGTCGGGGGTGCAACAAGGGGGAAAGCAGTGCATGGGGCAGGAGAGAAAGAGACACAAGATAGCAACAAAAACCTCAGGGAAGCTAAGTCTGGCAGAGTGGTGAAGTACCTGAGAGAGCTTGTAACATGACAAAGTCAGCAACACAGACCACAGGAGGAGGGCTGCTGGTGGGCTGAAAAAGCACACGAGAGAGAGAGAGATGGTAAATAAATCGACGCTCATGGACTGCTTACGCAAAAAGAAAAAAGTAGTTCCCTAAAGTGAGCAGTGGAAGGATAGAAGTAAGCCAATCAGAGAGATGCTCCAGGGGAGGGACACACACAAGAAGGCACGCTAGGACAAGGAAAGCCATAGATTAAGAAGTAAGTAAACGGTAATGACAATAAAGCAAACATCTGGTAAGCAATGGGAGGGCTGTAAGCTCTTCTAAGTTCTTAGTACGCCCAAAACAGGTCTTTTGCAACCAGACAGCTTGCACTCTCTGGTAGACCTCACCTAAAAATGCCTGTGCACACAAATGCTAAACAAGCATTTGCAATGCAATAGGTCTTCCATTACTGATAGTTTACAGTATTGGTGTTGCAAATAATAATGCAACACCAATAGCTCATACTTTCAGTAATGCGAGACCTAGTGCATTGCAAATGCTTGTGTAGTGAGCCAGGAACCAGCATTGTTTGTTTCAGTGCAGTACCGCAGGCTGCTTCTAGAAGTCCCTAGTGAGTAAGGCACCAGCACTGCATGTCTAGGTGCAGTACCGCAAGCTGTTCCTGGAGGTCCTTAGTGTGCAAGGCACCAGCACTGCATGTCTACAAAGTTGGAGTTACTGGCATTATAAACGGCAATGTTTTTTACCTGCCCATGTTGCAGGTCACATATGGTACTGCATCCTGCAGAAGATATGGTAAATCCACCTTACCCATAATGCCTTGCATGCAAGTCAGTGCTTCGAGTACATTCAAATAGCTATGTCCATATGTACAATTAGTAGCTTTGAAATGTGGCAAAAGAATGATTACATTAATTTCGGATTAGGTTGTACTCTGTGTGGAGCTGATGAAGGGAAATGTATAGACAGCCTCATATAATGTGAGTTGTTCTAGTGAGTGAAGTTACCACTGCCAGCCTAGCTTAGGACCAAGTGTGTATCCTGCCTGTAGCCATTTAAGAAAATAGTGCCTTGAGTAACAACTCATGTACCAGAGGGTGTCCTCATGAAAGGCACAAGAAGAGATATGGCGGTACTAAGAAGGGACTACTAATCCTATTCACCAATAAAAGCCACCATTTACAAAGGTCAGCGACAGGAGCCAATTAAAAAGATGGGCGGTACGTGGGCGGAGCTTTATGCTCATATCCTGCATATAGCATGTCTCCAAAAGACAGCGCGAGTGTTGCCTATGTGAGACATAAAAAGGTGCAGATGAGACCACTCCTTTTTACCTTTTATTTCCTACAGCCTCAAGTACTCATTTCATTTTAGAAGTGTTACAGTGAAAAGACAACCTGCCCAATGCTGTAATATATGATTAACTTTACTGAACATATTTGTTCCTGTGAATGCTGTCTAGGGTACACCTAGAATTGGTTAATATTTGGCACATATGTGGCGAATGCAAGAATGAATGGTTGACAAAATGGAAAAGTGAAATGGTGGGAATCAGTGGGTGGATGGAAGGATGAAAGAAAGAATGAATGGATAGATGCTCGGATAGAAGAGCCAAAGAAGCTCTTCTAAGGAGGGTCAGGTACACTTGCTTCTCTTGCTTTATGTCATCAGAGCTTTTAGTTCAAAGTGGGGGGTATTTTAATTTTCTGGGTACGTGCTTGTTGCTCTATGCTATTTAACTGCACATCATGTCAATGGGCTACATCACACCTCACAACAATGCATCACTCTATTACACGCCACATAGTAAAAATATCAATGACCAAAATATAATCAAGGCAAGTTTATACTGGGAAGTATAGCTTGACTATTCCTAACTTCACATCTATGTACCTTGCAACAACGGCTCTTATCACAGTGGTGCAAAACACTATAGCTACTAAGAGCTGAAAAAAGTTCACAATTCAACATACCAGCACAACAGTTAGTTCACCCTCCTATTACAACATACCCAAAAGACACCACCCCACTACACTGTTAGCACACTGCACCATCGGCTACCATATCACCACAAAATCCCACACTACTTTGCATTCCACCTTCAGCGCCCATTTCTCCACATACCATCCACAAAACCCTCTATACCACCTCGCTAGATCACACAATACAGGCACCAGTGTCAATTCTGCACTCCACACCAGAAGCACCACTCCGTTTGCAAAGCACATCACAACACACAGAGCCACCATCTCAAAAGTCAAACAACATAACAGATACTTCATCCTACCACAAGAAGCCATAATTACCAAATGTGAGTCTTTGATAACCAATTCACCTCGAACATGAGATGAGGTGCAATAAAACATCGCACATGAAACTTGAAGTTTAACTATATGCTACGCAACTATGGCATTTGCTCTCAGGATCCAACACCTTAATTAATTGATACCACAAATGTATGATCATACCTTCTTGCAGACTGCAGTGTTAAAACGTTGACATGCTTAAATAATAGCAGCCTCTGAGATACAATACTTTTGGAGAACCAAAGAAAAACACTAAGGAAGCAATTTCCAAAGCACGAGGAATCTTAAAGCAGAAAGTCTACCAGAAAAGGGTTACAGGAACTAAATATATGTTAAAAAGTAACATAGGGACTGTGAATCCTGCCAACTATGTTCACATGGACAGGTAACTCAGTGAGAGCGAATAAGGACTACTAACCGAAAGCATTCCAACAACCGTGAGCCACAGATCAATTTAGGTAAGACAGTTGGATCTTACATTCAAGAAAACACAACAGATCACAACCAACAGCATTGGCCTGCCTTACCATCGCGATTTCAATTATAACAGAGAAATTGTAACCTACAAAGCAGCAGCATTTCCCATCTAGTAAACATTTACAGAGACCCTAAGAGAGAGTAAGAGTCATGGCACTTATTTAACATCTACTAGGATCCCAAATTCAAAAGATAACATCATCACATGCTGCACAGGTTCAGAAATGGATCTCAAGATCCGAAGCCTTATTGTGATACACCCTACAGATAAAATGTGTATCTCTGGCGCACGTATGGATGGCACGTTGCAAAACTCACCTCCCTACAAAGCATGTTCCGAAGGGAAAACCCTCACCCTCCAAACAAAAAAGCACATTCGCTGAGGCTAGGGCTGCTATCCAGACACTCAATCAGAAGGCCATTCATGGGTAGAACGACAACCACAGCCCATTTATATGCAGCAATAAAATGTTAGAGGTGCAATAAGTGCCATGTGTGCTTTGTAAAATTGCTCAACATAACAAGAGGAAGCATTGACAAAGGCAATAGGTCTTGCCCATGAGAGCTATTGGCTTTTGCATTGTTTTGTAGCCATGCTGTACAGCAGCTTTGCTTTGCAGCGTGGCTAAAACTAAATTGAAAAAACTATTATGTTGCATCTACCACTAATGCGCTTTTTTATTAAACTGCATTAATGCTGGGTGCTTCATAGCCCTTTTTATAGTGTTATGGCTACACAAGATTGCCAAAGTTGGCAATGCTCATGCTGTATAGCATGAACAAAAGGCAATGGCAGAGCCAATAGTCTCAAAGGCAAGACCTATTGGCTGTGCTAATGCTTGTTGGCTCTCAGCACAACACCTTTGTGATTCTAAGCAAATCAGTTAATCTTCCCATGCCTTAAAAAGAAAAATAAATACCACATTTCATAAAAATTCCTATCACATGAAGAAAGCAATTGCACCTATGCCTTAGAAAAAATACATTTAGAGCAAATAACATATGTTGTCACAATAAAAGCAGATAAATATCTGTTACAATAAATATCCATCTCAAATGAGAAAAGGGCTTCTTTGAAGTCCATATGGCATAATAAAACATAGCTACAAATGGCAAGAGGTTCAACAAGGAGGACCGAAAAGAATAAAAAATTAAAATATACCTCAGTCACAGCACTTGGCCCATGCTTCAGCCAAAAGAAGGGGAAGTGAAACAGGCACACGCTGGACTATTAGAAAGCAGCAAATAAGAGTGGCAATGAAGCCAACAAATGTTTAGGCACTGGGCAGGCTGCAAGCCCTTTGTTGTATGCCATATCTCTTGCAAGCGAGAGTGCATGCTCTGTCACAGGTGAGACCTTAAATGGGTAAAAGGATCAAACAAGGGTGTATATAGACGGCAACAGCCAAAAACTGCAACATCATCTTTGCCTTGTCCTACAGCAGCAGTACCGATACAAGTAGCACTGCAACACCATCTTTGTCTAACCTACAGCAGCAGCGCCGATATAAGTAGCGTTGCGTTTACAGTCAGGTGGCCCGTGTGCTTTCTCTCAGCATGTGGAACTGCTATTTGCCATAGCAGAATTGCTATTCAAAACAGAAATAAAACTGAAAGCATACTACTAGGAGGTGCTGAAAGCCTGCAGAATGCTAGATGAGCACACAACAACCCGCAAGGAGTTAAGTCACAGTAGCCAGATCTACTAGTCAACAGCCACGCTAGACAGCAAACCCTAAAACATAGGGAGGTATTGCGTTCAAGCTAAAAAAAATCAATGTTTTAGTATAAACAATCTAAGAATCGCAAGTGGGACGGGTGAGCAACTGGCAGAGGCACTTACATATTCAACCTGAAAATGCAGTAAACGCTTCAGGGGCTCACTGCCTCTTCAGCTCACAAAGTGCCTCGTTTGCTTACACACTGCCCCGAAAATTCTCAGTCTCATCTCACACACCACCTCCTCTGCGCCCTGTCCCCTCTGTTAGAATTTTTAACAGAATCTGCTAATTCTTCCAATAATATTTAGGTCTCGAGAATGTCTTCAGAAACGTATGGGTCCTTTAACATTGCCACCAAAGTTTCTCAAGTTGCCAGGTTTGTTGCGTGAACACTGAAGTACAGGAATGCATGCTGCACCCACCTTTAATGATAATCTGGGCGGAGGTCCCTGGTGAAGTTAGAGGGTCCCATTTCTTTATGGTGTGCAGGGGTGAACCGCTCATGCTGACCCAGTTCTCAATCTCCAAACCTCGGCAGTGATTCTGTGTCGCTAGCCTCCTCTCTTGCAGCTATTGGCTGCTTTTCTAGTCGGCATCAGATCATTAGTTCCAAGGAGTAAAAGTGAAGCCTCAAAAACGCACCGAAGTCACAAGACAGCTTCAGTAGAGAAACATTCTGCTGAAAACTACTTCCTGGAGCTCAGAAGTAAGGCAGCTCTTGATTGCAAGAAGGGACGTGGCATTGATTGGTAGCTGTAAGCCGCAAGTTTATTGGTCAGTTTATTTGCTTGCTCTTTATGGTTTGTATGGCTTGCCTCAGTGTGTGCGGAACTTACTGTGAAGGGTCCGAATGTGAAAACAAAAGCCATTGTTTACGAGAGTTTATTTTATTATGGAATAACTGAGCTTTGTGAATTCTTTTTAATTTTTATGATATGGTTAAGAATTACGCGCAAAGGCTACAACGCTTACGCTTTAAACCTATTGGGAGTCAGTTGGTCAATTATTTAAAAACAAAAATGCAAGACTCCAGTAATGTTATTCAACTGTCATGTTTACCGGTTCCACTGCTAGCTGCTCAAGCTGGACACGATATTTATTTGCATGATCGAACACGAAGTCCCACTTTAAAGGCACCGTGGTCGAAGTGGACAGGGTTTAGTGGGTACGGCGTTCCCTCATGCATTTCCACTTATTATACAAAAAAAGTTTGCAGGGCTTTAAGTGGGATTATAAGCATCGACAAAGCCAACAGGTTTCGCCTAGGCAAGAGCTATTGTTTTTGCCAATGGTTTAGCCACGTTGTAGCATAGCTGTAAAAAAAGTTTCCATTTCCATGCGGGCAGCGGGATGTGCTGCTCCAGTGCTGATTTTTTTTTTAATTCGAGGACTTAACGTCCTGTTTTATAACAGCATAAACAAGGCTACAAGTCCCAGAATTAAAAGAAAAAGTACTGAACTGAAGCAACACAGCACACATGGAACTTGACAGGGCAGTTCTAGAGCAGCTCGGCTGTTGTGCAGCATGGCTAAAAAGGCACAATGGGATGGCCAACGCTGGCAGCCTCATAATAGACAAAACGGACAACAGGAGGGAGGGAAATGGCAACGGGACAGTAAAAGAAAGAGATATGACGTGTCCAACACACATTGGGGCAGGAGGGAAGAAACAACACAGACAACAGGAAGGTGGGGGATGGCAGAAAAGAAAAAACATTGACACGGGTGGGTGTGGAGGGCAAGAAGCAACACAGACAGGGGAGGATGGTAGGGAAACACCACAGTGACAAGAGGGGTGGGAGAGAAAGAAGCAACATGGATAAGGACAAAAGGGAAAGAAGAAATAAAAAATAGTACCTCAATCACAGCAGAAGGACACTATTCAAGATGAACCAATCTGTACTTGGTCCATGTTCTACACAAAAGAAGAGGAATTGAAGTCAGCATGTGCTGGCCAATTAGGATTCAGCAAATAAGAGTGACAATGAAGTCAACCAAGGCTAAGTAATGGGCGGGCTCCAAGCCCTTTGTAATATAGAATATCTTTTGCAAGTGACAGAGCATGCATGCTGTCTTAGGCGAGACATAAATCAAACGTGGAAGGAATGGTCTCTAAATAGGCATGTAGCCTAAGAAATGTAACTAGAAATCCTTTCCAAGAGGTGGGGTCTATTTAAATAAGGATGTGGTTAAAACATTTAAACCTCTGGTACTTCCCATAGCGTCCCACCCGACCAGTATTTTGCTGCCTCTGAGATTTTTGGTAGTGCATCCAGATATATCGCACAATACCAGAGGTACACCTAAATTAAAATAAACCTATTGGCTTTGTCAATGCTATCTAGCCGTATCAGATAAACGAGTAACAACGATTTTGTTGTGAATAATTAAAATTGAAAATGTATCAATTCTAAAAATATCAGACTTTGAATTAAATATTACTAAGGTCTGGTGAATGTGTAGGGCTCTTTGGAGTGTCTCTGTCACTCCCATTCTGCATTTCACACCTTTTTCTCTGCCGGTCCTCACTCTGTTAAACACTTACACCTTTTTTTTCCACACATCTTTCTGAAATTCTCCATCTGAATATCTCACACCTCTTCTCTTTATTTTATTTTATTTTATTTTAGAGTTTTGTATAGCGCGAACAAGACCCGTGGGTATCAGAGCGCTTAACATGAGAGAGGGAAAAAGTGTTAACATATATATAAACAGTTAGCGAGCAACCGCTGTGAGGTTTCTCTTCAGCACCCTCTTTTCACTCTCTTGCATGAACTTCCTTGCATCTCATTCTCTTAACCATATCCCCACACACAGCACAGTCATTCACATGTGTACCTTTTACTTTACTATCTCCCTGTAAGTATTTTGGCACCTGTGTACTCCTTCACATGCTTTCGCATGGACTCACCATTCCACCATTCCACATGTGACAATTGAAGTGTTCTCTATGGAGACGACAATCATTGGATGAGTATGTGTTTTGAACACACCCTGATATGTGCTCTGGGACACTAGAACTTCTTTCAGCCTCAACTCTAGAGGTCTTCATCATGGCCCAATGTAATTATTCACCCTTAGCCTGAAATGGTATAGACACCTAGAAACGACTCAGTTCACACTATGCACCCTACAAGGATAATATGGTGTATTAAAAAAAAAATGGAACACCATTTCCTGGAAGAAAGTAAACACTCTTAGGGAAGGCACGATTAAGTAAAACTTGTAAAACAATCACAGTAATTACACTGAATTAATGGTTTCACAGCCATTGTTCAGAAATGTTTTCGTATAAAACAAGGGACTTGAATATAGAGAGAATAGGGACCTGTTTCAAGGTCATGTTTTAATTACTTCTGGGTCTAAGATATGGAGGGATCCCCCCCACTTAAAATCCTGACAGTTCCCATAATTTTTGTTGAAAAAACAGCATTTGTGGGTGTTGGACCTGTCAGCCTTAGGGTGGTCTTCCCCTACCTTTTTGCCATTGCACCTCCCATTTTTACTGTACCTTTTTGTTGGACTTAGGACTCTGGGCGCCTCACCACTGCTAAACAGTGCTGAGGTGCAGATGCTCTCCCCTAAAACCATATGACGCTGGCATATCTGCCACAAGCCCCTGCTACCACAGTAAGGCGTAATCCTCCATAGGCTAACATTGGGAACCCCCCTTATGGGATAATTTCTGACAGGGACCTAATAAGTCTGTCATGTTTGGTCTTGTTGGACTTGGGGCGAGGAACCCTTTCCAATGAAATAAGGGGGTTGGGCAGTACTACGCTAGGGATCCCACTTTTAGAAAGTGGACCTTTTCCTGCCTACACTTAGATTGGGCACTGTAGACTCCCCCCTCCCCTCTGCATACTGATAGCTGCCTGGGTTGCGAGGTGGGAGTGGTGATTCACACCTTCTCCCCTGGGATGGGCTGCCCACTGTAGCCTTTTTTTTTTTTTTTTTTTACCCACTGTAGCCTTAACGGCCTGTCTCTCGTCACTGTGACAGCCAGGTCAGGGAAGGCAGGGAACAAACCAGAACTCCCCGGACTCTTCCAGAAGCCCCTGCCCCCAGACCCTTCCAGAGACTTCCACCACTTTCTAGCCACTGGACTGTAGAATATATACGGAGGGTCCTGGCCTCACATTCTTGTTACACTGCTGGACCACAACGACACCCTGCTGGAGTGAGGACTGCTGCGCAGGAGGATTGCCATTGGGAAGGGGGCTGACTGCTCCAAGGAACTGCTGCCCCACAACCTGCTGAGATGCCCTACTGTCTGCTGATCCTGCCCTGCGAGGGAGCGCTGGAAATAACATCTCCAGAGTGTCTCCACCACTTTCAGAAGGACTGCCTTTCTATGGGATTGCACCATTTTTGATTTAAAGAAAACTGCCTCTTTTGGACTACTACCTTTAGAGAGGCTACCCCTGCAGGATTCATATGGACCACCACGTACTTTTTGTATTGCCTGAACTGCCTCTGCAGCGCTGGGGGGTGTGAGCCTATCACCCCTAATCCACCGCCGCCTCCCAGGAACTCACTGGACTACGTAGCGCTGTGGGGTAACTGAAGCTCTGTGCTCCTGACAATCACCACAGCTGCCCGGGCCCCTAAGGCACTGTAGAGCGCTGTGGAAAGGGAAGAGCTGTGTGCCAACCTCATCGCCGCCACCCGGGGCCTGGAGGTGTTGGGTAGCGCTGTGACGGGCAAGCGTTGAGTGTCCAAGTCACCGCCGCACCTGGAACCGAGTGCCCAGAGGGCGGAAGAGCTCCCAGCCGGTGCCTGCCTCACCCTAACCCCAGGTAATGATCAGCATTTTCAAACCAAGCTGACGCGCTAATGAAATAGACCCGGGTGGGCTACGGGGCTGCGGGGACTGTTTGGAGGACATTCCATAAGGCCGGCACTATCTCCTTCCCCCTTGGTGCCTGCGTTGGTCACAGCCCGTATGCGCATTGAGAGGCACTGCGGTACCGGGGCCCTGTGACTGACCACAGCGGCATGCTAACACAGGCATTGGCTGCATTCCTGTTCTACATGCGGCGTGAGCTCATTAGTGCTGGCGGCCTCCACCCTTATGGCAATAATTTAACCAGGACAAATAGTGTGAGAGGCTCTTCGCACAGGAGACAGGTCCCACACTGAAGGATTACCTTCTTGGGAGCCCACAATTGTTTTCCCACTGGACTTTTCTCCCACCTACCTAAGACTGAACTGGGAATTGCAGGACCCTTGTCCTAGGAGACTCCCTGAACCTGCACATCTCGACTATGGTTATACCGCACAGGGCAAGTCCTGAGCAAACGTGCATTGCATTTTTATTGATCTAACCTTGCCCGGAAAAATTGATTTCTCTCATTATTGACCTTGCCTGGAAACTGCATTTATCTGATGATTGATCTTGCCTGATTTTTAGATAACGATAACCTTATTTTTATAAGTACTGGTGTAGTGTCTTTTTGTGAGTGCGTTTACTGTGTCGCTGTGTGTTGCACAAATACTTTAGATCCAGAGAACAATTGAGGAAGTGTAGAGGTAGTCGTGATAGCATCACCCTCCAAAACGATATGAAGAAACAATGAGATTCTATCAATGTGAAGTGAACGAAAAAAATGTATGTGTGTTTTCAACTTTGCAGTGAAGGGAAGTGGGACCGGCTCTCTTCGCGAGTGCCAGAATGAGAGCACTATGTGCTTTTAAAATACCCCTCACACACTAAGAATCCCTTAGTGTCATGCTTCATCATAGGGGTCTTCCCGTCCCTCTACAGGGCGGGGCGTGCTACGACCTACGAGCTACGCGGGAGCACTGTTTTTAATGGCGATAGGCTATGTGTGGTGTAGGACAGTGAAAAGTGATAAAAGTGTCGGGACCTAAGTTCGTGAATGTAAAAAGTTAAAAATCGCCTGGCTAATGGAAAAAATTGATTTAATGGATTCCTTAGCTGGGAACAGGAAAAAAGGGGTTTTGAGAGGTAGAACAGAATACGTTAACTACCTAGTCGGCATGACATGTTTCGTAAGCAGTCCCCCACTGCTTACTCATCAGGACCTCTGATGGTCCCTACTAGTAATACTCAATTACTAAATGCTGTATGCCTAAAGACCTAAAACCCAGTAGCAAAAATCGGCTACTTGGTTAGGCTTCTGGGCTTGAGTGGGCCCATAGTGAAGCAAAAAAATCTATTGACCTGTTGTGGTCCAGTTCTTTTATATGCTGTGTGCCCCATTAGACTGCATCATGGGATTCGCTATCTGGCGGTCTAGTGACTGCTACAGATATGCTTGCGTTAATCCTACCCCTCGGCAGCCTAACCAAGTAGCCGATTTTTGCTACTGGGTTTTAGGACTTTAGGCATACAGCATTTAATAATTGAGTATTACTAGTAGGGACCATCAGAGGTCCTGATGAGTAAGCAGTAGGGGACTGCTTACGAAACATGTCATGTCGACTAGGTAGTTAACGTATTCTGTTCTACCTCTCAAACCCTCTTTTTTTACTGTTCCCAGATAAAGAAGCCATTAAATCAATTTTTTCCATTAGCCAGGGGATTTTTAATTTCTTACATTCACATACTTAGGTCCCTACACTTTTATCACTTATCACTGTCCTACACCACACATAGCCTATCGTCATTAATATCCATGCTCCCGCGTAGTGCGTGGGTCGTAGCACACCCCGCCCCGTAGAGGGATGGGAAGACCCCTATGATGAAGCATGACACTAAGGGATTCTTAGTGTGTGAGGGGTATTTTAAAAGCACATAGTGCTCTCATTCTGCCACTCGCGAAGAGAGCCGGTCCCACTTCCCTTCACTGCAAAGTTGAAAACACACATAAAAATTATTCGCACAAATACTTTACACATTGCCTCTCAAGTTAAGACTTCCTGCTTTGCGCCAAGCTTCCCTGACGGAAGCGGTGGTCCTACTTGGACTAGGATGCATACCCCTGCCAACTAGAGACCCCGGCTCTAACAGTGGGACAGTTAATATCAAAAGCTGAGATGCCTCGGCTGAAAAGGAAAGGGAGCGGGTCTCCTGTGCCGTGCAGCCAAAGGAGTTGGAGAGAGCTAAAGAAGAAACACGCCTTCCCGCCAGGATGCACACTACTTGAAAGAAATATAAATGTGTGCAATTGATTAATAAGCAAATGTTAAGGTTGCTTGGGAGAGAAAAGTGGTTTTAATTGATGGAGTCACTAAAAGCTTCATGATGCCATAGAGGTGCTCTTTTTAAGAGGTACTGAAAGGGTGTTACAAGCAGTGTTTTGGAGTGCATGCTTTTAACAGAAACATAACATGTTTCCAGTAGATACAGTCTGGTTGCGTATTACTTAAGTCAACATTTTGAAAACAATAGTTTTATCTTAAACCTAAACATTTTGCACCTTTTGTATTGCCTAGTGCGCCAACTGGTATTAGATTATGTGACTCTGGTTACATACACAGCCATGGACATTGATCGTCGGGAGAAGATGGCCTTGTATATGATGTCCACTACTGTAAAAGGGCACCTTGTGCCAGTCCAGACAACCCTTATGGTGATTTAAGAGGTCTAAGACGATCTAAGAAGCTCTTGAAGTCGTAGCTGTGGAGAGCAGCCTTTAAGCTTTGTCTAGAAGGAATGTAAAGCAGCTTGTTTTACCAGAATCCAATCTTATAGTATAGATTAAGTGAAAAAGAACCTCAGGGGGTGTGGCCAAGCCGCCGACCAAGATGACCGCGCGGCATTGAAGCTCCGCCAGTCACCTCCAACCCAGCAGCAATTTCCCCCATAAATGTGGCCCAAACTTTATCCTGCCTGGCACCATCGACTGGCTCGGCATGTGCTGTATTTGGCGATACCATTCGATTGCAGATCCGGGCCGCCTGAGCTGACTGCCCAACACTCATCGAGACCTAATGCAGAGCGGGCGTAGGCCATGATTGGTGGCCTTGTCCTCGTGACGCAGCTGAAGGGGAACACACATCCCAGAATCGAAGTTGCTTTGCAGCGCACAATTGCCACTGAGGGGAGAGCACCGAGCGCAGGTCCACGACGAGATACGTCTCCCCTCAGCCTCACATCTTACCTTCTCTGGGACGCGGTCGCATTCAACTGCTCCTGGGCCGCTCCGTTGACTCCTGCATGTTCCCTGAGGCCCGGCGGGAACAGGGCCCACGGGTGAGCCAGGGAAGTGGCTGCCCAGTCACTGCAGGTGCCGAGTAGGGGGGGAGGCGAGGGAAGATTCGAAGCTGCAGGTGCCCAGTTGCCCCCTCCTGCACACTGATCCCCACAGCCCAGTTTCCTGATGCCGCAGCCCACTAAGTCTGGTGCACCCTCCATCAGCCAGAAGCTGTGCGGGGCCTAAGACCGCTTCACTCACTGCACGTAATCACATGGAGCCGGCAGTAAAGTACTCCTCGCACCTGAGCATTGGCGCACTGTTGCGCTCTTTGCCATTGCTTCCACCCCTGATACTGCGCAGTGGCATGGAAAGCAAAGACCCCAAGCAACTAACTCTCCCATTTGAAAAACTGGCCAATAACGCCCCAGAGGGCAGCTCCACCATGGTGGAAGGAGGACAGGACGTGGTGCGTGGTGAAGACCCCTCCGCCCCTCCCGTGTCCCTGCTTCAGGAGATGAGGGCCGGACTCAGGGCACTTGATGGGCGATTCGATGCCCTTGACAAAAATCTGGAGAGCATGGGGCCAAGATCCAAGTCCACGACCTGCGCCTCAACGTGGTGGAGGTGTGCATTTCAGACATCGAAGACGGCATGGCACAGTCCCTCAAATGCCTAGAAAGAGTGGAACGCATCCTCAAGACGTGGCAATTAAGAACGAGGACCTTGAAGCCCAAAGCAGACGGAACAATATCCACTTTCTTGGGGTGCCGGAGACTACCGCCACTTGCCGTTTCGACCTCTTTGTGGAGACCTTGCTTTTGGATCTCTTCGGAAGAGAGGCCTCCTTTCAAGACCTATAATTGCACGCCTTATGAACTTTAGAGTTCGGGACACTGCACTAACCAGGGAGTGAGGGGACACAACCTGGCAGGGCTCCAAATTTGCACTCTACCCGTATTTCACAATAATGGTACAAGCAGCTCTCCGAAAATATAACAGAGTCAAGGCCACTCTGTGGAACTTTGGTCTGAAATACTGCATGCTATAACCTGCTAGATTACTAGTGGATGTCAATGGCCGGACCCACATCTTCGATATCCCCGCGGAGGCACAAGAATTCTGCCAGGCAAACAGACAAAACAACAATCATACTGCCGGGGATGGCGCCAGATCTTCTCCCTGTGCAGTGGCTTCAATGAAAGCATGGACCTTTTCGCAAGCGCAGGTACTGGCTGACTCTATGGCTCTATTCGTTACCTTTATGTTAAGCAAGCTCGCTGTGAATAATTGTATTTGACTGCACAAAATGTTTCAAATGGCTGAACGACTGGCGTGGCGTTGCCACCCCTCGTACTGTATGCCACTGGTTTGTTTCTAGTTATCTGGATATGCCGCTCTAGGGTTTTTTCTCTACTGTTTCAAGCCACTTGGTATATCGGGTTCTGTAGAATGAGGGGATCTTTGCCTCGCCTTGTTTGTGGGGAAGAAGGGAGGTATATTTTCCTTACACAGATATGTTGAGTTTTTTACACTTGTACTCACTGTCTACGTTCACATCACTAAGCGATGGCCAACACTGACCATAGTCCACCGTACCATTAGATGGCCCAGTTAGGCAATGTTAGCGGTCCCTGTGGGCTGACCCTAATATCATGGAATGTCAGAGGTCTTAATGATAACCGAAAGAGGAGACATGTCATACACTATCTGTTACGTCACAAAATTTACATTGTTTTCATGCAGGAGACACACTTGCCAAAATCTGATCCTGCACGCTCAGCCTCTAGCTGGGGTGCACACAGATATTTCTCCAACTTCAGCAGTTATTCCCACGGCACAGAAATACCTAACCACAAAAGGTTGCCCTTTAGTCTCAATTCCGTGAATGAGGACAGCGAGGGCTGATACACAATTGTCAATGGGTCATTAATGGGACACAATATCGCCCTGTTATGTGTTCACGCCCCAATCACTGACTCCCCTGAATTTTTTCATTCCCTGCACTCCCGGCTCGTTCAGTTAGACTATGCCTTATTAAAAGCAGGGGGCGACTTCAACTTGTTCCTCAACCCCACACTGGACAGCACCGCCCACACTCCCAGCACCAAACCGCAAGTGCAACGGGCTCTCCTTGACCTTTGCGCACAACTCCCGCTGCATGACATCGGGCACAGGCGTAACCCCAGTACCACAAAATACACACATTTTTCTGGCCAACACAACACATGGACAAGGACAGATTACTGGCTTATTTCCCCAGGTGTCTCCTGCTGGTGTCATTCAATTGATACCTTCCCGAGAACATATTCCGACCATTCCCCAATTCAGCTACGACTTGAGGTGCCCAGACCAGATGGGTATGAACGACAGTGGCGTTTTACCAGTCTGGCTCTGAATGACGACCTTTCTATTCCGAGATCCATGAGGCTATTGAGGACTACTTTGTCATCAATACTGGTTCAGTAGACTCCTGGGTGATCCTGTGTGAGAGGTTCAAGGCATACTGTTGAAGAAAGACTGCAGGCACTTCTTAATGTAAGTACAGTTAATATATTTGAGAGAACAGGAAGAGCAACCCAACGCCTGCTGACCATACTCCTAACTGATTCTTGTAGAACATCAGTTGTGGAGTCAGAACACAGATAGGCATTCTGGAATATAGGAGGTGAGGACATAGAGAAGGAAATGTGATCATAGAGTAGCAATATGGTTGAAATGATTTACAACACTTCTTCCTCCTTTAGAGACAGAAACTACTAATAATAATGTAAAAGATAATGAAATAGTAATAAAAATCACATAACATATCAATCACAACAATAATCATTAAGATAAGCTGGTGGTCTACGATACCTTGAAATTCTTGAATTAACAGGCAAAGGAACATTTTGTGAAATTGAAGAATCAGTGGTTACATTATTTGAAAGACAAGAACTGCTTGAATCAGGAGCATCACCTCCACCATGACATCTCGTGCTAATTGGAAAAGAAGATGAAATGGAGTCGTCCATAGAAGATAACATGTAGCCACTATTCCCACTGTTACAAACAGAATCAACACGTTCATGTGAAATCCCATCTTTGCAAACTAAAGGTTTTTTCTGGTATAAAGCAACTCTTCTGAGGTTCCATTTCTCATAATTTGTCAGGACAATATAATAAGGAAATACTTCGCTGACACCAGAAGGACCTCTAAATTTTGATAAACCTTTAGTAAGCCTACCAGGTTTTACTTTAACATAGTCACCGTTTGAAATGTGTGAACTTGAAATGATTCTTGTGTTCTGGAAGTTTAACTGACCACCATTAGAGATTAATCCTTTGATCCAAGAAGGAGTGAGTTTTGTTGCATGTAGTCTGTCATGCATGAGTTCAAAAGGTGACTTATTGTTAGAACCATTAGTTGTGGTACGATATGCACAGATCATTTCTTGAACAAGGTCAATGGCTAAAACCCCCTTGGAGTGGTCCATTTGAATAGTAACCTTTAACAAGTCTGTTGACTCTCTCACATAAGCCGTTTCCCTGTGGATTGTATAAGGAAAAACGATGATGTGAAATGGCACAACAAGATAGAAAAGAACACATTATGTGACACAAGTTGTGTTACATTATCTGTGATAATGACATTTGGGTATCCTTCTTCTTGAAAAAGAGATTTTAAAAATGTTATGGTACTTTCAGTGGTGATGTCTTTTACAAAATCCACATTGAGCCATTTAGAAAAAACATCAATAGATACAATTGCAAAACGCTGAGATAAAGGTAGTTCCTCCATTGGCCCAATAAAATCTATATAAATAGTGTGCCATGGAAAATTAGGAGAAGGCAATTTTCCCATGGAAGAACCAATAGCGAGTTTAAGTCTTTTCCCCCCTTCCTTGCATGTTGGACACCTTTCAATCCATGAAGTCACCTGAGAATCTATGCCAGGCCACCAAAAGTTGGCCTTTAGTCTGTTCTGAGTCAAAGTTTGTCCCAGATGACCTTCATGGGCAATGTTTATTAATTTAGTCCTCAGCTCAGAAGGGGGAATGAACTTTTCATCACGCATAAGGATATTATCACCACAAGTTGATAATTCATCAAGTACTTTCAAGAAAGGACGAGCAGAGACATGTAAACAACTTTCACGTCTTAGACCTATTTTAACCATGCGAATAACCTGTTGCAATATGTGATCATTTTTCATGGCCTTACACCACTCATCATGTGTGAAAGATCCTTCACATACTGACAAAACATTATGAACCCAAGCAACAGCTTCATCTTCACTTTCCAAATAGAGGGAATCTTCACCCAGGTCTCCACCTTTGATTGAAAGCCTAGATAGACAATCAGCTTGAAAGTTGTGCCAACCCTGAATATGTGAAATTTCAAAATGATACTCCTGAAGCTTGGCTGCCAACCTGGCTAACCAGGGTGAACCCTTAATCGCACCACCAGGAGACAAAATGCGAACCAAAGGTTTATGGTCTGTTTTTAGATGAAATTTAGTGCCCCATAAGTATGTGCGGAAATATTGCACACCCCAAGCAGCTGCTAGAGCTTCCTTTCCAATGACAGAATAGTTCTGTTCAGATGAAGTAAGTGTGCAAGAAGCAAAAGCAATTGCACGCTCCCCATCGGTATATTTCTGCAAAAGAACAGCCCCTAGTCCAGTTGCACTAGCATCAACCATTAAAATTGAGGACCGTTTTGTGTCAAAAGGAGCAAGAACATTTGCTTCACAAATGTCCTTTTTGATTTGATTGAAACAATAATTTTGATCACCACTCCACACAAATGTTGTTCCTTTTTTGAGCAGGGCTCCTAAATGCACAGTCTTGTCAGATTTTTTTAAAACAAATTTTGAGTAGTATTCTATTAGTCCCATGAATGACCTAAGTTGGTCTTTGTCAGTGGGAGACGGGGCAGAACACATAGCTTCCAGGAGATCTTTCTTTGGTTTGACTCCTAACGCTGATATTTCATGACCAAGATACTCTATACGTTGCACAAGAAAAGAACACTTCTCCTTCCGTAAGGTTAGGCCAGCATCCATATTTCTGTGCAAAACATCTTTGAGTATGCAATTGTAATCAGCTATTGAATCACCAAAAACTAAAATATCATCTTGGAAACATACAACTATCTGTAACCCCTTAAAAATCTCCGTGACCATGCGTTGAAACACGCTGGCTGCTGAAATTAAGCCAAACTGAAGACGTGTGAATTGGTAGATGCCCTCAGTACTTGTGAAAGCAGTGAGATGTTTAGACCTGTCGTGGAGTCTAATTTGGTGATACGCACTCTTTAAATCTAACTTAGAGAAGAACTTTGCACCCTGAAGAGTGGATACAAATTCTCCAATGTTTGGCAAAGTGAAAGTATCTGCAACTACGCACTTGTTGAGAGATCTCAGGTCAACACAAAATCTCAATTTTCCGTCCGATTTCTATGTGATTACAACCGGAGACACCCAGGAGGATGCTTCAACAGGTTCTATTACACCACTCTGCAACATTTCATCTATCAAAGATTTTACTTCATGTCTAATTGAGACTGGAATCCTTCTTATTTTGTGTTGGACGGCAAACTATTTTTTTAAGCTGAATAAGATGTGAATACCCTTTAAGTTCACATAATTCATCTTTGAAAACAGATTTGAATTTACTCAAAATATCATCAACAGAGTGGTCCTCAATAACCATGACCTGAGTAGGTGTTCTTGGGTTGATGATAATATGTAAGTTACATTGATGAACCCAACCTAGTATAGGAGGTCCATCAACTGAGACATACACCTTACCAAAGGTGGATCTATTTTGAAATACAATATCAGATTCAAAGTAACCAACAATGTCAATAGTTTCACCCTGAAATCCTTTTGGAAAAATGTCACTTTTACCCAACACTTTGCTACTCCACAGACTGTCGAAAAGTGATTGAGGGATAGTGGTATATCTTGACCATGTGCCAACCATGTGAGATACTTCACATCCATCAATTATGAAAATTGCTTTGGGTCTGCTTCATCTTCTATCATCTTCTCCAACGATATCAATGTTATCAATAAATAAAAGTCTGTCTCTCTCATGTCTAGTTTCTTGCGTATAGTCTTGAACGACTGCTATTTTCTGTCTGTTTTTAGTCTTACACATTTTTTAAAAGAGTTCCAGTCGACCACATTTGAGACAATCCTTGTTAGAGGCAAAACAAAATCTCGCTTCTGATGTATGGTTATTACTGCCACACCGTGAGCAAAACTTGCTAGAAGAAGGATTTTTCTTCGTAGTTAGTTTGAATTTATTCTTCACAACTGCAACAGATTCCTCACAGGATGGCTCACTTTCGTCACCACAGCATTTTTCAGAGACTTCCGAAACATCTTGTTTTGAATTGTTTTTCTTTTGTGTGTCTATGGCCTTCATGCAACTTTCAGATTCCTCTATTGCTTTTGCCAAGTCAATAGCCACTTTTAGAGAAGGATTCTTTGCTGCCCATAGTCTTTCCTGAATCTTTTTGTTATTGCATTGTACGATCGCATTGTACGATCAGTAGATCTCTGATGAGTTTGTCATTCATAGCCCCAAATTTACACTTAACAGACAATTCTATGAGATGAGCTACAAAATCATCTATGGATTTCATTACAAGACCGGAGGCTACATTATGCAATAACTTTTATTGCTGTCCAAGATATGCAGCCCTTTAAAGTGTAACAGTTACATCATAAACAAAACATTCCACAGAGCAATACAAGTGCCATAGCAACCAAGTAACTTCCTCTTTTTTTCGCTGCTCATGGAGAGTTAAGTATAGCTTCTTCCTTTCTCCCCCTTTTTAAGTATTTACATGATAATAGTTGATCTAACAATTTTATTTTCAGATTTACCTTATTAGGTAAGTAACCTATTCATTACAACTGTTTAAATGGTTTCTACTTTTACCTTTTTCAGGTAAGTTTATTTTATTTATTTTCAACCCTTCCAATTTATGGTTGGTTCTTACTTTTTCTTTATATACTTTTCCCTCTCCTTAACAATACCATCCGCATTTAACATCGCAGAGGCTGATCTTTATTTTCCTGAATCCTGATACAATTTCTGTGTCTCCTCTAATTTTACTCAAACACCTTCAGTTTAGCGCTGACTGTGAGATAATGTGAGATTATAAAGCCTAAATTATCGCCTATACTTTGATTTCTCTCTCATATGCCCTCCGTAGAAAGCCTTCCTTTTGGGCATTTTTCGAAATGCGATCTCGACGCTTACCTCGAGAACTCTGTCTGAAGCCATTCTTCGGAGCTCGAGCGTGCGAGTAATTCCGGCGCTTCTTCCAGGTCTGATTTATTGTGACCCGCTCGCGGAAATGAGCAGGTCATGTCTTTTCTTTGGACCGGCAATGTGAAAATTACAGCCTGTTAAAGGCTGAAATTCAGAGGCTTTTACAGCTCGCGCTATGCGTTTCCTTGCCAACTAGGCATGGGCGGAAAATCCGTTCCGCTCGCGGATTTTGCGGATTTTCGGGAAATCCGCAATCCGCGAGATTTGCGAATTTCCTGCAAAATCCGCAAATCCGCGAGCAGCGGATTTTGCTCGCACTGCTCGCACTGTTCGCGTGAGTTCGCGCCCCGCGAATAAGTGCGAAATTGCAGAAATACGTTCTAAGCAAAACTGAAAGTAACTACTTACCAGGTTCAAAAGTTCAGGCACATCATTAGTAGCCATTTCCTGTAGTGCTTCCTGAGGGGCCCCTCCAGAGTTCAGTTGCCAGTTGAAACTATTATGTGACCCTGCTCTGAACCTCAGAATAGTTACACATATGCCACAAAGGTCATGAATTACAGCTAAGGGAGACAAGCAGGAGCCAGGCTGGAAGTTAAAATCCATTAATCAGCCCCTAATTCATTATTGTCAGTTGGGGCAGGGCAGGTGTTGTAACTAATTTTGCAACAATGAAAGCACTTAGCAAGTGCAAAAGATCACTAATCAGGGCGCACTAAGGAAGCAGGTGCCAGCTAAAAAAATATTCTGTGACACATTAATCAGCCCCAAATTAATTCAGGTCACTTGAGGCAGGGAAGGTGTGCTTTGCTTTGCCGAAAATAATGTACACTGGACAACCAGAGGGTGTGGTGATGAAACAGAGGGTGGCATGGGTGGGCCAGAGGGTGGCATGAGTAGTCAGAGAGTGGCAGTGGTGACAGAGAGTGGCAGTGATGAAGAAGAGTGTCCCAAACAGGTTGGACACGTAGAAACAACAAGTTCGCAAAACTTGCGACCCGACAGGTAAGTTCGCAAATTGCGAAATTGTAAAAACCCTTGCGAACTGGCAGAAACACGGGCGAACACAAAAAAAAAAAAAATCCGCAAATTCGCGGGAATTCGCGGATTTTGCGGATTGCGAGTTCGCAAATCCGCAAATTCGCGGATTGCCAATCCGCAAAATCCGCTCATGCTTATTGCCAACGCACAGCGCAGCACTGCATCTCACACTTTACAATGGTCGCTCCTCAAAACGCTCGTCTTTTCTCTTATGGACACGGGAAATTAGATATTTGACATAAACCTTTAACTGAAAGCCTGCCTATCGATTAAGATTATTATTATAAGGTATACATTTTTTACCTTTCCACTTGAAATAATTTTAGAAATGACTGAGAAAACTAATGAACCCTGTGAAGCCCCTCTCACAGAGAATTCCCTAATGAATCTTTTTGAGAAACAACCTAAATCCTCCCTAAAGGAGGCAGTTGAGGTGGCATTATCAAAAAGAAAAAGAGATACTCCTCAGGAGGACTCAGTTTCTTCAGATGAGGAAGACCCTCTTCCCACAAAAGGCGGCAAGCATCTTGATAATATTGGTAACCCACGCGGTACAAATGAGCAAGGTGTCCCAAGCGGCACAAATAGATCAGGCATCCAAAATGGCGAAAGGCTACAGGTGTCCTACACGGCACAATTAGACATGGTGTCCCTTGCGGCACAAGAGGCGTCATCCTTCTTGATGATGACGATTATTTATCCCCTACTGATAATTTGGATGCTGATGAATACATTTTTGATCCTTCTGAAAAATTGGATGATTTATTGGGTGATGATTTGATCCAATCCTCTACCTCT